>NC_064285.1:37312892-37446978 GCF_019186545.1 Solanum stenotomum | reverse complement strand
AACCCATGCTAGAATCGAAATAGGTTTTTGTGTGTATTTGAAAAACCTTAAAAACCTTTTGATTGGGTTCCTTGAAAGAAAGAATAATCAAGGATAAGGATCCCCATACCTCTAAGTTGAAAACCCAGGAAAATTGGAGAAGAAGCACTCGAAATCTTCAACCCTAGCTCCAACTCCTCTTCTTCCTTGAGTTAGAGAGAAATATGTGAGAGAGGGAATGATTTTTGGAAATTCTAAGAGGAGTGACTTAAATGAAAGGAATTAAGTCATAAAAAGGTCTTATAGTTGCTAGGAAAAGAATAAAATAACATAGGGTCAATTTTGGAAAAGGACTAAGGACCCATAAAGTCTTAACTTAAAAATTCTACCCCTTCCCGTCTTAGTTCGCCCTTTTTTTTCCAGCCTGACAGTGCTTCAATATTTCGGGCATAACTTTTTACTCCAAGGTCAGAATTGGGCAAACTCGGTGGCGTTGGAAAGAGGACTCAAAGACCTTTAATTGGATAGGTAAAGGTCCACCTAATTCATTTTGAGCTAAAAGATATGACCATTTAAAGTTGACCCTTACAACTCACTAGTTCAAATGACTAGTTTCTAGACGTCACGGTCATTTCTCATCATTTCATCAAGTTCTCAACTCCAAACTCACATGTGAGGCTCTAGTTTCACTAGTTCATTTTTAGGGTCGTCACATTTGTGGGGTCTTATCCATGCATTGCACAAGTATACTTTGAGGGTGTTTATGAAGTGTTTCTGTTATGTTATGATGATCTATATGTTGACTATGCTTATGACCTATTCTTTTCCACTATTTTCATAATGATGTTTAAACTCAGTAAATTGCATGCTTCCAAATGAAATGCCCCTTTTAGCATGTTTTCAATTTTTTTATGCATGGCTATCATACTTAGTGCATTTTTGTAATAACGCCTACTTTTCCTACATTTTTCCCAAGTGTAGGATCCGGTTCTCCAGGAGATCATCATTGTGGCTAAAGCTTGGATTTGCTTATTCTCCTAGCTTGTTGGTGGGTCCTCATGATTTGAGGACAGATCTTATCTCATTGTAGTTCAATTCTTGCATTTCCTTTTCGGACTATGTTGTATGGGTTGTGTCCCTTTCTCATTTCGAATATTGTAATAGATGGATATGTTGAGACTTAGAGCCTAGACTTCCGTTTTTCTTCTATGAAAATTTTAGACTTGAAATGAGTTTTTAATCTTAATGTTCTATTGCTTATGTTATGATATGCTAAGTGGCTTAATTGGAGTCCTTCGGAGTTCTATACGCCATGTTACATCTAGGAGGTACCCCTCAGTCGTGACACTTGAATCCTCCAAAAGTTTAATATGCTTGCATGTGGGGCATCTAGAGTTAAAATGAAAAATAGTGTGGAATAAGCATGGATTTCAAAAATGTCGGGAAGTGGGCAAAGTTGGAAATGATGAGTTATTGTGTAGTGTTCAAGGATGGTGTAGTCACTTAACAAAGTCCGTTGAGATTTCTAACCAAATGAAGTTTAGTCAATGTTTTGAAAACATGGGCAAGCCTATGGTGTGGCATTTGTGTGCATAAGATGATTATTTGTGAGTGTGAGTGTTGAATCTTTGTCCCTTGTCTTGTATATATATGTGTGTGGTTTTGGGACACTTCTTTCTTGTGAGGGCATGTAAATTGAAAAAGTGGTGATTTTGAAAATTCTAAATTAAGTTAAGTGAGCATGTAAAGGAGCTAATGAGTTGAGCCACTTCTTGAGTTTTATTTGTTGACACTTAACGATTCTTGGTTCTTGAAAATGTTCCATGATAATAAAGGGAGTCATTTTGTAAAAATTGTGCATGTGAACTAATCATAAGTACCAACAGAAGTCGTTATCTTTGTGCTTAATTAAACATGGTAAAATTGATTTGTGGTGTCTGTTGAAATAAGATCCTCTTAAGTTTTTTATTTTCTTTACTTGAGGACAAACAAAGTTTTTAAGTTAGGAGTGTTTATGAGTGGTTGATTTCCACTCATTTGAGGCTTTTTTCTTAGTTAATTTGGCTTGTTTTAGTTTAGAATTGGTGATTTTACTATGGTTTTCTTCATATTTGCATGAAAATGAAATGGAGAGCTAATTTAGATTACATTTGAAGGAACCAAGTGCACTTGAGGCAAAAGAGGTCAAGGGCTGAAAAATATAAAATCTGGCAGGGAAGAGATTCTTCATTAACGCACCCAAAGGGTCGCGAACATGGAAGATTGGTCAAAACAGAACCACAAACATAGAGTCCTGGACAACGAAGGACTGTGAACGCGCAATAGGGACCGCGAACATGGGGTCCTCGTCAACTCAAGTCCAGAAATGCAGACAACCTCCTGCGAATGCGGAGGGTCACGTTTTAGTCATCACGCCAGAATGGTAATTTCCCCAAATTAATCCCATAAAACCCTTTTTTACACCCACCAATAGTCTTTATCTAGATCATTCAATTACATCCATGAAACAATCCTAGAGATTAGTTAATCTTCTTAGCTTAGAGTAGAGAAAAACTTCATATTGTTCTTAGTTTTTTGTTGAGACATTAAAGGCAAGTTTCCTCACACTTCACATTCGGGTTTAAATATTGTGTGTTTAATAGTAAAATCTATTGTTCGCTTATTCTATCCTTGCTTTGCAGTGTTATAATTGTCGGTGTAATTGTGTATATGAAATTGGGGCTTTTTGCTAGAAATAGACAAAGTTATTTGGGTATTTGATTTATTACTTCATTGATTTTATGACTCTTTAATGTCATGCTTAATATCGTGAAATGGGTTTAATCTAGTTCTCATGCTTTAATTTATGATTTGAGAGTGTACGCTTTAATATAGATTGTGATCTTTATGGATTGCTTGAAAGAGAATTCGTGAAGTTGAGAATTAGGTTACTAATCATATTTGACTTTGATTCTTAAATTTAAGACCGAAAGGAGATAATTTAGTTTCACTTGGTTGAATGCTAAAGTTGCTAGAAATAGGGGTGATTAAGGTCTTGGATTACTTTGTTTTTTACATGATTAAGACCAAACGGAGATTTTATGACGTAATAATTTGAGACTGAAAGAATATTAGTGTTTATTGATGATGATCTAGTCTATCTCTGATTGAATTAGCATGTGTTTAATTGCAATGGATCATTGAGTGTGGATTCAATTCTGAATTTCCCAATTCCCATATATCCCTTACTTGATAATGTCTTTTCCCAAAACCATTATTTGGTTACAAAAATCCCTTTTCATTTGATTACCTTGTATATTGTGTGTTTAGGTTCATACTTGTAACTATTCATTCTTTGTCTTTTCGATAGCCGACAAATTGTTCTCTGTGGGATGCGACCTCGACTCTTAGTTAGGTATTTTAATTGACGACAATTGCTTATCCTTTTAATTTATTTTAATTGTAATTTGAGTGTTATCATATGCATGTATAGTGTCTAATGTGTACAACATTTTGGCAAAACTATGCTCCAAAATTCAAACGTCATTGTTAGGTTCAGAGTCATGGTGTGGAAGATAACGCATGCTTCAGCGAAGGTCCTTTACTGGTGTGGGCTCTCTACAATGAGTACCACACTCTAACGACCTCGCTACAGCTATAAGGCACCATCTGTAGCAAAGGCCTTACTGTAGTAACTAATTATGGCGGAAATGAGGATTCAATTTTTGATGACCTTTCTCTGACTTCATTTTGTTTACGCTAACTTTCTCTCACAAGTGCTTGAATACATTATCTAACGTTCTCCTCCACTTTCATAGGTACTCATTTCAAATGTTCGTAAGTAGCAAAGCTTTCTTATTATTAGAAGGTCGTGGGTGAAAACTGTGAGAGGTGCTACCTACAACAGAAAGTAAAGGTTCCCATCCATAATATGTCATTATCATGGAGGAAGTGTTCAAAAAGGTGTCAGAGTACTATGACCAGTTGCAGTTATGGGATGGGATCCATTGATGGAGGATCCTTGTTCTTGCAATGAGTGTTGGGTGCAGGAGTTCTATTCCATGATCCAACAGTCAACTAGGAAAGCCCAAACTTTATCATTTATGTCTATGTGACCACATTAGGGTAGGAGTGGTGGCCATAAACGAAGCTCTAAGGTTGCCTATTATCCTAGAGACACAGTTCAAGGTGAAGGATGTCGATGGAAACAACCCATAATTAGTCAACAACCTAGTGAGGGAGGAAAAAACAAGGACAAATCACATAGTTAAACATTCGAACGGGGATCAAGAGCACATTTTTCACAACTGAGGCCTGAAGATGGATAAATATGGTTTCTAGAAAGGTCTTCCTGATGCCACCTACCATCAACCATGGTGGTGTCTTGTATATTAGATGGGGTATCAATGAACTTAGGGGTATGGGTGGTGGAGAAGTAGATATACATCTCAGTGAAGAGTGGGAACATCTAACCTTTTGTATTGACCCGGTCGGTCATTTTTGGAAAGTTTAGTGAATTTATAATTTTTCTCTCCCCGTGATTGACCCCGAGGCTTCTATATTTGAGTTTGAAAAGTTGGTTTTGAACTTTGAGTTGAAAGTTAAGATTTCGATAAGTTTTGAGTTTGAAAGGCTAAGTTGTTAGAAAGTAGTTTTTTGTGTCTTTTGGAGTTTTCAGTGTTGAAATGGAATTTCATTGATCCCATCAGACCCGAGAAGTAAAATCTCATAAGTGAGAGTTTTCGGTTTCAAATTCTGAGTCATTTGAGGATTTTAGGTCCTACGTTGTGAAATTGTGGAATTTTAGCCTTTGGGTTGAATTTGGTCAACTTCAGGGTTCAGATGCTCATATCAGAATTCCAAGAGTCCCCTTGGATTTAGGGGATGATTTTAGGTCTAGGTGAGGTCTTGGTTGATTTTAGAGAGGTTCGGAGCTTATTTTAGCCTTTTTAGAGTTGAGTTAGTTTCTTATTATTTTCATGGATGTCAAGTCACGAATAACTCAAATTCGTGTTTTGATGGTTCCATTGAGTCTGAAACGTTGAGTTTAATCGATTTGCATATGTGGTTTGTGTGTACAAGGTTTCGAACGAATGTTGAGGGTTCTTTCAATGTTTAAAGTGTTGGCTGATTTTATGATGTTTGTGTTCTGGTGCACTCTTCTTTGGCGAGGAGTAGCTCGCTTTTGCGTGGCTCACTTTTGCAGGCTCCCTTTACCAAGGTCTTCTTCTCTTTTTTGAAGGGTTAACCCCTATTGACCTTCGCATTTGTGAAGAGCATTCACTTAAGTGACACCCGTGTTTTTAGATGGGTTCGCTGAAGTGAACCTCTGGTCACTTTTGTGATATCAAAGAGCGTTTTGACCTGCAAAATTCAAGGTATAAGCCTCATTACAGCATTTTTGAGTTTTGAGAGCTTTGGGGTGGCGATTTGGACCAGATTTTTGAGGAAAATCTTTTGGCTAACGATTCTTAACTCTAAATCTTCAATTATCCATTATTATTTATGGATTTATATTTTCAAATCAAGCTTTTGAAATGACAAATATGGGGTTATCTTCAAGAACCCAAGAACTTAGTTGAATTGTAATTTTTGAAGTTGCATTGATCCCTTTTTCGAAATAGTTTTCTCTAATGAGCTTCTAAAGCCTTAGATATCATTGTCAAGTATTGTTTTCCAAATTCAAACCTCCATTTTTGAAATTTGGGTTTTGAGTTGATTTACCTATATCTTTACATAATTGATGTGGGAATTGTTGTTTCTGATGAGTAAATACTTGATTATTATAGATTGTGTGGCTTCGTAAGTGATTTTGAAGGGGAAAATTCAATATTTGGATTGATTGGTTGATTGCTTTATGGCAAGTGGTTTCCTAAATCTAAAATTCTAGTAGAATTCATGTACTTCCTTTGTTGCTTGTGTGTTGGGAGTAATGGGGATGCGGTGAAGGGTTTGAATTGTCCAATTTTTATATATAAATGAATGAAAAAGGGTTGAATTGAAAGAGGCTATGTGATGAACATAATGATTTGAATTGCCTTATTGTGACCTTTGTTGTTTTATTAATGAAATGCTTGAAAGCATGAATGTGGACTTGAATTATGTGAATTATTGTCTCTTTTGTGTGTTATGATATTGCTTATATGAATTGATTGTGAACAACGTGATGAGACATGTGATTATTTGTGATGTCGAGGTCTTTGTCGGCGAGTGTTGTGATGCCGAGGTCATTTCTAGCACATGTTTATAAAGTCGATGGAAAATGATTCTGGCTAGTGATGTAAAGCCGATGGAAATGGTTCCGGCTAGTTATTTAATATAAAGCCGATGAGAAATGCTTCTGGGTTGTGAGTTGATATAAAGCTAATGGGAAATGGTTTCGTCAAGAGATTGGTTATTGTGACTTGATGCATTTGATGGTTATGTGTGACTTGCTTGATACTTGAGATTGATGTACTTATTGCATGTGACTGAACTACTTGACTTTGAGATTGACTTACTTGATTCCTTTGATTGTTGATTGTGATTGTTGAACTGTGGATATTGGGCCTTAAGAGTTGTGTATTGTAGAACTGTTAGGTTGGATTGATTTATGTGCAGGTTGTAGTTTGAGGAGGTTTGGTTGAAGTGTAAGGGGTATTCGATTTCTAACTAGTTGCTTTGTTTAATAGTTTGCTTGTTGGGTACCGTGTTGTTGGTACTCACCCCTTACTTTTACACTTGTGTAGGTACTGAGCCCAATATAGCGTGATCACTCTTCTTCTCTTTTTCTGAGGCTCGTGAAGGGTTTGAAGAGGTAACTTCTTGTCACTTCAGCGGACCCACTATCTTCTTTTTCCTTATACTTTGTTCTAGTCGAAAACAAAGACCGAGACTTATATTAATTTCAAAATATGCACATTATTTAATGGCTTGTACACGTGACAACCAAGTTTTAGGATATTGTTTAGAATAAATAAGTTTTCTGCCTTTGTCTTGTTCTTGCTTTACATTTTGGTATTTCTTTCGTTTTCATTGGTTTGAGGATGAATTGTCTTGGTGGAAAAGACAAGTGTCATCACGTCCGTTTTACGGTCGTGACTAAAGGTATAAACCCTAAGCACATAGGTAACACATGTGTACAATCCATGTCTAAGTAGAGCCTACAAGATTGGTACACAGACCTATGTACTTATCTTCAAGAAGCTACAAAGATTGTTAGGAAAATTCCTTTTACTCATTATTTCTTATCGTGTGTGGTTACCTTCGCTAGTGTCGAGTTTCCACATGTTATTTTGGTAGATGTCGAAGACCTAAGCTTCCATTTTCAGTGGTAGAAGGGAGGCTGTCCCCGAGGCTCTTGTTGATACCCCGGCTAGGGATAGGGTAGGGTCTGAGCTAGAGCTCGTGCTCATAGAGTAGCACCAGCTAGAGGTCGTCCCTGTGGAGCGGCATCAGTCAGAGGTCGAGCTTGAGAGACTTCTCCTAAGACATGGGTTGATGTTGCTGAGGATCAAGTTCCTCCCGAGTTTGGAGCTCCTTTCTTTCAGGAGACTATGTTGAGGATGCTTGGTTTGTTAGAGAACTTTTCTCATACTGGTGCTACAGTACACCACATGGTTCTTAGACTACTTTAGGAACACAGACTCCAGGTCAGCAGCAGACTCTGGGTATTCAGGATTAGGTGAGTCACCCACCCGTTGTTCTAGCACAGGTTGTGGGTTTTTGGATTGCTCTTGAGGTTATTTTGAGGACAGCTAAGCAGCAGTGCTATGAGAGGTTTTAGAAGATGAAACCACCCCAGTTTCAGAGTGGTAAGAGCGAGGATGCTCATGAGTTCTTCACTTTGTGCCATGAGATGATTGAGGTTGTAGGTATGGTGGATGCTCATGGAATTCGCTTTCTTGCACTTTAGCTTTGTGGGTGCGCCAGAAAGTGATGGAGGAATTTTGAGAGGTCTAGACAAGTTGGATCTCCTCCAGTAGAGTGGGATGTGTTCTCTAGTGCTTTCCAAGACCGCTTCATTCATTGGAGCGTGAGAGAGGAGAGTCGTATGAGGTTTGAGAGCTTGACTCAGGGTAGTTTCTATGTGACCAAGTATGAGGCCTATTTCTATGAGATTTCTAGGTATGTTATGACTATTATTTCAGATAAGACAGAGAATTCGAACGTTTATGAGAGGGTTGAATTTCTCCATCAGGCCTTATGTTTTTAGGGAAACTAGAGAGGGGGCTTCCTTCCAGTCATTATGAGCACCACCAAGGAAGTGGAGTTGATGGTTTTAGAGGAGTTCAGGGAGCCCAAGAGAGCATGTTCTTCTGGTCAGTTTTCCAATGCCTCCTCTAGAGGCAGAGGTTCACATAGAGCTAGTAGCTCCTTTCACCATCGTGGACCGGTCCATACTTCTATGCAAGTAGCTGAGAGTGGTCAGTCAGCCTAAGGACCTTATGGTTCTGGTTGAGGTGTCCATGGTAATTCGTCTGGTTCGCATTAGTAGTTATATGTGCTAAGATCTTGTGATACTTATGGTGATCCAGGTCATATGATGCGATAGTGTCCTCTACAGCCTCAGCTAAGACCTCAGTTTTCTTATTTAGCTACTCCATCTAGAGATTTAGCACCTCTGTCCAGGGGCCGAGGTACAGTTCATTTCGATAAAGGTGACAAGACTACAGGTAGAGGTATTCCAACTGTGCAGGGTGGAGGTAGAGGTTCTACTCAGACTGCAGGCTACTGAGATAGCCAGTACTATGCTTTTCCAGGGAGGCCTGAGGCCGAGATGTCTGATGGTGTGATCACAGGTATCATCCCAGTTTGCCATCGACATGCGTTTGTATTGTTTGATCTTGGGTCTACTTTCTCATATATGTCTACCTATTTTGCTATTGGGTTTGATATGTTCTCTTATTACATTTATGTACCTATTCATGTTTCTACACCAGTTGGTGAATCCTTAGTGATGGATCGAGTTTATCAATCATGTGTTGTTTCTTTGGTCGGGTACGATACTTAGGTAAACTTGATCATTTTGGGAATAGTAGGATTCAATTTATTTTTTGTATGGATTGGCTCTCTTCGCATCATGTGATTCTGAATTGTTCTGCTAAGACTTTTACCTTGGTGACACCGGGTGTCCCGAGAATTGAGTTGGCGGGTGCTAGTGTTCCCTACCCTTGCAAAGTTATCTCCTTTATTAGAGCTCAGAGATTGGTTGATAGAGGGTGTTTGTCCTACTTGGCTTTGAGTCAGAATAATAGTGTTGAGCCATTTCCCATGTATTTTATGCCCGTGGTTCGAAAGTTCATAGATGTGTTTCCTACTGATCTTCTAAGTGTGATTGATTTTAGCTATTGACTTGAAGCCAGGCACCAAGCCCATCTCTATTCCTCCTTATTGTATGGCTCTAACTGAGTTGAAGGACTTGAAGGGCCAGTTACGTAATTTATTTAGTAAGGGGTTTATTCGCACTAGTGTTTCTCCATGGGATGCTCTTGTATTGTTTGTCAGGAAGAAGGATGGATCTAAGAGGAGGTGTATTGATCATCGACAGTTGAACAAAGTGACAATGAAGAACAAGTATCCTCTTCCTCGTATTGATGATTTGTTTTATCTGCTTCAGGGTGTATCTCTATTCTCTAAGATTTATTTGAGGTCCGATTATCATCAGCTGTAGATTAGGGATTCAAATATCCTTATGACAGCATTCAGGACCCGTTATGGCACTATGAGTTTCTTGTGATGTCTTACGGTTGACTAACACCCCTACAACGTTCATGGAGTTGATAAACGGGGTGTTCCAACCTTATATGGATTCCTTTGTGATAGTGTACATTGATGACATCTTGGTGTACTCCAAGATTGAGGGGGATCATGATAGTTGAGGATTCTACTATAGAGATTAAGAGAAGAGAAGCTTTATTTCAAGTTCTCAAAGTGCGAGTTTACTGAGATCCAGTTGACGGGGTGTCCAAGGTGGGTACTCGGGTGGATCCAGCCAAGATTGAGGCAGTGAGGAGCTGGACAAAACCTACGTTGGTTACTGAGATCCAAAGTTTTATGGGACTTGCCGGCTATTACCAATTACTTGTTCAAAGCTTCTCTACCATTGCATCTCATTTTACTAGATTTACTCGGCAGAGTGTGAGTTTCCAGTTGTCTGATGAGTGTGAGGAGAGCTTTCAAAAGCTCAAGACCTTGTTGACTTCGGCTCCTGTTTTGACTCTACCCGAAAAGGGTGTTGACTTCACCATTTATTGCTACGCTTCTAGAGTCGGTTAGGTGGTGTTCTAATGCAGAAGGGTGTAGTTAATCGCATATGCCTCTCGACAGTTGAAGACTCATGAGATAAATTACCCTACCCATATTTTGGAGTTGGCAACCGCAGTGTTTGTGCTGAAGCTATCGAAGCATTATATGTATATGGTTCATTGTGAGGTTTCCACCGATCATCAGAGTCTTCAGTATCTTCGATCAGCGAGATCTAAATTTAAGACAGCATAGATGGCTTCAGCTGCTAAAGGATTATGATATAACCGAGAAAGGCCAATGTGGTGGTCGATTCCTTGAGTAGGAAGACTTCAATTATGGAAGTTGATGTTTGTGTAATCAATACACAAATTCTGATTCAAGTGTCTACGATCGTACAATAGTAATATAACCTAATCGAATTGGTTGGGGTCGAGTCCCAAGGGAGCGGTTTCTGATAATTAAGAGTTAAGTGTGAATATGCTAGAGTCAACCATAGCTAAAAACATTATCGAGTAAAAACATGATAAATTAAGGGGTTGACACGAATGTCAATTATCAATGGGGGTTTGTATTCAATTAATGAACAAAAACAGTGAAAACACAAAGATGCGAATATAGGAGACGTGGTTCTTGGGATGTGATAGGAATATGGGATAAACTACACAATCAGGTAATTGCTATTGATAATCAATTGTTGAACATTTGTAACTAGGCTAGACATTAGTGGGGTAAATTCTCTCTCGAGCAACTTACCCCGAATCAACTCGGTTTCTCTCGAACACTGAGTTGCCGCTTTTAAGCACAGCCTCTGCCTTAGCCCTTTCACTATCTCGAGCTAAATGTGTGGGAAAAGGCCTAGGATTCACTCTCTCGAGCTGAACCCATGACGACCCAATAACCACCAGCTATCGATTTAGTAGTCTTAGTTTTAAAACTTCTCTCTCGAGCAAGCCAAAAACACTAAGATGAAACCATATTTGCAACTACAATCTCATTAAGTTCAAACATAACTACTAAACTAAATCACATTTAAAAATCAAATAGACTAACAATAAGCAATACCCAACAGGAAATTTAACCCATATTCACAAAATCACACCCCAAGAATTGGGGTTTTAGCTAGACATAGAAAAAAAGAAGAAAATGATACCAAATCAAAGTAGCATCAACTGGGTATGATTTATATTCAATTAAATTGAGTCTAAGATGAAGAATCTTCAACACCCACTTCCAATTTCTTGGAATTGAAAGTCTTCAACTCTCCAAAAGCTAAGCAAAAATATTATCTACTTGAAAACTTGGGAAATAAAATTGTTGTATCTGAAATTGCATACTAAAATAAAAATTCAAACTAGTATTTATAGTTGTCAAAAAATGTGCTACGAAGGATCACTCGGCAAAGTTAGTCGGGATCACCGATGCACTCGGTGATCCGCCCTTTAGTCTACTTCATCGCCTTTCAGCTCTTGCCTTCAGCATCTTCGCATTCTGGATCATTGGGCGATATAGTACTGCCTCGAGGAATTGTTCGGCGACACGCCGACTGCTCCTTTTCATCTCCAACTTGATATTTTCCTCCAGGGCTCAGCACACTGGAACTTTGGGCAAGGTGAAGGCCATTCGGCGACTCACCGAATGCATTAGGCAATCCTCAGGCCTTCTTTTCTTCGTCTTTTTAGCCGTTTTGTTCCTTTTTACCAAGTAGTGTCAATGCTTTGCCTCAAACTCCAAATACCTGAAACTTAAGGATTTACATCAGTTATTGAGACAAAATATGCATTTGAGGACACTAATTCTATTAAAATGAAGCCCTTAATGAGTCCAAATTGTGGACTCATCAACACCCTTAACTTAAACTTTTGCTTGTCCTCAAGTTCGGCAGTTCAAAAAGGATGTCTCGAGCAGTGCTACACAAGACTCAATCATGAATGCACACACAAGACTCAATTTACTCATGTGAAGATCAAATGTGCACTTAAAGTTTCAAGTTGTGACACACCATTATCAAATAATCTCAAACTCACTATACTTGCTTCAAATGCAAGTTCAAGCTCAACAAAGGAAATCAAATGCCCTCACACAAAGGATGATTCCATATTCACACACAATGGTTTAACAATTTAAAGTTTTGGAATCAAATGCAACGCTCACACTCACAAAGAAGAACACAACGCATGCTTTCACCCATAGGTTTGCCCGTATTTTCAAATAGATAATTGTTTCAGCTCACTCAAAATCAAAAAGGTCTTTTCAAGGCTTGTAATGAGGCTGAGTACAAAGGTATGGTCATTAAGGCTCAGTGACTTTCATCCTCATTAAATATGGTGCTCACAACACTTCCTTTCCTCTTCTTTCATCATTTTCTTTAGTGCTCAGAAGTCATCCCATTATTCACTTTCCATGGATTGTTCGGGAACCCAATTTCTTTTGTGCTTTATTCCACAACTTTTTCATTCTTTTTCTTTTTCTTTTTCTTTCTTTTCTTTCCCTTCTCTTTTTTTTATACATGGAGGGGTTCCATTTTTCTCAAAATCATAGGTTAAAGGAGACTTTTCTTGCACTTCTTAACTTGCTTTCTCTTTTCACCACACCCCCAACTTAGGCTTTTGGCCTAAGTTGGCTATTCAATCAATCCACAAATCAAGAGGATTATAGGTAGTGGATTAAGGGAGGTCATGTTTTCATCAAGTTTCTTCCAAAGAAATGTAAGGTTCAAGGGGTATTCAAAGGAGGTTCACACACTCACAAGGTAGGCCACAAAAGAAGTATATGTCAAATTGGCTCACACTCTTCGAAGTTGCCTAAGATCATATCAAGAGATAGTCGTACTTAGTTGACCGGACCAACGGGGCAAATTCTAGGTGTTATCATGCATGGTTCACAGTAAGCTCAGCACACAAGGCATTGGCACCAAAGTCAAACAAGACTCCACACTTTCGCTAGTGTGCAATGTCCATCACAAGAGACTCAATTCAATAATTGGCAAGTCACATCGAGATGCAAAGAGTTCACATATTGTCTGTGCAAATTAATTTGGCCTCATCATAGCTGAACATTCATGTTTGTTCGATTATGAGCACTATTCAAGTCATCGGTATTGATCGAGACCGATACTCAAATTTGTGAGAGAACAGCCATATTCAACACATACAAGAGGTGGCAAAAAAATTTCGAAAGGGTCAAAAATCATCTTCAATTAGAAGCAAGGAGCCACATGCTCAAACCTCCCACAAAAAAATAGTACAACACAAATTTAGCACAAAGCCCAAATAGATAAACAAAACAAGAGTCATAATCAGCACAACACACAAAGGTGGGACTTACCCCCACCGCAAATTAAAAAAAATTATCCTTAAATGCAAGTAAAAATTATCCAACAGTGAAATAAAGCCAAATAGAGAAGGAGGTAAAGAGGGGGTCCTGTCTACATAGTCGCTCCGTCTGTCTGGGCATCAGTGGCCTAGGTCACCTCAGGAGGAACAACAGTACCAGATTCACCAAGTTCTGTTGAGTATGAGTCCGCCAAAAAGACATGCACCGCTCTGCAGAATCATCGGGCCCAGAAGGAATATTAGGGTCCAGGGTAATGGTCTTCCGGGCATAAGTGGGCCTCTTGCCCTTGCCTTTACCAGTAGTTGTGGGTAGTTTCATAACTTTGCCTTTTGACGTAGCTGCATCCTCATTTATCGCAATCCCTTTGGACTTCTCTTGGGCTAGTGTTGTTCTTTCAACAGCTTTTGATTTAGTCATGTCTGCAAAATCTCAAAGAGAAGTTAGAAAAACTTAAACCAAAGCACAGCAGAACAATTTCAGACAAATTTGCCAAATCGGAGGGCGAATCGCCGAATTTCTTGGGCAAGCTAGATCGAGCTCGCTGAAGGAATTAGCTCTAAGAACGGTAGCAAGTAGGCAATGAGGGAACCACTCGGCGTGTCGCCGATAGCTTTCGGCAAACAAGGACAGGCTCACCGAAAGTTCCAGTGCACAGAGGCTCAGGGGTGCAGACAAAGGGCGAATGAGAAGCCTTTCGGCGAGTTATCGAGTGCTTTTGGCGACATCAAGCTTCTCGCCGAAAGTTACAGAATCAATCATGAAATAAAGCATGAAATCAAAGGTGAGATGGGGACATTAGGTGAACCGCCGAGTAGTTTGGCAAGCTCGACCCAGCTTGCCAAACGGCCAAACGTGCCTATTTTCAACCCAACTTCTCGAATTTAACCCCGCAACAGCCAAAAACAAAATTAAATCATGCACTAGTCAAATTAAGGTAGGACCCATAACACCCAAACACAACCCCTCGAATTTTAATCCAGTTTAAGGCATACAATTACGGGAATTCAACAGTCACAACTTCTCGAGCAAGATTATCAAATTAAATCATGCATGTAAACAATCTAATCCTATCAGGCAGGATCAGAACACTTCAACAAGATCAGGTTATTGCAAATGAGTGTAATTTTTGATAAAATAAACTCGGGGCATAGAAAACCAACCTTTGGTGTCGATAAAGAGAAGATTGAAACGCTAGGCGGTAATGTAATCCAACTCTGAGCACAAATCAACACTAAAAATACTCTAAAAATGCGAAAATATAGGAACTATCGTGTAGGTGTGAGTTTGGGAAGATAAAAAGTGAGGGAAAGTGAATGAGTTTGAAACTTTTAAACCTTTGGCCTGCACAAAACCTGTCCAGTTTTCGCCCTTTCAGCGATGTTAGTCGAGCTCGCCATTCCTCTGGGCGATTCGCCAAGAGTTCATTTACCTCGCCCAATTTTACAGAACCTCCAATTAGTGTGGGGGTCCCAACGGTTGTCTTCGTCGAGATCGCCTACATGGACGGCGATTCGCCAATAATTTCCTAGGCTCGTCGAGTTTTACAAACTCCAATTTGAAGATGTCTTGAGTCAAACGGCAGATTAGGTCGGGCTCGCCGACCTCTTCGGCGACTCGCCGACTGGACCTGTTACTCGCCACCCTGCACTTTTTCGAACACTTTCCACACTTCAATCTGTACAAACAACACACCATTATTTTACCAAAACACAAATAAAAGTAATAAAGGGTTTTGGGTTGCCTCCCAAACAGTGCCTTAGTTAATGTCGCGGCACGAAGCAAGTCCACCTTCAAACTTCATTCTTGGGGTTGACCATAGTGTCACTAGGCAAACCCCCTTTTTGTCTCAGATTTCGGTTAGATGACATCTGACCCATTTGGGTCTCCAACTGCTTGATTGATACTGAATGGGAGGTAACGGTTTGGCTAAGGGTCGACACGTCTTCTTTCATCTCTTTCAAGATCTTGTCTGACCCCTCAACTTTGTTGAGGATACGAGAAAGCATATCCTCAGACCTACTACCCTCCAAATCCTTTGGCTTTTGGCGCTCATGAGGAGGCACATACATATCCTTCTCCCCATCCTTCCAATTAGGATTATGGTCTCTCCATTCACGCTCTTTCCAACCTTCATCTCTAGCCCAACTTTGGTTACCACCCTACCTTGGGTAGTTTGAACAATAACCACCGCCTTGGTTGGCTAGGAAGTTCACCTCTTCATTGTACAAAGCATCAAACTTTGCCTCTTTCGGATTTGCACACCCGATACCAACAACATTGACACCCCGAGCACCAGCTCCTATGACATTTTTGGACAAAATGTCAAGTTGTGTCATGATCGTGGCCATGTTTTGGTCCCTCTCTTAATCTTTTTCCATCTGCTCCTTGGTAAATTTGAATGTAAGATGGGAGACTTGATCTTCACGGGTGTACCAAGCTCGATTTATCGTGGTCATGCCATCCAATAGCTGAGTTGCTATCATGTAAGGTTGTTGCGTCAAACCTCATGGAGAAAGTTGGTCAGCAACGCCCTTGTTTACCGAGTCTAGGCTCCGGTAGAAATATTACAGCAATACGTTATCAGAAAAGCCATGAATTGGGCATTAAAGCACCAACTTCTTGAATCGCAGCCAAGTCTCATGAATTGGCTCGCCCTCCAAAAGCTTAAAGCTTTGGATACTGTCCCGAAGAGCCATCATCTTCGAGGGAGGGAAAAATCACACATTAAATGCGGTGACCAACTCCTCCCATGAAGTGATTGAGTCGCGTGGCAATTCAGCTATCCACTTGAATGCTTCTCCCATCAAAGATAATGGGAACAACTGTAAACGAACCGACTCTTGGGATATATTTTTGAAAGAGAATGGTCTGCACACATCCACGAAATTTTAAATGTGCTCATGAGGGTCTTCATGAGCCAATCCATTGAAAAACCCCTTTAGTTGCAAGAGTTGCAACATAGTACTCGTGATATGAAATATAGCATTCCCTTTGCCGGAGGTAAGCGAATGGCACCAATACCTCCCATGAGATGGGGGTCATTAACATGAGGCTTATTTACATCGTTAAGATTTCCAATGTCGTCTTGATGGCCTACTTGGCTGCCATTGCTGCCGTTCACACTCATAGTTCGTGAAATATTCACACAAAAAAACAAAACAAAACTAAAAATTAAGTAAGTAAACTACGACTAACAAAAACGTAATTCGACTCAACTCGAAATTCTCAAGTAACACCACTCCCCGGTAGTGGTGCCATTTTTTGATGTTTGCGTAATCAAGACACAACTTCCGATTCAAGTGTCTACGATCGTACAATAGTAATATAACCCAACCGAATGGGTTGGGGTAGAGTCCCAAGAGAGCGGTTTCTGAGAATTAAGAGTTAAGTGTGAATATGCTAGAGTCAACCATAGCTAAAAATATTATCAAGTAAACACATGATAAATTAAGGGGTTGACATGAATACCAATTATCAATGGGGGGTTTGTATTCAATTAATGAACAAAAACAGTGAAAACACAAAGCTGTGAATATAGGAGACGAAATTCTTGGGATGTGATAGGAATATGGGATAAAGTATACAATCAGGTAATTGCTATTGATAATCAATTCCTGAACATTTGTAACTAGGCTAGACATTAGTGGGGGTAAATTCTCTCTCGAGCAACTTACCCCAAATCAACTCGGTTTCTCTCGAACACCGAGTTGTCGCTTTTAAGCACAGCCTCCGCCTAAGCCCATTCACTCTCTCGAGCTGAATGTGTGGGAAAAGGCCTAGGATTCACTCTCTCGAGCTAAACCCATGACGACCCAATAACCACCGGCTATCGATTTAGTAGTCTTAGTTTTAAAACCTCTCTCTCGAGCAAGCCAAAAACACTAAGATGAAATTGTATTTGCAACTACAATCCCATTAAGTTCAAACACAACTACTAAATGAAATCACATGTAAACAGCAAATAGACTAACAATAAGCAATACCCAACAGGAAATTTAACCCATATTCACAAAATCACACCCCAAGAATTGGGGTTTTAGCTAGACATAGAAAAAAAGAAAGAAAATGATACCAAATCAAAGTAACATCAACTAGGTATGATTTATATTCACTTAAATCGAGTCTAAGATGAAGAATCTTCAACACCCACTTCCAATTTCTTGGAATTGGAAGTCTTCAAGTCTCCAAAAGCTAAGCAAAAATATTCTCTACTTGAAAACTTGGGAAATAAAATTGTTGTATCTGAAATTGCATACTAAGATAAAATTTCAAATTAGTATTTATAGTTGTCAAATATTGTGCTGCGAAGGAACACTCGGCGCAGTTAGTCGGGATCGCCGATGCACTCGGCGATCCGCCCTTTGGTCTGCTTCATCACCTTTCAGCATCTTCGCGTTCTGGATCATTGGGCGATATAGTACTACCTCGCAGAACTGTTCGGCGACACGTCGACTGCTCCTTTTCATCACCGACTTGATCTTTTCCTTTTGGGCTCAGCACACTGGAACTTTGGGTGAGGTGAAGGCCATTCGGTAACTCGCCGAATGCATTAGGCGATCCTCAGGCCTTCTTTTCAGTCGTTTTGTTCCTTTTTGCCAAGTAGTGTCCATGCTTTGCCTCAAACTCCAAATACCTGAAACTTAAGGATTTACATCAGTTATTGAAACAAAATATGCATTTGAGGACACTAATTCTATTAAAATGAAGCCCTAAATGAGTCCAAATTGTGGACTCATCAGAAGTCTTGCCGCTATTAGTGTGGAGGGGATACCATTGGCTAGAGATGTTCAAAGGTTAACCAACAGTCTCGTCCGATTACGGATTTCTGAGGAGATGGGTGGTTTGATTGCTTTTATTAAGGCTCGTTCTTCCTTAGTTGAGCATTTTCATCACAATTCACAAAATGAAAAAAATTCAGTGTTCTCAATTTTAAGAACTTGAATATAAACATGAATTTTTTCTTGGATTGGATTCACAAAATATTGAGCACTTTTTCACTTCTTATGACAATAGTTGCACTTATTTTCTTCATTCCTTTATATCTCTTGCCCAATCCAGATTTTGATGCTATCAATTCAAAAGAAACATTTCATGTTGCTTCATTGATATATGAAAGAGATGAGAAAAGAAAAAAGAACGAGCGAAAGTTTGGGAGAGAGAAATAAGAGATGTATTTTAAGTTTGAATGGTGTTAAGACTCTTTTACAAATCTGTTTTGCTCAAATGTATATAGACCTATTAAGAGATATTTTTTAAAAAATAAAACAAATGCACTTAATGGACTTAGATCTGAACACAATGACCGGAGACCTAATCATGTTGTCTCTGCCAATTCAATAATACATACACGATTCAATAATCAAGTTATACTTAAGTAAAAGTCTCCTCTACACTTTTCTTAAGCTCTTTCTTTGTAGAATTTATCATGGGGGCGGTTTTAGGAGGAAGTTATCCTTAGATTAGGAGTTAAACTCCTAAAACTAACTTAACTTGAGATTCTGTCTTTCATTCTTCGTTGTAGTGGTTACCCTTTTGCTGCAACGCATCTACTACAACGACCTTCTGACTGCTACGTCATGGCTCTAACTATTTCAAAACAGGACTCATATTTTGGAAGAAAAAAAATCGTATGCTTGTATCGCAGAAGGTTCAATAACGACAAAACTGGTCATTACATAATTAAAGCTTATAAAAGTATATATGAACTCACAACATAGGCATACATTAGAATAATGCATACATAATCACCTCCATATGCATATTATTCAATTAACTTGTTCGGGCATGTATCCTGAGAAAACCACATTTTCAGGTCCAAAATCTCAACATACCTAATACTCATGTAAGTTAACTATCCAAAACTACTTTGTTTCTTCTCTCATTATCTGTCAAACATTCCAAATCTATTCAAATCGATCATTCTCAAGGTTAGCTATACATTGGACCCATCTCTAAAGTTTAGGCTTTTGTCAAAGTCAATTACAAGTTAATGGAAACTCAAAATGATTTACACGAATGGATTGCTCACAAACGAGGGAGTCCAAATATATAGCAAAAATCCAATCTTGACTTAGTTTACTAGGTTAAATCCCTTAAATGATGATTTGGGAATTTAGGGCTAAAACCACTTTAGGACATTTGATATCTCCTGTTTTGATCTTAAAAATACATGGGAATCATGTAAATAACTCAAGAATTGTCTTAGGATCGTCAGGTCAAAGTTTCATGGTGATTACACCTAAAACAATGCAAACTCATATGATAGAACAATGTTGGTATTGGAACATGGTCTTTGCCATCCCATAACTAGACCATGACTGATAAATTGGCTGGGGACTTATGACTATCACAGTCAAGTCAATGCGATCACAATGCCTCATCTCACCCTAGACCATGACTGGTAAATTGGTTAGGGACTTATGACTATCGCAGTCAAGTCAATGCAATCACAATGCCTCATCTTACCGCAGTTTCTCTGCCGTGAAATTGTGTGGCAATGTCAGCAGGAAAAATTGACTTCCCGAAGTCAATAAAAGATCATATATCAAAGTGATGCCTTTCATTCTCCTCTGTCAATACTGTTGATGGAAGGTGGTGACTGCAATCACGATGCACCAGTTGAGAGAGAAATCTACAATCCATTTAGGTTTCAAGTGATCTGAAACTGACCCGAATCTCTCGGGTCTGAAACCAAATCAGTCAATAAGTCCTAAATGAAGAAAATAACTTATACAAAGTCTCAAAATAATTATTGTGACATAAAACTTAAAAAAAGGATTGGAATGTTACGAGACATTGGCCACATGTAAATGTAAAAGAACCTCTAATGTTGGAGGGACCAATCAAAACACTGGGTATGATGATATTAGAACACCAAGTATATGAAGCTAAATAATCTAGGCCATTATCAATTATTCAAAGCTATCCCTTCTCAATGTATCAGATAGTTCAAAGCTGATGTTCAGATGCTGATTGCATAAACTAAACCAATTGTTCAACTATCGTACAATCAACACAAAATTCAATTGTGACGCCTGAAGAGATTTTTGTGGTTCCCAAAGAGTCCGTGAAGCAAGACCTCTTTGTCCTTTTTTCAGTTAATATTTCAGTAAGCCTCATTTACAACGAGCTACCTTTATATTCTACTCTGTGCTTCTGATGATCCTTTTGACTAATGGTTGTAATCAAACTTAAAAATGGACAGATAGCTTTAAGGTTCACGTACACACTGGATGAACGAATAAATTTTACAGTTTCAACTCATCTCCTTTAAATCAGACTATCCAAATAAACACACCAGACAAATCAGAAGTTGTCACGCCATAGATGTAACCCGAACAGAGTGATCTGCAGATCCAGTCAAGAAGATGGGTGATGTCGGATGCCAGTCTACTGTTGTTATAGATGCACTATGAGGAAGAGTTCTCATCCCATATGCATGACCTCGCACCTGATACAATTAACAATCATTTATTGTCAATAAATTAGACTTCAGTAAACCAGCAAGGCAAGAAATAACAGTAACTGGAAACAAACAGCATAGCAAGGACCAATGAAACTACATCTTATCAGACTCCCCCCAGGACTTGTGACATCATATGAGCACTGCTAGTCCCAACAGAAGTTGTCAATACGCATAACAACTAATAAAAGAGAGATCCAATCGGTTTACTGATGGGACAACTTTCTGTGACTCCCACAAATGATTGTTCCATTTTCAGTTAAGAGGCAAACCTAGAGCTTATGAACGTATAGTTAGGCCCTGAGACTGAGGCAAGGGAACCTAAACACATCATTCTGCATGAAACTAGTTTACCTGATATATAGGCGCCCTCAGGGAGTTGGATGTCACCAGAAGTTTTCTTCCATAAGCATCGAGAGCCATTTCATGTTTATAGTGTGACGAACTCCTAAGGTTACAGAATCTACAATACAGGAATAATAGATGTAAAGCATCTTATTCTACAACAAGACAGGAAAAGAGAATAACTTTTAACTTAGAGAACAAATTTAATGGGAAAAGGAAAAAAAAAAATATGCTGCTTGATAGAAAGTATTGTAAAGAAATGGATCTTGGGCCTTATTCAATTCCAAATGCTAACTCAAGAGGTGAGTATTACCCAAGCCAAATTAAAGAGACCACTCATCCCTTAAAGGAGCGATGTGGGACTCTTCACACACCCACACCTAGGGATGGACAACTGGTGCATGGGTTATTTAATATAAGGGCCCAACATCAGGAAATGAAAATTGGAATTAGTCCTGCCTAATACCATGTGAAAATAAAGAAGAAAATATTATTGAATTGTGTACTCTATATCATTACATAGAGCCCTATTTATAATTACTACATTACAAAGAAAAAGTAGGATATTATATAAATCATGTTCCTATTCTGACAAATAATATTCAAGCACAGTGCAACCCATCTCATGAGCTAAAAAATCATGTAGATTTTATTTCTTTTCCCCCGGTCAGTATACAGTTCGAAGGTCCTAACAACTTTGATTTATCCAGTTTCTCTAGGAAACAGGAAGTTTATGGCTGAATCATCCCCCAGAGCTGGATATATGAACAGTTTGAAGGAAACTCATGTCAACGTAAATACATCATTCTTCTTCATTGCCTAATAAATTTACACAATTGATTGTTACTCATCAAAACCTTCATTAATCACCTAGCACCATGCCAAAATGACAGGGATATGAGTTTCATAGCATGCCATTGAAACCTATTGAAATTTGTTTTTCACTATTGCAGTAATTTTTAGCATAATAAGCTGTTTAGGTTTAGGATAAACTTGAATTTTGAATTTCTATGAGATTGTTTTTGTTGTTGAGATTATTTAGCCTTTTTGATTTATTGTTATGCAGATTATGTTTTCACATTGGCTATTTAAAACCCTATTGTGCTTAATAAAAGTTGAGAGATATTTTTAATCAATACTTTCAACCTTTTCGCTTCACAAACTTTTAGAAAAAGGAACAATGGTATGAAGAGCCTCATTAATCTTCTAAGATCCGTGAATTCTTCTTAAAAAGCTACTTTCAACCCATTTTTAACTCATCAAGGCTACTTTCAACCGGTGTTTATTTCCATCGCGTATGTTATATTTAACCAATATCAATTTTTAACCTATTTTCAAACATGGCAAGCAGCAATCTCTCTCTTAAAATGCCCCAAAATTCCACTAGCGAAAACTATCATGTTTCGTCAATGAAAATAAAATCACATCTTGAAGTCTGATATGTGGGAAGTTGTAATGAAAGATATACCTTACAACCACTCCTGCAAATCCTATCCTTCCCCAAATTGAATCTCATTCAGATGAAAAAACAAAAAAATTTAAAGCCAAAACTGTAATTCAGAATTCAATTGCTGATTCAAATTTTCCTTAAATCATTGCTTGTGAGACAGCAAAAAAAGCTTGGGAAAAACTAAAAAAAGATGTTTGCTTACTTGCTCAAAACGGAAGGGACTCCTAGAAACATCGTCAATAAACTCCTACTGTTTTGCAATATTCGCAGCATGATAGCTCCATGGACAAGGATGATGCTATAGAAGCCCTAAGAAGACAGTCACCAAGGATAAGGAGTTGCAAGATTCTTGTTCACGTGCAAGTGACTTGGGAAGGACAACATATTTTGGTCAAAGTTGGAAATCCTTTTTGGGAACTTTTGCTTATTTCCTTAGGAAAGAATTTTTGGTATTATATTTATATTGTTTCCTAGTTTAAAAGTTGGGATAAGGCACAAGTACCTCCTAGACTACGACCGAAGTCCCAGAAACACACCTAAAGTTAACTAGGGTCTTATTACCCCCTCTAACTCATTTCGTATTTATGTGCACCTTTTGTGTTGATGTGGCACTTTCAACCACCCAAGTTGGTTGTGCGTGTACACACGTGCTTGCCACATGTGTAAATATTATTTTAAATTTTTTAATTTTTATTTTAAAGAAATAATTTTACTTTCTTTATCTTTTATTTAAGTTTAGTTAAATACACATTTTTTACCTTGTATCGAAACTTTTACCTTCATTCATTGTTTTTTATCTTTCATTTTCTATTGATTTTATTTACTCTTTTTATTTTCTTTGTCTTTCGTTTTGATTTGATTTCAAATTTAATTCCAAATATCTTGTATTTAAAATGAGTTAATTTCGAACGGATATCAAAATAAGTGAAGAAAATCAAATAAAACATAAATGTTAAAATTAAAGGACACTTTTGATTATTTTTTTAAGAAAATACACATAATTTTTTAAAAATTAATTAAAAATGAAAAAATAAAAAAATAAAAATTTTAAAAAAAGTTTAAAGTGAGAACGAAATTAAAATAATTAAATATATATAAAATTTTAATATCAATAAATATGTGTAATTATAAAATTACCAATTAAACAATGACATGTGTCTAACTTGTGCACTCATCACTTGCCTTCAAGAAAGTATGCACACTCTCTATGCCACGTCAACATTTATGATGTATTTATTCCATTTTAAATTAGTTTAGGAGGGTAATAGGACCCTAGTTAAGTTTCGGTGTGTCTGAGATTTCGGTCAGAGTGTCGGGGGTACTTGTGCCTTATCCCTTAAAAGTTTCCTATTTTAAAGTTTCCTATTTTAGAGTTTCCTATTATGAAAGTTTCCTAGTTATTTTTTTTTTGACATAGGTAATTGTTTCTAATTCTGTAACACATTACATGGGTTGTACTGAAACCATATTTACAAAAGAACTCAAAATTTATTGTCCTATCCTTATAATGAGTCCAAGACATCAATGATAGAGTAGTATCATTAGAGTATATCTGGTTGCACCATAAACATAAAGTCAAAATACAATTCATTTTGACTTGTTCAACTCCATAGTCTGAAAAACTCTAAGGTTCCTCTCCTTCCATATTGTCCACCATGTAGCTGCAGGTACAATTCTCCAGTTGTTTCTGTTCTTAGCGTGTACTCCTACTTCTTCTCAACTTTGTAATGCTTCTATGATTTTCCTTGGCATGGACCAAGATACGTTTTTGAGACATAGGAATAATCTCCATAGTTGACCTGTGACCTTGCATGTATAAATAGATGGACCACTGTTTCTGCAGTTTCCCGATAGAAAAACATCTGGAACATAAAGGGATCCCCTTTTTCATCAAGTTATCTTGAGTCAGCACTACTTCCTTAGCCAATAACCAGACAAAGCAAGATATTTTGTGTGGGATTTTGGCTTTCCATCGAAGTATCTATTGGTTTGGTTGTTTATCTTCCTATAGGCTGCATTTACTTTAAAAGTCCCGTTACTATTTCCCTGCCACTGTAGGATGTCTTCTCCAGCCTTCAAACCACTGAATTGGTCGATGGTGCTGAAGAATTCTATTACTCTTGGTACTTGGTATTTCCCAATCATTGAGGTGTCTCCTGAACACAAAATTCCACCCTTGAGGTGTCCACAATTCTGCTATTGTGCTGTGTTGATGTAAAACTAAGTCATAAATATCTAGGAATAATGAATAATGTCTCCATGTTGCCTGCTTCATGCCAATCATCCTTCCAAAAGACAGTTTTAACTCCATCTGCCACTTTGACTATGGTATTAACTTTGAATTTATTCCACAAAATTATGATATATTTCCATAAGCTAACACCATAAGGAGTAGTGACCTCCTTTGTCATCCAATTATCATTCTCCTCATATTTAGCTTTAATGACTCTGACCCATAGACTTTGATTTTCATTTGAATATTTCCATAGCGTCTCATTTTTAAAGCTTTACTCTGATTCTTCAGATTTTTGATCCCCAATCCCCCAAATCTTTTCTCATTGATCACTGTCTTCCATTTTACTAGGTGGTAACCCTTCCTGTCTTTGTTCCCTAGCCATAGAAATTTCCTCCTGATGCTATCCAACCTATTGATGATTCCTAGTGGGATAGGAAACAATGACATCATATATGTTGGAAGTGCATCAAGCACAGAGCTTATCAAGGTCAATCTTCCACCCAAGGAGAGATATTGGGACTTCCACCTTGCTAACTTCTTCTCACATTTCTCAATCACCCCATTCCAGATTTCCATAGACATAGACTTGGCCCCCAAAAGCAATCCAAGGTAGATAGTTGGTGGAGCACTCACTTCACACCCTAAGATTGACTTTAAGATTTCCATGTTTGGCACTTCATTAACAGGATATAAGAAGCTTTTCCTCCGGTTAATATGTAAACCTGACATTCCTTCACATATTACCAAGATCAGTCTCAGTATTTTGAGATGCTCTTCTTCAGCATCATATAATATAAGTGTGTCATCTGCATACTGATGAGTTACCTTCAAGCTATCGCTTCCAACTCTAGCAACCTCAAATTCTCTTAACCAACCTTCCCTATTTGTTTTCTTAATCATGTTGTTCAGTCCCTCCATGACTAAGAGGAACTAAAAGAGTGATAGAGGATCACCTTGTCGTAGGCCCCTCTGTGAATTAAAGTAACCTGCTGGTGAACCATTAATAAGTACAAAGAAGTTCACTGTTGATATACAAAATTTTATCCACTTATTCCATTTGTATCTAAATTCCATCTTCTCTAGCAAATCCATAAGAAATCCCTAATTGACATGATCATATGCTTTCTCAATGTCTAATTTGCATAGGATTCCTGGTTTCTTCAAGTTCACCCTGGAGTCTATTACTTCATTTGCTATGAGGGCATCATCCATAATCTATCTTCCTTTGATGAATGTCAGTTATTGTGAGTCCACAAGCTTAGCCATCACTCTTTTCAATCTTTCAGTAAGCACTTTCGAGAAAAGCTTGTAAATACTACCTAGATGGGCCTGAACTCTATTAATTCTTTAGCACCTTCTTCTTTGGAATAAGAGCTATGAAGATAGCATTGAAACGTCTTTCAAACCTTCCTTGCTCGTAGAAATTCTGGAAGGTCTTCATATATCATTTTTTACCACTTCCCAACACTTGATGTAGAACCCCATTGTAAACCCATCTGGACCAGGTGCTTTATCAATTGCACACTACTTTAGACATTTCAGTACCTCCCTCCAAATCACCTTTCTAAATCTTCCATTTCCTCCACTGTCAGCCTTGGGCAATTTGTGAAGTTGCTGGTAGGTCTCCACTGGACATTCTCTGAGTACAGGTTTTGGTAAAATTCCATTATTTCCCCTTGAATCCTTTCTTGATCTCTGATCAGATTCCCTTGAACAAGAAGTTGGTCAATGTTGTTATATCTCTTGTGTGAATTAGACATCTTGTGGAAGAATTTGGTATCTTATCCCCTTCTTTCAACCACAAGAATCTAGATCTTTATCTCCACAAGATCTCTTCATTCTTGATTAGCTGCTCAAAGTTCATGATTAAGGATGCCTTCTCCATTGACTCTTCTGCTGTTATAGCAATGTTGTCCAAAGTAGCCAACTTCTCTAGCAGATTCTTCCTTTGTTAACCTAGGTTTCCTTGCGCGACTTTGTTCTCTCGCGCTACAAACTTTCTTCCTTTTTTTTCTCAATCAAATACCAACTTTTTCCTCTTTGAACTGGTAAATTATCATAATCTTTACAAGTATTTTTTTATATTAACAATTTTTTGGGGGTGTATTGATGTTTATCAAGAACGCTTCACCTCTACCCTTCCAAGATTTGTGTACAAAACTTTTCAAAGGTTCTACTGCAACAAGAGGTCATGGTTGGAGTCCAAGTTGTACCTATTCCTGTCCTAGTATCTCTTTTGAATCTCCTACTATAAATATAGATACTCCTAATGGAGTTGAAGATCTAGTTGGTGACCAAAATGATGGAGGTCTTAATAATTCTCCATCCCGATCTTCAATTTCGCCTGATAAAAGAGTTTTGGGATGAAAAGAAAAATTTGTCTCAATTGGAAATTCACGAGAAGACGAATATTGTCTTAGAGTTATTGATTAAAAAAATAGCACAACTAACTTAGAAGAATGAAAGGAAAAATTAGATGGCATTGACGTGAAGAACCATACTGTTAATATATTTTGTGAAATTGATAGATACAAAAGGGTATGGACGACACTAGAGGTGCACAAGTTAGAGAATTGGATTAAGGTCATCAAGAAAAAAATAGAAATTCTTTCATTTTTCTAATTAGCTATAGTATATGTTAGGCGTTGATAATGTGAAACCTTCTTTATTATTTGATTAATTGGATAATTTTTTTATGAAATGCTTATGTTGAATTCTTTAAAACAACCATGTTATAATAATTTTTGTATTGATATATAATTTTTATTTGCATATCATATAATTTGATTTTTTTCAATCAAATATAAGCATTTAAAATATTTTTTTATCAAAGAAGTAATATTTTTTTGACAATAATTTTTTTATAATATTTTATTGATATAAATTAATTTCATATGCACATTCAGATATTGAAAACCGTCTTAATCATTCAGTGTTCAGAACTAGAGACATCTTAATATTTAGATATGTATTCAGATCTAGACATCTAGATCTTAATGCACATCATAATATGTTATTCAAATTCAGACGTCTTACTCTTAATGGAAACAAATGAGGTTTCAAACTCATTAAGTAATTGTAAAATAAGAAAAGCAAACGCACTTAATGATTAAGACATAAATGATAAAGATTCAGACCACAAAAAACAAACAAACTTAATGAGTAGGATTTGAATGTTAAAGATTAAGACCTTCATTAAGTGCAATCAAATAAAGCCTCAATTGGACCCGATTTATCCTATAAGAAAGCCCTCGTGCCCATTTTAGACAGGTTGGTTTGCAAGTTGAGAATCAATTAAACTTCCTTTGGTGAAAGTGTTCATGGAGGAATCATCCGCACGATGAAGTAACTAAGAGACTAGGGCAGACATGCAGAGCAAATACATGCACCTATTTGATAGCTCAAATATACCCGAACAAGAGTTTAAGTGGGCGAAAATATAACCCAACCCTTTCATGTTTTATATTTGCATTCCATATGTAGTTTAAGCATATGTATAAGATCGTATTACTAATTATTACTTGCGGCGTTGATTTGAAATGTGACTCAAGAGTTTGGGTGGTTTTGGACATGGTAGAACCTAAAAATCAAAAGTTTTATTTGGTGTAGCCACGATCATTCTGCACCAGGACCAATCACACAATGTGGGAAGAGTTTGGTCATCGTAAGTTGATTGCCATCGCACATTGGAAAATTCAAAAGCTAGTGCTATCGTGCAAGCTAACCAAAATAGCCCTTAAAGACGGTTCAATTAATTATCATGATTGGTGAGGAGTGTGATAGCTCCGAAGAACAGTTCAAGTATACATATGAACATTGGTTAGATTGTGCCATTATGAAGAACTTGTGGGGGCTCAACCAACAGAGTGATTTCGACCCAAGGCACTAAGATAATGATTAATTAACAACCTAAGATGATTATACTTGTTTTTGTGGATTTTTACATAGATTTGAATCCCTAAAGTTATATTTGGTGCAGCCACAATCATTCTGCACCAGGCCCAATCACACAATATGGGAAGAGTTTGATCAGCGCAACAGCACAAGTTGACCACAACCACACATTGGAAAATTCAAAAGTTTGCGCTATCGTGCAAGCTGACCGCAATCATATTTAAGGGTAGTTCAGTTAATTATCATGATCAATGTGGAGGAGTGTGATAGCACTAAGGACAGTTTCTTTTTTTATGACTATGGTGTCCGAGCAAGCTTTTGCGCACCTTGACTAATTCCACGGGATACATGCCACCTCCCTCCAGCAACAGGTATCAAGTAACTCGGTCCACCAAGGCTAGGACAAATGAGAAAAATCACCTGGTATTTTTTGTCTCCACTGGGTTTTGAACTCGAGACCTCAGGATTCTCAACCACTTCATTAACCACTAAGGCATACCCTTGGGTGCCGCTGAAGGACAGTTCAAGTATAAATACAAACAACACTTAGTTTTTGCCATTTAGGAGAAGGAAGAACACATGAGGGGCGGGGCTCAACCAATGGAGTGATTTTGACCTAAGGCATTAAGATAATCATACTTCCTTTTTTGTGGATTTTGACATGAGATTTGAATGCCTAAAGGATTTTAAACCTAGTTCTACAAATGAAAAAAAAGGGGGGATGCGACCTAGCAATACAAGTCAAGATTGAAAGTTGATTACATAAATGAAATGTGAGCTTATGGGTATGCTGATTCTATAATTTGTTTTGCATTTTGACTAGTTTGGTTGGAGGTTGAGTTTTTGGTTGACCTTCCATTGTCTGACTTATCCAAATTATGGAAATATTGCACCTAATTTGAATGCGTTATTCAATATCTTGCATAAATTGGGGCCTTCGGAGGTCGTCTTAGTGGATTTAAGCATTTCAAGTGAAGAAAAGGCATTTAAAGGCAAGTGAGACTTTTAACCTCTAGAATGTTTTGCTTTCCTGAAGTCATTGTTTAGAATATACATAATTGCTTTAAATTACCTGGTATGTTGAGGGTGAGAGCATACAAAGATATTTATACGGTTTCTTAGCTTCAGATGAGGTGAAAGAACCACATACGTTGTGGTGGTACTTCAAGCTATTTATATTATGTTTCTTTACTTTCGGGCTACGACCCAAACAGCATACTTCAAAGTATGTAGCTTCTCCTCGACTTACTGTTGGGACGGATAGGAACTCCTTGGCATTATAACGTATACTTCTCTTCCACTATTATCTGAGATACTTGGAGATTTATCTATATAGCTTATACTATCATTTTGAATATGAGTTTGTTGCTATCAAATGTTTGCGGTTTGCCTATCAAGCGGTCGCTCTTTTGGTGCCTATCATGACTCATGAATTTGTATCATAACAAATATCATATTTATACTTTTTTAATAATGATAAATGATTTCTTCTGGCTAAATACCATGTGAGATGCACAAGCATGAGACTAGGGCTAAAAGAATATTTCTAGTTAACTGGAATATTCACACAAGAATGAAATATCAAAACTAAAGGATTAAAACAATCCACATACCTGCTGCAATCACTTGACCAAAGTACTTTGCCTTGATTCTGCAAACTCCACTCAAATATCTGTCTTACATGCTACTGAGTTAGATTCTTCAGAATGCAGCTAACAAAGTAAAGCTTTCAGCAAGGTGAAAACCTTGAATATATGGAGAAGCACTCAATGAAAGAAAAATAAAGTGAATTCGATGATTGCTAAATAACTTGCCTTTCCATCTACACCCAAAGTGAAAATGCTCGTCTCATCAGAACCAAACAGAACAGAACTAATTGCAGAATCATGTGCTGGCCATCCAGTAATTTGCAAGCCAGCAGACATATCTATCACCTGTTAAGATTCTGTTGACTATGCAAGCCAGCAAAGTTATGAGAGCATCTCCTAACTGCACATATTCACTCTCAAATCTATATCTATCTATCTATCTATACTACTTTAAAAACATGAACTCCCTAACTTGAATGTTAAATTACTATAATACCCCAACTTAAAACACTCAATTTAGTATATATTCTATATTTAATATTATATTTATTTACACTATATACTATATTAAAAGCATACACCTTTTAACATTGATAGGTAGTTACTTTTGCGAAGGGTTGTAACTTTTTTTATAGAGTTGTGACTTTTTGATGAGTTATGACATTTCTGAAAAGTTGTGATTTTTCTGTAGGGTTGTGACTCATCTGAAAAGACAGGATAAATAATTTTTCATATTATCCTTTGTTGTCTATAATAGAGGGGGTTTCTCAAACTACGAATTTTGTAAGTTTTCTATTCTTCTTCTTAAAACAAGGAAGGTTGTGAGAGTTGTTCAATTATGCTATTATAATATTTTTTGTTGGTAAATTAGATAGATCAACAAAAATTAAAGCAACAAGAAGAATTTTGAAATAACTCAACTTCAAACGAGAAGAGTATCTTGATAATTAATATGTACTCATTTTCATTGCCATAAAATATACTTTTGTAGCAACTTCTACTTGACAATAAGTTCAACGATTTTTCGTTGCACAAACAATAACTTGGTGTTCAGAATCTGAAAAGTCTTCAACTGTTGGAGAAAAAATATTTGATCAAATACTTGTTTGAAGAGTCCAAAGTACATTTAATAAGTACTCTTTTGTTTCCAATTTATTTATTGTACTTTTATTTTTCTTCTGTTTAATGTAGAATGTTATTTTTTCTTGGGGGTGGGGGCATCTTTAAGACCACAAAGTTGAAAGACATTTTTATATATTCTACATATGATCTTTAAAAGAAAAGTCTTCTTTATTTTTTAAAATTTCATATCAAAATAAAATTAGACCAATCTATATCTATCTTTTTTTATCTATCTATACTACCTTAAAAGAATGAACTACTTAACTTAAATGTTAAATTATTATAATACCCCAAACTTAAAACACCAAATGTAGAAGATCTTCTATATTTTATATTGTATTATATTTATTTATGTGTAATATATTATATTATATTAACGACAATCACGTTTTCACATTGAAGGGTTGTGACATTTTCGAAGAATTATAACTTTTTGATGAATTGTGACCTTTTTGAAGGGTTGTGACTTTTCTAAAGGGTTGCAATTTTTCCAAAGAGTTGTGACTTTTCTGAGGGGGGCGACTTTACCGAAGAGTTATGACTTTTCCGATGAGTTGTGACCTTTTTGAAGGGTTGTGACATTTCTAAAGGGTTTTGACTTCTTTTTTATAAGGCACAATACGAAGTTTCTAATACACTACCCTTTGTTGGCTATAAAACGAGGGGCTTCCTCAAATGTTTAAACTATGGGGAAGGGAAGAGAAAGTATATTTAAAAGAGGTGTAACTAAGAGATTTTAAGAGTGACTAATTTTTTATTTAATAATATTCGCATTATCTTTTTAAATAGTGTGGTGGTAAATGGTTTGATATTCACGTGCAACGCACGTGTGTCAAAACTAGTACCATTAAAAGCATGAACTCCCTAACTTAAATGTTAAGTTACGATAATACCCCCAACATAAAACACTCATTTTAGTATATATTCTGTATTTTATATTATATTTATTTATTTGTTCAATTCTATATTATATTAAAAGCAGACAATTTTTCACGTTGATGGGAGTGACTGTTCCAAAGGGTTGTGACTTATTAGATGAGTTATGAATTTCCAAAAAGTTGTGATTTTTCTAAAAGGTTTTGACTTATTTTATAAGGCACGATAAGCATTTTTCCATATTATCTTTTGTTTTCTATAAATAGAGAGGTTTTCTCACACTTTTAAAACTATGAATTTTGTAAGTTTTCTATTCTTCTTCTTGAAACAAGGGAGATTGTGAGAGTTGTTCAATTATGCAATTACAATATTTTTTTGTGGCTAAATTAGATAGATCCACAAAAATTGATGCAGCAAGGAGAATAAAACAACTCAACTTCAAACGAGAAGACTATCTAAATAATTAATATATACTCATTTTCATAGCCATACATATACTTTTGCAACAACTTCTACTTGACAAGAAATTCAATGATTTTATGTTGCGCAAAGCACAACATGGTGTTCAAGTTGTGAAAAGTCTTAAACTTTTGGAGAAAAACGATTTGATCAAAAACTTGTTTGAAGAGTCCAAACTAGATTTAATAAGTACTCCTCCGTTTCCAATATATTTGTTGTACTTCTATTTTTATTTAGTTTAATATAGAATGTTTTTTTTTGTTGGGGGTGGAGGGCGCATCTTTAAGACCACAAAGTTAAAAGATATTTTTATATATTCTACATGTCGTTAAATTAAAAGTCTTTTTTATTTTTTTAAATTTCATATGAAACTAAAATTAGACAATTCCATATCTATCTCTTTATCTACCCCCAACTTAAAACACCAAATTTAGTATATCTTACATAATTTATATTGTATTTTATTTATTTATTTATTTTATATTATATTATATTATATTAAAAGCATACACCTTTAAACATTGAAGAGTAGTGACATTTCCAAAGAGTTATAACTTTTCCGATGAGTTGTGACCTTTTCGAAGGGTTGTTACTTTTTTATAGGGTTGTGACTTTTCCGAAGAGTTGTGACTTTTCCAAAGGGTTGTGACATGTTCAAAGAGTTATGACTTTTCCGATGAGTTGTGACCTTTTTGAAGGGTTGTGACACTTTTTTAATAAGGCACAATAAGCATTTTTTCATACACTACCCTTTGTTGGCTATAAAAAGAGGGGTTTCCTCAAATTTTTAAATTACAATTGTTTGAAGTTTTTCATTCTTCATCTTAAAACATCAAATTTATTATATCTTCTATATTTTATATTATATTTATTTATATATATTATATTATATTATATTAAAAGAAGACACCATTTCACATTGAATGGTTACGACTTTTCCAAAGTGTTATATGACTTTTCTGATGATTTTTGTGGCCTTCTGAAGGGTTATGACTTTTATGATTAGGAATAATATGCACATGCTCATTACACTCCCTAACATGAATGTTAAATTAATACAATACTCCAAATAAAAACATCCAATTTAGTATATCTCTTATATTTATATTAATATTTATATATATTATATTAAAAATAAGAACTCCAACAATACAATAATAACAAAGTAATGCACTATGGGGAACTTTCAATACTAATCATAAGAAAGTTTAATCCAAAATTCATAGGAACTTATACTTTATCATTCATTTTATAATTGTTTACTTAATTTCTTTATTTAATAATATTCACAATATTTTTAAAAATTGTGTTGTACATGGTTTGATGTTGCACGTGCGTCAAAACTAGTATATATATATATATATATATATAGAGAGAGAGAGAGAGAGAGAGAAATAGACCCAGAATATGGAAATAAATATAAAAGTTTCTAATGCAAGGTATAAGAGAGGACAGCTACAGACTATGTTCACAAGTTCAGACAAGGATACCAAACATGTGTATCATTCCATCAGTAGCTGCAGCTGCTAAAAGTTTTCCATTGTGATTGAAGCATACTGAAGTAATTGGAGGTGGATCTTCACCAAGAGGAAGGACTGTCTTCAATAAAGTTTGAAGAGAGTTAGGTTTGAGAATCCTTATGAAGAAAGGAAAAGAAATTGTGTTGTAAATTCAGCACTTGGATACAACCGGGACCCAATATAATCACATACCATAGCTTTCCACGTCCTCATGTTCCAGACAGTTAAAGAAGCATAGCCCAATTTACCAATGTCACTCGAACCAGGCCTACAAAACTGCAATTTAGGATCCCTTTTGAGGCAAACAAGAACTATATACATCGTAATTAAGCATATCAAAACTCTCATTTAACAACAACATTCCTAGTACAGTCCCACAAGTGGGGTCTAGGGAGGGTGGGGTGTGCACACACCTTACCCCTACCTTAGTGGGGTGGAGAGGTTGTTTTCGATAGACCCTCGACTCAAGAAAATCATTTTACAAGACAGGTTTGAATGAGTTGCAAGAGTAGAAGCTATGATGTAAAAAGAAATTAAAGAAAGTATACTCTCACAAGTGGGTTCTGAGAAGGGTGGGATGCATACACACCTTACCACTACCTTTGTGGCATAGAGAGGTTGTTTTTGATAGACCCTCGGCTGAAGAAAATCATTTTACAAAACAGGTCGGAATGAGTTGCAACTTACTATGATGAAAATAAAATTAAAGAAAGTACAGTCCCACAAGTGGGGTCTAGGGAGGGTGAGGTGTACACACACCTTACAGCTTACCCCTACTTTTCTGAGGTAGAGAGGTTGTTTTCAATAGACCCTCGGCTCAAGAATATCATTTCACAGAACAGGTCGTAATGAGTTGAAAGAGTAAGAAACTTTGGTCGAAAAAAAATAAAGAAAGAGCGGTACTGACAGTTAGTATAGATAACCAAAGTAAGGAAAACCACAATACTAATGAACTTGAAGAATCAAATAGCATAATCATCATATCATATCATATATATATATATATATATATATATATATATATATTATTATTATTATTATTATAAGTGGGAAGCTCCTAACCTCAAAATTGGATTACCATTTTATCCTTCACTAAATACTATTTCTACTCTTTTTTTTTTATGTACAAATGTAAAAACATGTTCCAATAACTAATTAGATAATCAATTTTAAAGTATTCAAATGTGCTTTAAAGATGTAATGGAAGATAAAAAGTCATTCAAGTGAATGAAATAACTTGCAGTGAGTTACTAGGTGGAAGTCCAAGCATTTCTAAACAGCTTCTCTTTTTTAATTTTAAGTTAAAGAATTTGAAGAGTTTCCATTGATAAAACTATATATACTCCAATTTCATCTACAAGAGATACAACCAGTTTCTAAGTGGTCAGTCTTAATGTTTTCATTCGCTCTTTGATATAATTTTTGCATAGGGTGGAGAATGATTTTCGAGTTCCGCTTGACTCTCCAATGTTCCCTTGTGGATTTCATACATTAGTCTTACAAAAAAAGCCTGTCGTGGATAGGAAGGTTGGAATTTTCAAGAATTCTTTTTTTATTTAGAATGGTAAAGTTGTATTCATCAGCAATGATGGTATGCTGGCAACCAAACAAAGAATTCCAAGGCAAAGTAGTCATGATTACAAAGAGCCTAGGAAATCTACTAACTGATCTACTTCATATATACCCTCTTCTTTACACCAAAAATATAGAGTATTAGTAATATTCTTAAAACATCTATTGTTTCTTTCCTTCCAAATTGACCACCATATTCAAGATGGAACTAGATTCCACCATTTTTTCTGTGTTTTACTTCCCCCTCTTCTCATCCAACAGCTTAGTAGGTCTACAAGGATGCTCAGGCACCACCCAAGGATCTTGGATAAGGCTTTGAAACATATACCATATCTGGGCCGTCACTCTATAGTGAAGGAACAAATGGTTGTTTGTTTCCTCCTTTTCATGGTAGAAGAAGCACCTAGAAACAATCTGGAATCCTATTTTTTTCAATCTCACCCGAGTCAGGCATGCTTTTCTGCACTCCGACCATGTGAAACACTATCTTGGTTGGAGTGCTGGACTTCCAGATTTGTTTCCAAGGTCCAAAAATGCCCCCCCCGGATGTGTTGCCAGGTCTCTTTTGTACTTCCAACAGAAAATTCCTCATCACTATCATGTTTCCATATGATTGCATCAGGATTAGTGTTGAGTCCCAGAAAATCTTCCAACCAACCTTTGCAATAAGTCGGCCACTCTATCCACTTCCCAGTCATTTAAGAGCCTCCTAAAGGTTATATTCCACCCTTGCTGAGACTACATCTCAGCAATAGATGCTCCAGGGTTGTTACAAAAAGAGTACAAATCTGCAAAGTCCTCCATGAGGGAGTTCTGTCCTATCCAACTTGTCTTTCCAAAAAAAGGATCCTAGTCCCCTCACCCACCTTGTAGCATATGTTCCTAGCTAGTTTTGGCCACAAATTTCTGATAGACATCCAAACTGAGACCCCATAGGTGCTGGTCACAATGTTGGAGGTCCATGAATCAGTTTGTCCATACTTGCTAACGATAACATCCTTCCACAGAGCCTGCCCCTCTTTACCAAACCTCCATAGCCATTTTGACAGTAAACACCTATTTTGCAGACCTAGATTCTTAATGCCAAGACCTCCCGATTTCTTGCTTAGTTGAGCAATTTCTCATTTGACCAAGTGAGTGCCCTTCCTTCCTTGTTTCCCAACCAAAGTAAATCTCTCCTTAGTTTATCTAATTTATTAACATAAGTAGGGAGAGCATCTAAGACAGAATTGATCATTGTTATTCTTCCTCCCAGAGATAGGTATTGTGTCTTCCAGGTGGCTAACTTTTTCTCAGTCTTCTCCACAATTACCCAGTGGCATCCCCAGATATGTAGTTGAGAATCTAGGCCAGCAATGGCATCAGGTGCCGGCAACACCAAGAATCTAGGCCCCAGACGTGAGACAAACCTTCAAATCTGGTCAATTTATATGATTCGTGTGCATTGACATTCTCTTTCTCCTCTGCTTTCTACAACTACAATTCATGATTGCCTCCTATAACATGGACATTGAAGCCATGATTGCATGGCCAAGAAATTCTTTTAATCTTGTTAGGGACTTGTATACCCATGTAGGGATAAGTGTGAGATTTGAAGAACCCCATCATTTGTTCTTAAAGATGAACTATTTATTAGTATTGAAATTAGATGGACCTAAACAAAGAAAACTAGATACCGAGAACTGTGGCCTGCACATACTAGTTATTAATAGAAGAATTTTCAGTTCACAACTATTTCTCTAAAATTGCTTAAAGCAGAGGAATTGTGACAAAAAAATCTAAGCTATAACTTCTTCATAGCAGGACATCAAAGTTATTAAGTTATAACTTATACATATCAGGACATCAAGATAATAGATAGAGAGCTTTAGATCAAAAAAGTACATGGAGAAAGTACAAGAGAAAGGTAGAAGTACAAGTTACCATCTCGATGCAGCAGCAGATACGAAAATTGGCTCCACAGGGCTGCATTTTAAATCCAACACGCTGTATCCGGGAAAACATGAAATGGGAAGGATAAAAGAACAAGTAAGACAGTGTCCAAGTATTTCATTTTTTCAGAAAGAAGAGAGTAAATCCCATGATTGTGAGGAACCTTGGGAATGCTTCTGTGCAACTAAGATCACAAACAACACGTTTAGCATCGACATTCCATGCTTTGATTCCTCCATCAGCTGTGCCTATGAGAAGCTTTTCTCAAGATGAACATTAGTTCCAGAAGCTTTAGAACCAATCCAGTATTGAAGCTAGCAACTATATCAATTAACATGAAAAAGAAACAAGAATCATGGAACCTAATAATGTATGTCTATTATATTGATAGTGTCTATACCAGTCGGTCAGATTTGCACTCCCACTCAAGTGACATGATCTCTTCCCCACAATAGATGGTTGCATTTCTTGATGTTGGTGCTGATGAGTCATATGTCCATATCCTTTATCAGAATACATTAATATCAATACAAGATCAGGATAGCATAATTTGTTGGCAAGTCAAAAAGTTTCAATGACAGTACACCAAGATGGTGTCACTCTACAGAGTGTGGGTATACATCAAACCCCGCAGAATCCAAACATCTATGTCTATACCATATCCTTCTACTCCAAAGAATGACAGAATGAAGATTGATCCCAGAGAAAAGATCAAATGAAGAATAATGGAGCTCTTAAATTTCCTCATAGAATTTTGTTCAACCTTGAAAATTCTATTAATTTTTCTCTAAATTAGCCAAAAAGTACAATGAAAAGTATCCTTGCATAGTTTTTTATTCTAGTCTCCAGCTTTTTCATCCCACGGCTAATCATAAGTGTTATCAAAGGCGCACTTAAGCCCTGAAGCGAGGCTCAAAACGTGTTGAGCGCTTCGCCTCGCTTTATGTGAGCTTCAGTGACGTCATCAAGGTTCTAAGGAAAACCTTTCCTTGCCAATGAGCCTCGTATGAAGAAGTGACACTAAATAATTGATAATTCACTTTATCATAAAAAAAAATTCAATTTCTTTGGTCATATATTTGTCATTCATGTTAATAATTATTAGTCTTGGAGTAAACATATATATATTTGTGTTCTTTTCTCCCTTTGCGCCTTTTTACATTAAAGCCCACGCTTTATTTGCGCTTAAAGCCCTCACGGACCTTAGAGCTTATTTGCGCTTTTCGCCTTTGATAACACTGATCATAACCTTGCATTATTCTAGGTAGATCCCTGTCAATTAAGACGGAGAAGGAATTGGCACTTTATTCAGCAAGTATTCAGCAAAGAGTTTTAAAAAAGCTCTCAGGCACGTTTTTCGAGGTTGTTAGTTTTAGCCATTTTTGAATTTTTCACTCTCTAGGGGAGAAATTCTCCTGCTGCTCTGACCGGACTTTTCAATAGATATGGGGAAAGATGGAATTTATTATAATGCAGGGTTTAAATCCTATGACATTACAAGGAGATCGATTACCTTTTCCAGTCCCAATAGAAGGACATTGTTTAGACAAGTCCTCTGCAAGCAAGGATACCGATGGCAGGCATGAATCATCTGGGCGCGGACGACGATGATAGGTCAATGGTGGTGGAGGTGCAGAGGAGGAAGATAGAGTTAGGAGATGACGTGGAAGGATAGACTATGGTGGGATCCCCAAAAGACGGAATTGGTAGAACCTCTGAAATGCTTAATTGTTTAATAGAAGAGGATATTAAAGTAGGTCTGACATTCAAAAAAAAGTAACATGAACAGACTTATGTATCACTGGAGGTTAGGTGAGAAGCATAGATATCCCTTCTGTACGCTTGAATAATCGAGAAAAACACATTTAAGAGCATCGGGAGCGAATTTATATTTTCTTAAAGTGAGTGTATGGACAAAGCATGTGTCCCAAAGATATGTGGTGGAAGAGAGAATAAGGTTGACTAAAGAAACAAAACAAAATGAGGTACCTGATTTTGAATAGAAGAGGAAGGCATAAGGTTAATCAAATAACAAGAGGTGAGCACTGCATCCCCCCAAAAAACGCAATACATTTGCTTGTATGAGAAGAGTGTGTGCAGTCTCAACAATATGCCTATTTTTCTCTTTGCGACCCCATTTTGTGGTGCACTGTAAGGACAAGATGCCGGATGAAGAATTCCATGGGAAGACATAAATTGTTTAAAAGATAATAAATATGCATGTGCATTATCACTACGAAAAGTGTGAATAGAAACACCAAACTGATTTTTTTTTAGCACAAAAAGTTTGAAATATGAAAAATTACTCAGAACGATCTTTCATTAAGAACATCCAAGTGCACCACCTTGAGTAACGGTTAATGAAAGTAATAAAATACTTAAAACCCAATGTTGAACTAACTATACTAGGACCCCAAGTATCAAAATGAACTAAATGAAAAAGAGACTCTGCATGACTATTAGGACTCGGGTGTGCTTCCCCAATTGACATGATTCACAATCTAACTAAGATAATTTGGACAAGCTAGGTACTATCTTCTGAAGTTTGGATAAACTAGGGTGTCCCAATCATCTGTAGATTAAACCTGGGGAGTCGGAGATTGAACAAACTGTAGTGGATTTGTCAGAACTAAGATGATAAGTCCATCTGACTCATGCCCTTTCCCAATTATTCTTCCTGTACGGAGGTCTTGTATAACAAAGAAGTCACCAAAGGAAAGAGACGAAACAATTTAAAGTCTTAAGACTCCCCATAGCTTCCCTTAGCAATCTATCAACTTCCCCATACTGTTTACATCAGTAGATCTTCGATAGGAAACGGTTCAATTAATCCCCTCAAATATGTTGTGGGACTTTTAACCGGTTTCTGAAAGAGAAGTCACACAATACTTGATCTCCTTCCTTGACATCTTATTCAGCTTTATAGTGTTATAGAATTTTAGGAGTTGTACCACCACACAAAATATCCAACCAAAATAAGACATCTACTATTAACGATTGCAAAAGTAATGAAGTTAAAGAACTTCTCTTTAATCTTTCACAATTCCCTTCCACACACTAGTTTCATATGAGGTGGTGATACACTCAAGGATCACTTTATCAACTACCCCTATATTTTTCCTGAATCATCATTTTTCACATGACTTGGTCTTCATGTGCAAACCTCCATAATTGTTTGCCTAAAAGGTTTGGTAACATTTACCTTACCTACCAAATGGAATCATCCTTCTCCCTCTGTTCCATCAAATAAAATATCCTTTATCACTCATCAGCTTTTCAATTCCTTACTAAAATATGACTAGGAGCAGCAATACATTGGATTCTAGTCGGAACAGAATTTGTGAAGAAATTATGGAACTTGATCCTATAACTGAATGTGCAATTGTGAAATGGACAAAGGCCCCCTGATACTTGGTTTAAAATCAAGACAGATGGTAACAAGAACATGGAAGGAATATCTGGTGCAGGAGGATATGTAGGGGCAAGGATTCATGAACATAGCATTTTATTGTGTTTGGGAAGAGGCAGTAGCAACATGACTGATGTAAAAGCAGTTCTCTTTGGCTTGAACTGGTATACAGAGAATGGTTTTACTTGCATCATACTAGAATGTGACTCTCTTATAGTCATAGATATGCTGCAGGAAAGAGTAATACAGCATGGCAGATGCAGGATACCATTAGAAAAGCTCAGCCGAGCAATGTAATTGCGGAATCCACCATTTTCCAGATCAATAACTTCTCCTTAGGATTTACCAGAACAAGGCAAAGAGCCATAGAATTTGAACTTCATCCAGATGGCTGCATTAAGGAGTAAACAAGGAAGAACTCTATTTTTGAGAATGGAAGTCTCTTCTCTTCTGTTGCTTCATGGTGTATTATTGTATACATGGAGGAGGATGAAATTGTCTAGTAATTTTTTGTATAGACTTTGCATGAATTGTGAGTAAGGATGTTTAATCCCCCCTCTTTGGATTGTACCCTTTTGTGAAAGAATGAAAGGGAGATGCCGCCAGAGGAGGAAATTATTTATTATTTTACGGAAATGCATTATTACAAAATTAAATCAAAATGATACGGTACTTCAAACTCCAACTTTCTTTAACTCTGTGGATTGGTACTACACAAAATTTCTTCATGTTTCAGAAACATTTTTTTTTTAAGATCAAAAAAAGCAATTTTTCAGAAACATTTATACGAGAATGCATGTCAGTTAGGAGAATATACCTGACTGTCCCATCCACAGAAGCACTAGCAACATTGTCCCCAGTAGCAGAAAAACGGCAACGACTTATTGGACTTGTGTGGCCTAAGAATGTCTCCTGTAAAATATTATTGCAGAACAATCAATTAACCCCACCTCAGTTCCCGAAAGGAAGAACAATTATAGATTTTATGTCTATGACTTTATGATGAGCATGAACAGAAAATTAAGACAGGAGATGCTGAAGTAATTAGGGAGAAGAAAAACTGAAAACTCAGGCTAATTAAGAGTCTACCTGGAAGTCCACTCTCACTTCAGGGAATTCTTCTTCTCGCTGCGCATCATTTCCAGTGTCTGTTGAAAGATTACATAATAGCTCATCTCAGAATCAGAATCATGATCAGAATCATAAGAAGAAGAAGAAGAAGAAGGCATCACTTCTCTCACTCTGACCACTGTGATTACTAATTTTAGAAGTTGAAACTTGAGTATCATCAGGCCTGATATCCTCACTGTGTTTAGGTTCTCTTTCACCAGCTTGTGCACTTGCAGAGACACAAATAACATGAGACGCCGGTACGAAAACTATGGGTTCCCCAGAACCAGCAAGAGGATTTGATGAGCTGTCAGTCCCAACAATGACTTCCGTTGCTAACAAAGAATTACTGAGATCAAATAATGCAATTAGTAGACTTCAAGATTTTCAGTAAGAACAAATTGTAACAGCTGTCACCTCCTTAACTGATGCAGCTGAGTCTCTTTCTCCTCCAACGATACTTGAAGTTGCGCAAGTTTGAAATTAAGTTGCTTGATGTCTCCTTTGAGGCGACTCACCATATTCCTTTCAGAACTGATCTTCATTAATGCAGGGATACGTGATATAGCTAAGGAGAAACTCAATGGGGGCACAATGGTAAAGAAAACTAATGGGTGACAACTAAAAAGAAATCATCTGCAAGCACGTAATACCATCTATAATCAAGGACATGCATCAGGACGAGTGAAACTAATTCTTTAAACAACCAAGTCCAAATAGACCAAACAAGGAGTTACACAATCCCTGACTTAACAATAAATGCCTCTCAAACAAATTATTTAGTATTAAGAATTAGGACATTGTTAAATATGGGAACACGATCATTCCTCTTTCAGAAAGAACTAGCAATGGAGCTCCATCTCCATTTGAATTTGTCCATTCAGATATATGTGGTCAAAGTCGTGTCAGCTCTACTTTAGGTTTTCATTTTTATGTCACCTTTGTTGATAATGGTTCTCGGTGCACTTAGTTATTTCTTCTGAAAAAATAGAACTTGGTTATTTTCTATCTTAGAAGGGGGTGCCTTGTTGTAACAGGTAAAGTTGTTGTTATGTGGCAAAGAGTCACGGGTTTGAGCTGTGGAAACAGACTCTTGTAGAAATACAGGGTAAGACTGTGTACAATAGACCCTTGTGGTCCATCCCTTCCCCGAACCCTGCGCATAGCAGGAATTTAGTGCACCGGGGTGCCCTTAATTATTTTTTATAATTCAAGTCTTTTCTGAAATTCATACTCCCTTTGATGTTTCTATCAAGAAAGTATACAGTGACAATGCATGATAAAAACATTCTTCACCTATATATTTCTTTGTCTTCACAAGGTATTTTACACTTCATTTTGTGCATATATAGTTTTTTGAGAACGGAAACAGTAGTATACAAGTGTAGCACAAAGACTGCTAAAGCCATAGACAAAAAAACCAACAGCATGCATATCTTCTACCACCTACTACAGGGATGCTATGATATCTACCAGTGAATCAATATCCTGGACAAAATCTTCCTTGCACCAAAATCGAAACAAAAAAGACAGTTCATACTAATCTTTTGCAAGGAGCTGATGTTCCTTCAGAACAACTAATGTTTCTTTCCTTTCAAATGGTCCACTTGGAATAATCTTCTACCATTTCTTTTGTCCAATTAGTCCACCAGAAAAATTCCAACAAGAAGGCAGTTCCCCTCTAGTCCTAGGCATGATCCATGACAGGCCTTTCATACTCAAAAAAGGGTTCCAGAGGACTCTAGAAACCACACAATGTATAAATAAGTGACAATAGCTTTCTGCCTCCTTTCCACATAGATAGCACCTTGAACACAATTGCATCCCCCTTCTCTTTAGATTTCTTATGTTAGGCAAGCATCTCTGACAACTAACCACACAAAATAGGTTACTTTAGATTGAAGTTTCACTTTCCATACTGATTTCCAACTCCGCAAATGAGCTTGTTGATCAGGATGATTAAGTCTAGCATATGCTGAATTCACTGTAAACTGGCCTAGACTGTGCTTCCTGCATTTAAGTTTGTCTTCCTCATCTGTTGTCCCCTTGAAATGATCAAGAGCTTTCAAAATTTCAGTGAGTCTAGCTAGCTCCCAGTCATTAAGTTGTCTCTCGAAGTTGAAACTTCACCCTGGTACAACGAGCTCGACCCAGAAGGCAAACCCCTTGCTTTCCCTGGTACAACGAGCTCGACCCAGAAGGCAAACCCCTTGCTTTCGCTGGCAAGGGGTTTCGAACTTGAGACCTCCAACATGGAAGTCCTCAGTCCAAACCACTAGGCCACCCCAAAGGGTTACACATAAGTAAGTATATCTTTCGAGACATTCCGTACTTTTCACAAACAATAACAATATACCTGATGTAATCCCACAAGTGTCGTCTAGGGAGGGTGGTGTGTACACTAACCTTAACCCTACCTTGTGAAGGTAGAGAGGTTGGTTCCGATAGGCCCTCAATACAAATAAACCATTTCAAAGATGGTATAAGAAAGGAATATTGTTAGAATTGGAATAGATATATATACAATCCTATTTAGAATAGGAATAGTCATAGGAATAGGAATAGTAAATAGTATCCTACTTGATAAAGAATTGTATTGTAGTGTTTATAAATAGGGTCTCTATAGAGAATGAAGACAGAGAACCGCTGGGTAAAGAAGTTTCAATATCTAGTACGATGGAGAAACCAACAATTTATACACCACAGCACGTGGGCACATCGACAGCTGGAGAATTTTTGAATTGGGAGTCACGTGACCGCAGCTGGAAAGGGAAAGGGCAACTTCACGCAGTAGCAGGCCAAATAAGCGAGAGAAAAAATCAGGGCCCATAAAAAGCTTTAGGCCCAACAAGGTTTAAACAAAAAGAAAGCAGTCAAGAAGCCCAAAGACTAGACTTAGTAAGTGTTGAAATAATGGCAACTCTTTCTCAAACAAAGACGCAGTATAGATTCAAAAATCTGGACAACCTGGAGGTGGAGGAGAGAAATTTCATGGCTCGCGAACAAGAGGAGACAATACAGGAGGACGGGGAGAACGCAGTCACCATAGCGAAAGCTACAAACATGGGAAAACAAATAATGGTCGTATCACAACTGAATGGGCCAAATGAAAGCAATACGGAGCTCACAGAGAATGTTGTACCGCTGATGATTCAGCTGCCATTAGAAGACAATTTTAATTCAAAAAGTCATCCACTTTGGATTAAGCAACACATACTCAAATTGAGCACTGAATTTGGGGTAGATTTTAGAGGATGTGACGAGAAAGCAGAGGAGCTCTTTATGAAAATTGATCATAACAAGCAAGGGAACAAGGGGGGCAAGGGAGAAGTCACAACAAACAAAAAGAAAGGATCAAACGAATTGAAAAGCCTGGAACTGGATACAAACTTCATGAGCTTTGGCACTAGAAGTAGAGGGGGATACCTGGCAATAGAACAATAATGAAGCTAAACATAGTGTCATGGAATATAAGGGGGATGAACTGTGCTAGAAAGAGGGAAGTGATCAAAAATATTATGAAGAGCTGGAAGGCAGATGTAGTATGTTTCCAAGAAACAAAGGTGGAAGGGAAAATTGAAAATATTGTGAAGTATAGGGGAATAAATGGGTGAATTATGCACAGTTAGAAGCCAGTGGAACCAGGGGAGGCATCGTTATTATGTGGGACAAAAGGGAGTGGGAAGGAGAAATTAGCAGTGTAGGGATGTACTCTGTCACCTGTAGCTTCACAGGGATACGTCAAGATTTCAGCTGGCACCTCACAGGTGTCTATGCGCCAAATGATAGAGTAGAAAGGGAAGAGACTTGGTGGGAAATTGGTGCTGCCAGGGGGTTGATTGCAGGACCTTGGGTCCTATGTGAGGATTTCAACACTGTGAGGTACCCATCGGAGAAGAAAAATTGCAACAGAATCAACAAAGGAATGACAGATTTCTCAGATTTCATAGAAGACATGGAGTTAGTTGATCCTGAATTATCTGGGGGAAAATACACCTGGAAGAAAGGAGACAGGAATACAACAGCAGCCAGACTTGACAGAATTTTGTTCTCGAAAGAATGGGAAGCAAATTTTAGAAATATAAGGCAGCACATACTTCACAGAGTGTCATCAGATCATTCTCCCATAATGTTACAATGCGGTGCTTGGGAAAACGCAAAGTCATACTTTAAATTTGAGAACTGGTGGTTGGACATAGAGGGTTTCAATGACAAAATTAAAGGATGGTGGAACTCCTTCAGTTTCATAGGGAAACCTGACTATGTCTTGGTTGCAAAGCTCAAAGCACTAAAAGAAAAGCTGAAAGAATGGAGCAAAACTGCACAAGGGAACTTGGGAACACAAAAACAAAATGTCTTGAAACAGCTAGCTGAATTAGAGGAGATACAGGAGAACAGAACCTGGAGGCCAGAAGAGATAACCTCTAAAACAGCATTAATCAGTGAGTTTGAAGACATAGCTAAAAGGGAGGAAATAGCTTGGAGGCAAAGATCTAGGGCAGTGTGGCTAGAGCAGGGGGATAGAAACACTAATTTCTTCCACAGAACTGCAAATGCACACAGGAGAATGAATACAATCTCAAAGCTGAAAGTGAGAGGAGAAAATTTGACTAAACCCGAGGAGATACAGAAGGAGATAGTAACTTATTATGAGGAACTATACTCTGAGCCAGAAGAATGGAGACCCTACCTGGAGATGAGAAATTGTCCTATGATTCATGAAGAAGAAAACAAATTACTCTTGGCACCTTTTGAGCAGCAGGAAATTCAAGAGAGCATAAAAGCAGGTGCAGGGGACAAAGCACCAGGGCCAGATGGTTACTTCATGGCTTTCATCAGCCAATGTTGGGACATCATTAAACTTGATCTGGTGGCTACAGTGCAGCAGTTTCATAAGGCAGAGAGGTTTGAGAAGAGTATTAATGCCACCTTTGTGGCTTTAATTCCTAAGAAAGTGGGAGCTGAGGAACTGACAGATTTTAGACCTATTAGTCTAATAGGTGGAGTTTACAAGATCATTGCTAAACTGCTGGCAGAAAGGTTAAAGAAGGTGCTACACAGGCTTGTAGACAGCCAACAAATGGCATTCATAAAAGGTAGACAAATAATGGATGCAGTGTTGATAGCAAATGAATGTGTTGAGTCTAGACAGAGAAGCAAGTGCCCTGGAATTCTATGCAAGCTTGATGTACAGAAGACCTATGATCATTTAAACTGGAATTTCTTACTACTTATGATGCAAAGGATGGGTTTTGGAGCCAAATAGATTAGATGTGTGAAATTCTGCATAAGCATAGTCAAGTTTTCTATCTTAGTTAATAGAACTCCTAGTGGTTTCTTTTCATCCCAAAGGGGACTGAGACAAGGTGATCCCCTATCACCCTTTCTATTCATCTTAGCCATGGAAGGTTTGAGTAACCTAATTCACACAGCAAAGATGAAGGGCTGGGTAAGGGGCTTTAGGGTGGACAGCAGTGCACAAAATGGCTAGGAGATTACCCATCTGCAATATGCATATGATACTCTTATTTTTTGTGAAGTAATGACAGAGCAAATGTTGATCCTAAGAGTAATATTCATCATCTTTGAAGCAGTCTCTGGATTACATATCAATTGGGGGAAGAGTTTCATTTATCCCATAATGAAGTGGCTTAGGTGGAGAGGTGGAGAGTCTGGCAGGGGTTTTGGGTGGTAGGGTAGGGGAACTACCAACCATATACCTAGGTATGCCATTGGGGGAAAGAGCAAATCAATAGGGATCTGGAATGGAGTGATAGAAAAATGCAAAAAGAAGCTAACCAACTGGAAGAGCCAATATCTGTCTAGAGGAGGTAGATTAACCATGGTTAATAGTGTGCTAGATGCAATACCTGCCTATATGATGTCTGTGTTCCCAGCACCAAACAAGGTCAAACAGAGGATAGATGCTTTGAGAAGAAATTTCTTTTGGCAGGAAAATGAAGATAAAAAGAAGTTTCATCTAGTCAAGTGGGAAGAGGTCATAAAAAATAAGAAAGAGGGGGGACTGGGGATCAGGAACATGAAGAAACAAAACAAAAGCCTAATGTTAAAATGGCTTTGGAAGTTTATGACAAGAGAGAATATGCTATGGAGAGAGGTGATCAGGGCAAAATATGAAATGGAGAATAGGTGGATGACAAAGATGGTAACTACACCATATGGATGTGGTATCTGGAGATCAATAAGAAATCAATAAGAAATCTTTGGCATCTGTTTCTTTCTAGAATCAGATTCCAGGTGGGTAATGGAATGAAGGTGTCATTTTGGGAGGACAGATGGATAGCCCAAAGAACCCTGAAACAATTATTCCCAGACTTATATACACTAAGCCTTCAACAAAATGCAACTGTGGCTGAAATGTGGACAGGACAGGGGTGGAACTTACATCTTAGGAGGAATCTAAATGATTGGGAGATGGGGAACAAAGTGGCCTTCCATGATACAATGGCACAATTTAGTAATCTGACTAGGGAAGAAGACAGTTGTGTGGAAGATTGGCAGCAAAGGGGTTTTCAGTGTCAAGTCAGCTTACAAAGATCCTAATCACTCAAATTCAAATGATAGGATGGAGCTCTGGCCATGGCAGATGATATGGAGACCTAAAATCTCATACAAGGTAAACTGTTTCACATGGTTACTAGCAAAGGAAGCAGTGCTGACACAAGAAAATATAAAGAAGAGGAAGTTCCAACTATGCTCAAGATGCTATTTGTGTGAGGAACAAGCAGAGACAGTCAACCATCAATTATGGAGAATATTCAGCAGCCTTAGGAAGATCATTTGGGTGAAACCAAGAAACATAGTACAACTCCTAAATTGTTGGATCAATATTGGCAATACTACAATTAAGGAGGAGAGATGGAGGATTGTCCCAGCTTGTATATGGTGGACAGTGTGGAAAGAAAAGAATCAAAGATGTTTTGAGGGCAAGAAGAACAATTTGTAGAATTTCAAGATGAATTGTATAGCTCTTTATTATTTTTGGTGTAAACAGAAAGTCTTAGTACAGGCAGAAGAACTTTTTGATGTTTTAGACTATTTGTGACAAAAAGCACAGATGGAGTAAGTCTAGTTTGTAATACTTTTGGAAGGGGGGCTACTTTGATGTAGTATACCTGTGGATAAATAGAAGAAAAAGTTACCATTCTCAAAAAAAAAAAATGTAGATACAACAATTCAATAATATTTTTTTCCTATATTTCTCACATGGTATCAGAGTCTCTACGATCTTGGTAGAGAATCAAAGAGTTTCTATTGTCAGCAGGCGGCCATCACCCATATATGCCACCCGTATGGCTAATGATTATATTTTGCTCCTATATTTCACACATGGTATCAGAGCCTCTACGATCTTGGTAGAGAATCAAAGAGTTTCTATTGCCGACGGGCAGCCATTACCCATATATGTCACCCGTATGGCTAATGATTATATTAGCAATAGTTGGGTCACCATGTATCTTTTCGTGACTACTTTCTTATATCTAATATGTGTAGCACCGTGTTATCTTTTCGGTGACTACTTTTATCATATGTAATTTGTGTAGCATCATGCAATCTTTTCGGTGACTACTTTTTTCATATTTAATTTGTGTAGCAATATGTCATCTTTCTGGTGACTGCTTTTTTCATAATTAATTTGTATAGCACTATGACATCATTCTAGTGACTATTTTCTCATATCTTATTTGTGTAACACTGTGCCATCATTTCGATGACTAGTTTCTCATATCTTATATGTGTAGCACCGTGCCATCCTTCCGATGACTACATTTTTCATAATTAATTTGTGTAGCACTGTGCCATCTATCCTGTGACTACTTTTATTTAGATCTGATTTGTATAGCACCGTGCATCTCTGCAGACTACTTTTCATATTTAATTTGTGTAGTATCGTGGATTTTTTTGAACTGCTTTCTCATATTTGAGTTGCATAGCACCGTGTGTCTTTTCGATGACTCCTCATATTTGTTTGGGTAGTTCCATTCGAAAAGCTTTCCAATGACTCCTCAAATCTGATATACATAGGGTTGTGTCATCATTCCGACTCTACCCATATAATTTCTCCTTTTCAAAAGAGTCATGCCATTAATCTGACCCTACTCATATAATTCTCTTTCTCAGAAGGGTTGTGCCATCATTCCGTCTGCACCCATATAATTTTATTTCACAGATTGTGACATTCTAATCAGTTGGACGCTAAGAACGTTTTTCTCCATGGTGATCTCAATGAAGAAATTTATATGGAGCAAGCACCTGATTTTGTTGCTCAGGGAGAGTCTACTGCACTTATATGTCGATTGTGTAAGTCACTTTATGGTCCGAAACAGTTTTCTCAACGAACTTATCACTCTGTATTTTATCAACATTATACATCAAATCTAATTTAATTTTTTTGAGGAACTACATCTAATCTAGTATTTATTTCATGAGAAGGCCAAGCACATTGAGATTCACTAACATTATGCATCAAATCTAGTATTTCATGAGAAGAAGCACATTGAAATTGACGGTCAATTTTGTGAAGTCGGGTGATCAACCTGCAGATATACCACCAAGCTCCTCATCAGTCCTTGTATTAATTACATTTGTAACAAGCTGGGTACATGTGACTTGTATGCACCAGCTTAAGGGGGAGTGTTAAAATTGGAATAGATATATACAATCGTATTTAGAATAGGAATAAGCATAGGAATGGAATAGGAATAGGAATAAGAATAGTAATGAATATCCTACTTAGTAAAGGATTGTATTGTAGTGTTTATAAATAGGGTCTCTATGTAATAATGTAGATACAAAATTAAATAATATTCTTTTCCTATATTTCTCACAAATACTATAGTGAAAAAGCCATGATGAAAGTAGCAACAACAACATACCCAGTATAATCCCACAAAGTGAGGTTTGGAAAGGGTAGAGGGTACGCAGACCTTACCTCTACTCAGGTAGAGAGATTGTTCCCAATAGACCCTCTACTTAAAAAAAAAGTCTAAAGCAGTCCAAAAAACAAAGCAACAAAAGTTCAAGAAATAGTAGATAGTAACAGGACAATAACTACAACAACATAATATGATAGTCAAAGGACAAGATAACAAATAATAACAGAAATCAAAGGACTAAAAACTACAAGAGCAATACTACAACTACTAGTATGGACAGATAACAAGACAACGCACTACTACGTACTAGCCCTCTACCCCAATTCGTGTCCTCCACAACCTCTTACCTAAGGCAATGTCCTTAGTAAGCTGAAGCGGCATCATATATTGTCTAATAACCTCTCCCAAGCTGTCTTTGGTCTATCTCTACCTCTCATAAAACCATCCATAAGCATTGTCTCACAACTCCACACTAGGACATCTGTACATCTTCTTTTTACATACCTAAACCATTTCAGTCTCGTTTCTACATTTTGTCCTCCACCGAAGCCGCTCCACCTTGACCCAGATGTCCTCATTTGAAATCTTATCAGAGATAGTAGTAACAACAAATAATATGATAACAAAGCAAAGGAAACAATAAATAAAGAAAAACTAAAGAATAAAATAATAGGATAGTAATAATAATAATAATAGTACTTAAGGAAAACTAGACAATGTTCAACTCTTTACTAACCTTCTACCATGATCCTCGACCTCCATATCCATTTATCTAGGGCCATGTCCTCAGTAAGTTGCATGTATGTCATTTCTAGTTTAATCACCTCTTTCAATGCTTCTTCAGCCTACCTCTACCTCTTCACAAACCCACCATGGTCAACCTCTCACATCTCTTTACTAGGGCATTTATGCATCTCTTTACATGCCTGAACCATCTTACTCTTGCTTCTTTCATGTTGTCAACCATAGCAGCCACTCTCACCTTGTGGCGAATATCTCTCCTAGTATGCCCACACATCTATCTCAACATTTTCGTTTCTTCTACTTTCCATCTTTGGGAAGTTTGAGTTCTTGACCGACCAACACTATACCACATAGCTAGTCTAACCACTTTATAAACCTTACCTTTACGTCTTGGTGGTACATTCTTATCACAATAGACACCGGATGTAAGCCTCCATTTCATCCACCTCACTCCAATACAATGTGTAACATCATCGTCAATCAAATTAGCTAAATCAAAATGTCATCTCCATGGTTCTTTCTGCACCAACTCTTCCCATTACAGCTCATCCCCTCTTCCTCTTCAAGTCTACTCTAGACGACCTCGACCAAACCTTCCACTAGCCAATCTAGTTGGTGTTACTATTCATGATACATGCAAACAATGTTTGACGAGTGACTCATACTTCGACAACACCCCCTACTTGGGTTGAGCACTCATCAAATAAAATAGATCTTCTTATTGCTCTTAGAAAAAGTATTTAGACTACTCACAATATTTATCTTGTTTATAATTTCCTGTGTTATTACACTTTGTTGCCTTTATACCATGCCTTTATTATCAATTTATATACTATCAAAATACCAAAGACAATGGCAGGGTATGATGGCTCATCCAAGTTGGTGTCAGGCTATGATCAATGTAATGATAGTCTTAAAGATAATGGTACTTGGGAATAGTTCTTTTACCACCGCACGAAGCAGTCGTTAGATGTTGTTGAAATTTATATCAAAGTGGAGGTTGATGGTTTCAAAGCTAGATGGGTAGAAACGGATCTACTCAAATTAACGGCCTTGATTATAGTGACATTATTTCTACGATAATGAAGATTGTATATATTTGTCTACTTATTTCCATCGTAATCATGTCTCTTTAGCTCCTTTATTAGTTTCACGGCGGCCTTGTTGAGGATGTCAACATGTAGCAACCTCAAAGTTTTTTGCTCACAAGAAGTTTGAGTTTGTGTGTCGATTACATTAATCTTTGTATAGTCTTGAGCAATGGATTCATCATAAACCTAATAGTAATTTCCAATAACGTAAATCAATAGTTCAAATTGCATTCAGAACAAAGTAATCTTTTACTTTGGTTAAGGGCCCTTTTTGTGAGAAAGTTGAGTGCCAAAGTCACTGAGTGGGCAAGTCATCAATCCTTGGACTATGTAATGTACTTTATATGTTGGGTTATGGGCGAGCACTTTACCAAAGGTTTCTAAAAAAGTCCGTCGAAGGATTCCACAAAAATTTAAGGATTAGTCATTTGTGGTTGTTTAGCACTAATGATCAAGAGTTTGGCATGCTTCAAAGTAAAGTTGACCACTCTATGTTCTATAAACATTCTCATAATGGAAAAATTAGAGTAGCATACTCTTGATTGTTTACGCTCATGACATTGTCATAAAGGCAATGATGAAGGTATCACTCAACCTAAATAGTATCTAATTAGTCACTTTGAAACCAATCTCAAACCAAAAATCTGATTAAATGAAGATACTTCCTAAGCATAGGCATTATTCAACGCTAGGATTTTCATTTTAAGAGGTATGATTTGAACATAATGGAAAACACTAGCACATTAAATTGCAAACCTATTGATGCTCCTATGGAATCCTAGCCAGTGGGAGCCCTAGAGGACCCTAATCATAATCAAAGATTAGTTGACAAGCTCAATTATATTACAATCATGACGAGACATCTCATTTTTTATCAGTGTTATTAGCCAATTTCTCCAAGCTCCTTATGGCAGTCATGAAATGCTTCAATTCACAATCTTAGGTATATCAAAGTTAACTTGGACAAGGCATATTATATGAGGATAAGAGCATAACAAATACATTGGAAACTCCAATGCAAACTAAGCAGGATCTTCTTAAGATAGATTATCTACTAAAGGAAAACTATGTTTTAATTAGAGAAAATCGACATCTTGGAAAAGCAAAACACACGCAATAGTTGGATCAATTGCAAAGGCAAATTATCAAGCAATGATGTTGGCTACATGTAGCCTTATATGACTAAAGCAACTTTTTTAAGGATTTTGCACTAATGCAACTGATCTATGGCAATCACGCTGCAATACACAATGTTTTAAGCTTAGTGTTTCATGAGAGAACGAAGTAAATAGAAACATTTTGTCATTTCATCCGACAAAAGAGTTGGGGTACATTACTACAGGTTTTATCAACTTGAATGATCCAGTTGGCAAATATAGTTACAAAGTCAATCCACTGCTCCAGAATTGAGTATATTTGAGGCAAGTCAAGAGCATATAATGTGTATGCCCCAACTTGAGGGGGAGTATTAAGAATTAAGAAAATGTTAAACATTTAGAAGAGCCCATTCTTTGTAAAAATGGAAAAGGTTAAGAATTCTTATAATTGTGCAACTACAAATAGGAAATACTTTCCTTTCCTTTTTGGGATTACAGTTTGTTCCTCTTTAGGTGTAAACAATATTTGAACCACAACATGCTTGAGGGAATAATCAAGTAATTCATTTCAAACATCTCATTCTTTTTTCATTATTTACATTTAGCTTATTATCATATGGTGAAATGCAATGTGTATTTGCTTTTACTACAATCTAATTAATGGGCACATTTTTTCATTAAATACCTTCAAACATATAATTGATCTTCATAGGAGACATACAGACATTTATCTTCTTTTACTATAAACTGATTCCCTCAACAAAATTGGTAAAGGCCTTAGCATCTTTGTTTTCCCCATATGCCTGGCAGTAAAGCACCAGAAACTAAATGTAAAAGATGGTCTCCTCTAAACACCAAAGAAGCATAAATAATCTCACTTGTAGGGAAACTGCTTGAAATTAATTTGCATGATTGAAAGCAAGAATATTTAATCCATAACTAGAAATAATAAAACGTGAGAATATATAGTTAAGGATATGAGTGCCATTAAACATCTTGGTGAGAAAATTTCTAAGAGATAGATGCAATGCATTGGACCACTCCTTTGAAAAGTATACCCGAAACTGGGGTTCGGATTGAGGAGCTTTAATATATGGAATTGCTGCATGAAATGATTAGACGTCAAGAAAGCTTCATCATTTAATTTGAATAGATAAATAAAAGAGATAGATAGTACCGACCAAACCAGGATGCCCAATGTTGGTCTTTTTGCAGCAATTCAGTGCCATGTATGTCAAACAACTCTATGACTTTATCCTTTCTGCCAGCTTGTATGGCATGAATGATATAATAGTGTATAATAGAGATATCTAACTCAGATATGACAGAAATAAGATGTGTCTCGTGAGAAGAAAAGCAGTTGTTGAAAAAGCGAAGGAGTTGAATGAGGTTTTCAGCTTGGAATTTGGGGATATAAATGGAGAAAATTAAATCTAATATCTTATCAACTTGAAATCCTTTGCCAATATCAGTTCCCAACTCTTTGACAAAAGCCTGCAGAGTGTTTGTAAAGCCTCTGAATACTAGAAACTCCCTCACAAGCTCCTCCGCATACACCATATTCTCCATCTTCAGCTTATATGGATTATTAATTAAAAAAAAAATCTATGAACCTAGCTTCTCCACAAACTCGGCAGCACACATACAAGAGTTAATAACCCATCTTAACTATCCACAATTTATCAACTCAATACTTAAATTACGGGATGTTCATGTTATATCCCCATCAAATACAGCATTTCCTGAGTGAAAACCCCTGCTGCACAGTCTCTTTTCTTTTTTAGCAAAGAGATTTAAGACAGAAATATTACCAGCTGAAAAAGACGACAAGCAAAGAAAGTGACTCCACCTCACCTGAGAGGAAAACTCCGAAACGACTAGAATGAAAAAATCAACTAGCTTCCTGGTTTCGAAAAAATCAGGTCCAGAAGCCTTTTCTTTCGTTTTTTAGGCTAAAATTCCCCTTTAACAAAGTCAATGAGTAGGGTTTATATAGGCCTGAGATTATGAGAAAAATAGTGGCCCAAATCGATGTGGGAACCTGAAAATTTTGGAATCGTACTAATTCGAACGGAATTGAATGGAGGATCGTTTGATTCTTGAGTAGTACGAAGAAGCTGTGAGATTCGAGAATCTTCTTGTACAGAGAGGGTAACGGATAGAGAGGACGACGCAGCTGCAAAGTCACTAGGTTCGGGTTGCTCTTGGGTTCATTCGTGTCTGGATTCGCTTGGCGAAGAAGAAGACACATTATAATAATTATCAAACATTCAAAATAAACAACTCATTATAATACTAATTATTTAACTTAACTAATTTAAGAACAAGAAAATATATATTTAACTCAAGAGCTATTTTTTGAGATAGCTTTGTTTTTTCAAAATATAAATCTATATATTTTATAGGAAAAATGGCAAAATTGCCTTGAAAATAATTTTAAAAGTATTATTTGATATTCGAAAACAATTATTTTAAATTGTTTGAAATTTAAGAAGCTTGAAGATTAATCAAATTTTGGAGAGTCAAAATTGGGTGTCAATAAGTCCCATTTTTAAACATTTCTCCTCATACTAGATATAGGACCCCGTGCCAGCACGGGGCCCAATATATATTATTTTATTATTTTAATTTATGTCATATTATGGAATTTGAGAAGTTATTGAAATTTTTATATGATTTTAAAAATATTTTAAATTTTTAGTTATTGTGATTTATAGTACTTTTTTTAACATAATTTTGAAAATAATATTTATTACTCTGTTTCTTCTAATTTATGTGGCACACGCAGAATTTCAAATATTAACCATTTTTTACATGTCTCTTTAATATATTAAGTTATTAATTATTGTATTTTATAGTACATTTTGAACCTAATTTTTTAATAATATATGTTATTTGCCATGTCCCAATTTATGTGGCATTAATTGATAGATTTGTTGGAGTCGAGAGATTTATTTTGTTAATTATTGTAATTTATAGTTTCTTTTTCGTCAATTTCAAACAATATATGTTGTTAATTGATAGAATACTTTTAATGTAATTTTTTTAAAAAAATATGTGTGACTGTCCATGTCCCAATTTATGTGGCACATGTAAAGTTTTGACAATTAACCAAAATTTTAATACATTTAAAAAAATATTTTTAAGTCGTTAAATTTTAAGTAATTTAAATTGTTGTATTATTTATTACAATTTATAATGCTTTTAAAGTAGTTTAAATATTGTACTATTTATTATGATTTATAACACTTTTTTTTTTAATTTATGTCATATTATGGAATTTGAGAAGTTATTGAAATTTTTATATGATTTTAAAAATATTTTAAATTGTTAGCTATTGTGATTTGTAGTACTTTTTTTTAACATAATTTTGAAAATAATATTTATTACTCTATTTGTTCTAATTTATGTGGCAGATGCAGAATTTCAAATATTAACCCTTTTTTATATGTCTCTTTAATATATTAAGTTGTTAATTATTGTATTTTATAGTACATTTTGAACCTAATTTTTTAATAATATATGTTATTTGCCATGTCCCAATTTATGTGGCATTAATTGATAGATTTGTTGGAGTCGAGAGATTTATTTTGTTAATTATTGTAATTTATAGTTTCTTTTTCGTCAATTTCAAACAATATATGTTGTTAATTGATAGAATACTTTTAATGTAATTTTTTTAAAAAAATATGTGTGACTGTCCATGTCCCAATTTATGTGGCACATGTAAAGTTTTGACAATTAACCAAAATTTTAATACATTTTAAAAAAAAATTTAAGTCGTTAAATTTTAAGTAATTTAAATTGTTGTATTATTTATTACAATTTATAATGCTTTTAAAGTAGTTTAAATATTGTACTATTTATTATGATTTATAACACTTTTTTTTTAATTTATGTCATATTATGGAATTTGAGAAGTTATTGAAATTTTTATATGATTTTAAAAATATTTTAAATTGTTAGCTATTGTGATTTGTAGTACTTTTTTTTAACATAATTTTGAAAATAATATTTATTACTCTCTTTGTTCTAATTTATGTGGCAGATGCAGAATTTCAAATATTAACCCTTTTTTATATGTCTCTTTAATATATTAAGTTGTTAATTATTGTATTTTTTAGTACATTTTGAACCTAATTTTTTAATAATATATGTTATTTGCCATGTCCCAATTTATGTGGCATTAATTGATAGATTTGTTGGAGTCGAGAGATTTATTTTGTTAATTATTGTAATTTATAGTTTCTTTTTCGTCAATTTCAAACAATATATGTTGTTAATTGATAGATTTTTTGGAGTGGACTTTTTTTTTTATTAATTATTGTAATTTATTGTTTCTTTTTCGTCAATTTCAAACAATATATGTTTATTATATAATCCATTTTATGTGGTACCAATAGAATTTAGAGAGTCAATTAAATTTTTTATATAAGTTTTAAATAATTAAGCTGTTAATTATTGTAATGTATAGTATTACTTATATTATTTTTAAATATATTTAAATATTATATGTTAGGTTTTTTATCCTAATTTATATGGCATTGATAGAATTTAAAGTGTCAAATAATTGTTAATTATTGTAATAGATAATATGGAGTATTTAAGTCATTTATAGTATAGTAATTAATATATAATATGTAGTATTTAAGTGGAAGGTGGTGGGGCCCACTTATATAGTTTGATAAATATATTAGATATTAGTTGTGATTTATAGTATAGTAATTAATAATATATAATATGTAGTATTTAAATGGAAGGTGGTGGGGGCCACTTATATATTTTATAAATATATTGGACATTAGTAGTGATCTTATTGGACCATTGGTAGTCATTCCTAGACTCTTCTATAATATAGTAATATAGTAAAATGACCATATTCTTGAGGTTTATTTGGATGGAATTGCTAGAAGTCAAGAGGCAAACGGAGAGTTCAAGAAGGAGATAAATCAAGATATTGCTCTTGTGAATAAAGTAGACGATGTGTTGAAGAATGAATATAGTGTGTCATTAGTGTGGTGGATCGAAAAAAATAAGGGAATAGTTCAACATAAAGACGGATCTTGGATTCTCATGGATCATTAGGATGATGACGCTTATTTCTTACTATAGATGACGATTTTATTATCTAATCTCTAGAGCTTATCACATAATTATTACATTTTATCACATATGGACTATTAGGGACTAATACTGAGCAATCATAATATAGTCCTCTATCCTGTAATGGATATATCATTTCCTGTATAAAAAAATATTAATTTTAAGTCACTATATGAAATATCAATATTTATAGAATTCTCAATACATATGTATGTAAAATGATATACGTTGTGGTATAAAGTTAGTGTTTAGTATAACATAAAAATTATGTACATCAATATTTGATCAACTATGTACTGCAATATTTCTTAGCACAAAATTTATTGACTAATTTATCACTCCCCAATTACAAAATTTTAATTATTCTACAAATATAAGAAATATGAAACTCTATGCATTCACCGACTTATAAATTATATAAAATGGTGTACATTGTGGTTTGTAGGTTGCGTGGCAACTATTGTTCAACCCCAAAAGGATGAATTACATCAACATTTGATCAATTATTCACTACAGTTATTATTCTTAGCACAAATGTTATTCACAAATATATCAATAAGTACAAAAAATTATTTTGTCTACAATTATTTGAAATACCAAATTTTATATACTCACTAATTTATATTTACATAATAAAATGGTGTAATTTGTGGTTTATAGTTGATGTACATAAACATTTGTTCAACCCAATTTGTGTCAATACTAATCTAGTACTTTTCATTGCAGCATCAACATAATGAATAACAGAAAATATTATAGAATATTTTTCATAGTTTTAAAGAAACAATTCTCATATTTAAAGACTATTAGCGCCATTATAAACTCTGATATTTCATTTTTTTGTTGCAAGAAGTTTCAAAACTATCGATAAGTTGTATAAAATAATAATAATAATAATAATAATAATAATAATAATAATAATCCTTCAATCAATTTTAGCTCTTGAAATAAAAAATTTATCACATAATGATACAAGAGGAGTACTGAACTTTTTGTCGTTACTGTGCTCATTCATACAAGGAAATTTCTTCGAACTGTTTGAAGTTCTAGAATGAAAATTGTATCCAATGATTTGTGTGGATGAGAGAGAAACAAATTATGTATTTGAAGATGAGAGAATAATGAAAGTTGGAAAATGGATTGGTAGACTATCAAGGTAGGAGTATCTAGAATTCTGATCATACGTACTTGTTGGTTTTAAAAAATTTATTGTGTCTTTATATTTTTATCTATTTTATTATGTTTTGTAAAAATTCTATATAGAAAAAAAGAAAGATAAACTATTGTTATATAGGTATTATTTGTATCCTTAAATATCCTAATTTACAATAAATAAATGTCACAATCCAAAATCAGGTCATGATGACACCTACTACAACCCCTGAATAGGCAAGCCTTAACACAAATCAACTAATGTGGAAGGTAACAATTTAAGTAATAGTAACAAGAATAGGCGAAAAATAGAAATAGAATAAAGGAAAAGGGTGATGAATTATAGATTTACACTCATGGTTGGCCTATTTAGTTCAATAATTAGTGTCTTCAATGCCTAACTTTATCCTTATCTGGCCTATTTAGTTCAATAATCGGGTCATGATAGCACCTACTACAACCCTTGAGTAGGAAAGCCTTAACCCAAATCAACTGATGTGGAAGGTAGCAATTTAAGTAATAGTAACAAGAATAAGCGAAAAATAGAAATAGAATAAAGGAAAAGGGTGATGAATTATAGATTTACACTCATTGTTGGCCTATTTAGTTCAATAATTAGTGTCTTCAATGCCTAATTTTGTCCTTATCTGCTCCAATTTTGATGTTATGCAGTAATGGAAGCCAATGGATAAGGCATGGACTAAACACACGAAAAGAGGCAAAAAATTATTGAAATTGAGTTAAAAAAAACCCCAAGTTGAAGCTCGCCAAAAAGGAAAGGTGAATCCCCGAAATAACTCACCCTACCAAAGTTTACAGTGCTCAATAAAGTGGGGTCAAGTCAAGTTGGCGGAGAAGGAAGAATTTGGCGTTCCACCAAATGAGAAAAAGTGAGTTGAGTTTCACCGCCCAATGTGAATAACTTCAGAGTTAAAATGAAGATTGAAAAGGCGATAAAGACGGTCATCGGTGATACGCCGAATGGAAAAGGTAGACTTGATCGAGTTTGTCGACTGAGGATTAAAATACTTGAAGCTTGAGACCAGAAAAAAGCGAGTTGAAGGACCTGGTGATGATCCGCCCAATGTGTTAAAAAAGTTCGACTAATGTAACCGAACAAGTCATGAAATAGTTCCAAATTTATTTTTGGGAAAGCTATAAATAGTTAATTAGAGAGAGAAAATGTAACTTTCACACATTCAAACTTTTAGACATTAAGTTGAAGCCTTTTCTCCATTCTTATTAGTCTTTAGGGTTTTGAATATCTTTATAATCAACACTTGGATGATTAAATTAAAAGTGAGTCTTGAAGATTCCTGTTCATTATGTGCAAATTAATGGCTGAATTTACTTCGGGTATAATCTTTTTTTCATTTTATTATGTGTGGCTAAAACCCCAAAGGCTAGGGGTTTGATTTTGGGGTTGGGTCATTATATGTTTTAGTAGGCTTGGTGTCTTGCTCTGTTTTATTGTTATTTAGTCATGTATTCAAACTATTTAACATGAAACTAATTAATGGGTTAAGGTGACCAACTTAACCGTAGGTCAGATCTTTGATTGATGTCTGAAAGGGATTAATAGAAGTGGTTGAATAGTTTGATGCTTGCAATGTGGATTTGGTTTTATATTTTCACTTGAGAAAGGATTTGTAGACTTATCATCGTTACTAAATCTAATTGAAATAGAGATTACTGTAAAGTAATGAATTGATGTATAAGTTGCATGAATGAGTCCGAAGGGAGATTTTGTGTTATGATACTTTGAGAGCGAAGAAGATTAGTATCTATAATGATGATCTGCCTTATTCGTGATCATTTAGTAGTTTTTTAGCATCCACCTTAACCTCTTTAGGAAATCAATGCTAACCCCCACTGTCACGACCCAGGGGTACCCCCCTAGACGTAACCTGGCGTACAAGACCCCGAAGGACCTCACTTAGCTTTCATAACATAAGATAATAGAAAATGGTGCCGAAACTTTAAACATTTTCCATACAATCAAAGTCTTTTTATAAAATGGGTGGAAGTCTATAACGCTTGTCTTAAACCATCTAAAACCATAAATGTCTTTGGGACGCAACCCATACAAAAGTTCTAACATAAAAATGAAAGACATAAAGGAAATGTGATCAAATCCTCGATGCTACGAGGACTCACCAAGTCTTCACTCCTTGCTCTACTATGAACCTAGCCACAGGGATGGAACTCAATATCGCCGGACCCTACATTTGATAAGAATGTAGGCAAGAGTATGCATTAGTACAATCAAGTGCTAAATATGATAGCTAACATAACATCATCAAGAGCATAACATAAGCATTAGCCAACATAAGACATAAGCTACAAGCATAAGAGATAACAACATAGTCATAGGCATAATTAATGCATCTAGATCATCATAATATAAGAGAAACACTTCAGAAATAACCTCAAAGCATACTTGTGCAAGGCATGGATAAGACCCCATAAATCTCACCCATGCTAAGTAAATCACTTTAGGCCTCCATTCATGTTCATCATCTTTTGATCTCCTCCTTAGCTTATTTCTCATAGACATGAGAACATTCACCTTTAGTCAAACATATCAAGAAAGGCAACTCTAGCAACAATCCAAGCTAAGCATACTTCATATAAGCAAATCCCATATAAAAACATACTTACGATACTTCCTTGAAGTAACCTTGATTCATCGTAATCATGCTACTTTGAGTAAGGACTTGTCTCTCTGTCACGACCCAGGTGTACACCCTAGATGTAACATGGAATACAAGACTCCGAGAGGCCTCATATAAGCCACTTAGCATATCATAGCATAAGATAATAGAAAAGTGCGGAAATTTAAAACATTTTCCATACAATCGAAGTCTTTTACAAAAGCAAAGCGAAAATCTATTGCACTTGTCTCAAACCATCTACAACAACTTGAATAACTCTTGGGACACAGCCCATACAATAGTTCTAAACATAAAAGAAAGGCATAAAGGAAAGGTGGGCAAATCCTCGATGCTATGAGGACTCATCAAATCTTCAACTCCTTGCTTCTATAAAGAACCTAGCCACGAGGATGGAGCTCAAGATCGCCGGACCCTACATTTCATAAGAATGTAGGCAAGAGTATGCGTTAGTACAAAGTGTACTAAATATGCTAGCTAACATAACACCATAAGAGCATAACAACATTATCATAAGCATAATCTCAAATATAGACATAATATAAACATTAGTCAACATAAGGCATGATCCATAAGCATAAGAGTAATAACATGGTCATAGGCATAATCAATGCATCTAAATCATCAACATATAAAAGAAACACTTCATAAGTAGCTTCAAGTCATACTTGTTCAATGCATGGATAAGACCATCTCATCCATACTAAGTACCACTTTAGGTCATCATACATGCTTATCATCTTTTGATCTCACCCTTAGCTTAATTCTCATAGACAATGGAATATTTACCTTTAGTCAAACATATCATGGAAGGTAACTATAACAATAATCCAATCTAAACATATATCATATAAGCAATTCTCATGCATACAATGCTTTCTTGAAGTATCCTTGTTTCATTATAATTATACTTCTTGGTTAGGGACTAGTCCCTCTTTTAAAACCTTGGAACACTATGAGATACCTCTTTAAGCACATCTTAGTTCCTCTTTACTTTGAACACTACGAGATACTTCTTTAAGCATGTTTTAGTTCATTATTACTTGTGAACACTACGAGATACTTCTTCAAGTATGTATTAGTTCATTATTATTCATTATTATCTTGAACATTACGAGATACTTCTTCAAGTATTGTCTTAGTTCATTGGATACAGAGATTGCTACTAGAAACCCCGACTTCTCTACGTGAAGGCTTTCATCTCATGAGACTTACTTTGGGAAAACCCAGACTCTACTATGTGAGAGTTCCCCTTTCTATTTGGAAGCCCGGATTCAACTAAGTGTGAACCTCCATCTCATTGTCAATATCCATTCGGGGCCAAACATACACCCCATAGGCTAGTCATTAAGCCTTAATTAACTAATGACTCATGTAAGGATGTTCTTGACAACCAATCCAAGTTTCATACATCATAATCATAAACACTTTACTCTCAAAGTGTTCTTAAGGCATTGTCATAGAATTCACAAAACATACATAATTATCATACTTTTACCTCCTTGAGGTTCAAGTCTCTCTTTCAATCATCACATCTATAATTCTAACATTAGACATGGATATCATCATAACTCAAGTGATTCTATCACTTCATACAACCAAACATTCATAATTCAACAACTCTATCTATAGTCTTCCACCCTCATGCAAGTTTCACTCTCAAAGCTTTAACATTCATTATTCAACACATTAGATTTACTCTCAAATCCCTAGGAATCAACATACATCACTACAAACCTTACTCTCAAAGCTTTACTTCTTACAATCCTCACATAGGCCTAGATCACAAGACATTTTAATTATATGCTTCATTCTTAAGCAATTCTAGTCATATATCATCATAAATGCTAAATATCAAGCAATACTAATCATGATCCATCATATATACTTTAATCCAATTCAATTCATGTCTACATGCTTTTACTCTCAAGCAATTACTACACATATCATCAACCCTAGAAGATTATCTCTAAATCCTCAATTTTCCTTCTTAAGGCATAAACCCACATTACTTCAATTTCATCAATTAGACTAGGTTTAAGCATAGAAAACATTTAATTTCACCATAATAACATGATTTACTACTAATTATATCATAAACAATCAATAGCCACTCAATTGGATCAACATACATCATAACCCACAACATTGAAGAAACCCTAACTTGAAATGGGGAAAACTTCATCAAATTGGGGGAATTCTAGGGGGCTCTATGTATGGAAGAATCCATGGATGAATAATCTATCATACCTTGGATACAAAACCCTCACAAAGCTTAGAAGTGTCACGCCCCGAGAGCACCCCCTAAACGTGACACGGCGTACTTGACCTCAAAGGGGTCTCATACAAGCCCTTAGCATAATCATAACATAAGTTGATCGAAATACAGAGGAATTTAAAAATTTTAAAACAACAATTCAAAATCTTTATAAAAGAGTACGAAAGCTTTCTAGACTATGTCTCAAACCATCTATTACAACTTTGAAATAAAATCTTTGGGTCGCAGCCCATACAAAGTCTTAAAACTTAAAATAAAATGACATGACAAAGGAAATAGGTTCGTCCTCGAAACTATGAGGACTCACCAAGTCTTCAATCTTCCTTAGCCTCCTAGAAACCTATCTCTAAGCAACTCTAGCCTCCAATCCCTACATTTGATTATAATGTAGGCAATATGTGTTAGTACAAAACGTACTAAGTATGAAAGCTAACACAACATCATAAGAGCATCTCAAAATGGTTAGTCAACATAAGACATAATCATAAGAGATAAGAACCATAATCATAGACATAAACATGGTCATCATAGTCATAGCATAATCTCCAAAGAAGCCTCATATAAACATAAGTCAACATAAACATGGTAAATGAGCATATGAGATACCTCATAATCATAATAAGCCAATTCCTTATCATAAGTATCATACAAACATAATTAACTCTCAGTCTTCTATATCATGATAGCACCATTCTCAAGTAACCTCAAAAGCGTACAAGTGCAAGACAAGAATAGCATCCCATAATACTACCCAAGTCATGTATCCCTTATAGGTCATCTTAATCATAGTCTACATGCATAGTCTAAGTATTTAGGTTTCACTAACATAAGGGCATCATACTTCTAGGCAACCTCAGAGCACACTTGTGCAATGCATGAAAGGCATCCCATAATACCCTTCACCCTAAGCATAACTTTGAAGTCATCCTAGTTATATTTACCCTACTTTGGTTCCATTATTCACTTATCTTCTCATAACTAATGAAATCTCTCACATTTAGTCAGCTATAGCAGGGAAGGCAACTATGGCACAATCATATCTTAACTTACTCTATTTAGTAACCCTAAGTCATACTTGTGCAATGCAATCATAACATCCCATAATACTAATCTTGCCAAGTATTACTTTTAGGTCCTCTTACTAACCTTTCTTGATTTGGAACCTAGTTCAACTCTTCATCTTTAGAACACTATCAGGTACTCTCTTAAACACATCTTAGTTCATTTATAACTTGACCCTTATTAGATACCCCTTTTAGTATGTCTAAGTTCATTACTAGCATGGATACTATGAGCTACTTATTAAGTATGTCTATGCCCATAACACTTTGAACTCTATGAGATAGTCTCTAAAGAATGTCTAAGTTCCTTCTTCACATGGACCCTATGAGATGTTATCTTAAGCTGTCTAAGTCCATCTATACTTTAGAACACTATGAGTTACTTCATTAATTAAGTCTTAGTTCATAATGCTTTGAACACTACGAGATGCTTCTTAAGCATGTCTTAGTTCATAATGCTTTGAACACTACGAGATGCTTCTCAAGCATGTCTTAGTTCATGGATATGGATATTGCTACTAGGAACCAACTACGTGAAGGATCCCATCTCATGAGATCTAACTATGGGAAAACCCACACTCTACTACGTAAGAGTTCCTCCTTGAACTTGGATAGTCCTCACATCAACTATGTGTGGTTCTTCTTTATACTTGGAGCCCGGACCCTTTCTTGTGTGACACTCCATCTCATTGTCAATATCCACTTGGAGCCAAGCATACACCCCAAGGTTTACTTGTTAAGCCTTGCTTAACACTCATATCTCATGAAAGAATGTCCTTGACAATCAAACCATGCTCAAGTGATTCTATCACTTCACACATTCAAGCTTTCATAAGGTAGGTTAGGTGAGTATAGGCCTTTCACCATAATCCAACCTTTTAGACTTCTATTCTCTTTTAGACTTTACTCTTAAAGCCTTTACATCAATAGTTAATCATATTAGCTTCATCCTAACTATCATGATCATAACCTTACTCTCAAGGTCTCTCTCTTAATCTATTCTTTATAGCTAAACTTCAAGGTTTTCTATTCATAACCCTCATTACTAGGTGATTCTTGTCATAATTGATCATAAAAGTTCAATTCTAGCTTTACAAGTCAAGATCAATCATATACACTAGAGTCTAGTTCAATTCATGATTATATGATCCTAACTTTGAACAATTTCTACTCGTGACATTGATACAGGAAGGTCACTCATGAACCTTCAAATTGCCCTTTAAAGGCATCAACCCACAAATCATGCAACTCATTAAGAAAACTAGGGTTAACCATTGAAACCACATAATTTCATCATAATATCACAATTAAATGCAAAATTAGCCATAAACAAGTATTATCCAACACTTTGGAATCATACCCATTACATCCACACATTGTAAATAACCTTAGCTTAGATTGAGGTTCTTCTTCACAAATTAGTGGGAATCTTAGGGGACTCTATGGGTGGAAGAACCCATAGATGAAAAGCTAAACATACCTTAATTCAAAGCCCTACTAAGCTTGCTTCAATGGTGAGATTAGACCTAGCCTCCTTCTCTTCTTCTCCTTCTTCCTCTTCATCTTCTTCTTAGGTTTATTGGAGAGAGTTTTGGGGTCTTTAAATGAATGAGTAAAAGTGATTAGTTTAGGGTCTATTAACTATTTATAGGAGGTAAATTAAATAACTAATCTCCCCTCCTAACCCTTAAACTAATTACTAAACTAACCCCTAAACACTAACTTAAAAACAAAAAGCTGAAAACTGGGCAGACCTACGAGACCTCACCTACGGACCGTAGGTGGAGTGACGGGCCGCTATGTGCTTTCGTTGTTTGGGTCTGGGACTTCGTCATGGGAGCTAAGGCTCCATAGACTCATTCCTGACCGACGGAGTAGACTTACGAGGCGTCGTTTGACTTAAAGGGCGTCACTTGCCTTCGTAAGTCAAGCCGTTTTTGACAACTTTTGGCCAATGTTGGGGTCCTCCTCAAGGACCCCTAGGGTGGTCCTTGGGGGGTCGTACCAGCACGTTTAACCCCTATTTATGTCCATCTAAGTATATGGGACATTTATCTTCATTTTAAACCTCATACAACACTCCAAAAGTCCACTACAAGACCCTACAACACACTAGTTCATCTCACTAGTTCAACTTACTAGTTTCCAGGCGTTATGATCGTTTCTTGACGTTTGACCTCTAAAATCACCAAACTAACTTCAAAAGCCATTATTCATCATTTAGACAAGTTTTCATTTATAAACTAACATGTGAGGCTCTAGTTCAACCTATTAGATTTAGTCAAGCCTTAGCTAGGTCTTACTATATTTTACGGGGTGTTACAGGAAGATTGGAGAAATTTGACCTAGCTTGACCCTTCTTCTTCTTTTTCTTCACTTTCTAGAGAGAATATTTGAGAGGGAATTGGGTTTCTTTTTGGTGAGTTGAAATAATGAATAGGATCAATAAATTTAGGGGTCTAAAGTCTTTATATAGGTGGTCTAAATGAAGTTAAAACGACACCACTGATTTGAGGCTAAAAATATATATTTTAATCATTATTTACCTCACATTTATTATTTATATTTGCCCTTTTTTAGCATGAATTTTATAAATTGTGCTAAATAGTATATTTTATTTGCAGGATTAAATTGGTGGAAAAATGAAGAAGTTTGAAGCTAAAACAAATTAAAGATGAAAGATTGAAGAAGAAAATCAAGCAGACAACTTAATGGATTAAATGGAATATAATAATATATAAACATAAGAAAGACATTTGAATGAAGAATTAGAATTGAGCGCATCAACTACCACGTGGCTTCACGTGAAGCATTCCCAAACAATTGAGGCGGCGCATTGCAGCGTTTCACATAGAAAAGAAAAGTAATTCTTATTCTTGGTTTTGATTTACCAATTTGTTTTGGATTCAATTATTTTATTTAGGGTTTTTTTATATCTATAAATAGTCTATAGAAATAATTATTAAGGGCATCAATCTAGAGGAGGAATCAGAGGGCATCAAGTAGAAAGTCGTTAATATTTTTTAGGGTTCTTTTCTTCTTTTCTTTTCTTAGAGATTAGTGGCTAAACGCCCTTGTTATGGGGTTGTAGCTATGAATCGAATGTTGAATATTTAAGGTTTATGAATTAATTATTAGTTGTCAATATAAGTTACTTCTATATTCATGTTTTAGTATTTTATGCTTGCGCACCATAAGATAAATTTATTGTCTAATCTTAAAATCGAGAGAGGAGTTGTTAGATAGACAAGAGAATATAGAGAGCTCGATCGACCCATTTGATTGAGGTGATTAGTGTTCAGGAGTGACGTCCGGACGAACAACTTGCTTGGTTATGAAATAGGATGAAATATAAATGCTCGTCAGTTAGTCTATTTATCCCCGCTCAACGATGTAGTTAGATAGCTAACTGGAGTAGGTGACAAGTGGTGTATAGCCCGACTCATATAATTAACCCTATAAATTAGTAACTTGACAACTAAAGTTAGTTCTAAGCCAAGAATATGATACATGAGATTCAATGCATGATGCAACCCTGGGATTTTCCAAAGTACTGTAAGTAATTTTATTATTTTATTCCTGCATTCTTTTTTTCGACACTCTTAAATAAATAATTAGACCAGTATAATTTAGTAAAAATAGTTAATTGACAAGTCCTTTGGGTTCGATAATCTGGTTCTTTTAAGAGCCACTATATTACTTGCGCGACCACGTACATTTGTGTGTGCAATTGGGAGCAACAAGTTTTTGGCGCCGCTGCTGGAGACTTAGAAATTAACTATCCTTCTTGGTTATACTTTTTCTTTTTATTTATTTATTTTGATACATATTTTTTTCTACTAATTAATACTTTTCCTGGGATGAATGGGAATGAGGATTATTCACAAGTGGTAAGACCTTGTCCATATTGCAAGGGAGATCACTTTTGGCAACAATGTAATTATATTCTCGAGGGACAATTGTGTGCACCATCTCTATCATGTGAATTTTGTAGGGGGTTGTGGGTCGGTTGCACCGTGTGTTGCTACCCTACTCCAAAACCCTCTCATGATGATGCTAATAATCTTTGTTCCTTTGATAGTATGGAATCTTGCAGGAAATTAATAGAGGAATATGAAGAGCGTCGTAGGAGAATCATATATGTGATGTCACGCCTTATAGATAGAAAAATGAAGCACTTTCAAGATGTTAATATGTTTTTCTTGCATATTCAAAACTTAAGCAATGAATTGAATGCAAAGGTTGTTGCGTTTGACGCTCAACAATTCAATTGTGAGTTTTGTGATATTGAAAAGGCACTCAGAAGTTAAATTGAGGATCTAAAATTGGAGGTGATGCAATGCAATCAGACTTCTCTTGCAGATGCCACATTTGGGAAAGAGTTTAAAACTGAGCATGTTGCAATTGGTGTAAGTTTGGAAGAGGGATGTATTGGACCCCATTCAAATCACTTTTCAACATTATGTTTAGATGCTGATATATCATTCGAGTTATCTGAACTAATGGAGAACTATATACATGAGGAACAAGGCCCCTACATCCTAAGGTTTTCTAGTCCATGTAGACAAACGAATATTCCTCAAATAAGGGCCAAGAAGTGCAAGATGCGACATATATTACTTGGTTCTTTTATCCTTATACCACCACCCCTTGAGAGGAGTAGAAAAATAGATGTAAAGTTAGGGGTACAATTTATAAGTTCAAAGTGGAAAGAAAAGTAGTGAATTTACTTGTGTCGTGCCGCGGCGTTAAATTAAACGCTTATTGGGAGGCAACCCAATTTATAGTGTAACTTTTTATTTTTTATTTTATTTTATTTTTAGTGTCATTTTTTGTGTGGTTTTAACAGGTTTTGGAGAAGTCTGAGTATCCGAAATTTGAAGCTAAGGAGAACATTTGAATTTAAGTGTGGGGTGACGACCCTTGATGAAAATTGAGAGAACATGCTACTAGCTAAGCCTAAAGGTCTCAGAGAGTTTTCCTAACCCTTGTTTTAAATATTATTTGATGCTTTGGGGACATAACATCTTTTTAAGTGTGGGGTGGAGGAATGAATTCCTAATTGTTACTGTTTTATTGAGTCTTTTATTTTTTTTAAGATGGGTTCCCCGCATTTTGTTTTTGATTCTTTTCCCGAGGATAGTCCTTTTGAACCGAGTGTCTTTTATTTTTTTAGGAATAAGTTTTTTTTGTTTTTTTTAGAGAAAAGAAAATACCCTTTTGAGTAGTGTGATACTTGCTATTTAGGTCTAATTTTTGAGTAGTACTTTCTTGTGAATGCTTGATAAAAAAAAATGCAGACACTTTGACATCTAAGCTTATGGTTGTGACTTTGTATATAACTTATTTTATTTTGTAGTTTGTTATGATCATATCTCTCTTAGAAGTGGAATTGATCCATCTTGATTGATACTTGTGCCATGTGTGGTGAGAATTTGTTTACTCCATGTTTTGCATCTTAGTCTAGAACTTGCCCTACATGTTATTGAAGCGAAAAAAAAGTGTTGTTTTGTTTAGGAGATTATAATAGGTTTTCTTTGATTTGTCTGATAATTTTAGCTATTACAGATATTATATCACTAGTTAGCTTTCTTGAGCATGTAGCCTTTTGTTGGTAGCCATATTTTGCCTTGACTATTTTGTTGAATCCCTAATTTTTGGATCTTGCTTTCTTGAGCATTATAGCATAGACTTATTCTAATTATCAATGCTGAGAAAAATGGATGGTTGAGTGAAAAAATAATCAACGATAGCTACAAAGTGCTTAAAATCCGTCTTTGAAAGAATGTGATGTGAAAAAAAAAGATGAACAAAAGAAGTTACCTTGATGATGGCACTGGTCCTTCCAAGGACATCGTGCACCTTAACGCATGTAAAATACTTAAGTTGAGGGTGACTATTTTGAAGGAAAACTTTTTTTAAAAAAAGAGAAAAAAGAATGATTGAAACATTCTTCAGATGATGAGAATTACTTGTGAAATAATTGTTGAATAGAAGGCTGAAAATAAAGAGAAGAAAATAATGAGTGATGAAGTCTTAAAGTGCAGAGTGCTTAAGGAAGTGTAAGTCACTATTATATAGTTTTCCTACCCGTCCTCTAGCCTACATTACAACCCGTTAAAGTCCTATTTGATTCTATTCAAGCATGCTTAATTAGTGGAGATGTACATAATGGGCAAGCCTATGGTTCTTCGTTCATACATGTGAATTTTATTTCTGAGTGTGAGAGTTGTTTTGTGATACTAAGTCATTAATTTATATTCAATCTTGTGAATTGAGTGTGTGGACTATTTCTTTTTGTGAGAGCACTTGTTTCATGATAGATAAGTGATTTTATTAGCTTTCTTTGATGAGAGTAGGTGAGCAAGCTTAAATTTGATGAGTTCAAAGTCTTTCTTTGAGGTTAGGAGGTTAGAGGTTTGTTGTTTATTTGGATGTCTTGCATACTGATTGAGAATTGTACTTGATGTTTTGAAATTGATATATGACCTAATTGTTTGTATTAACAAAGTGATGACAAACCTATTTTGATTTATTTGAGATGAGCTTTAATGTGTGCTCGAGGACGAGCAAAAGTTTAAGTGTGGGGTGTTGATGTGAGGCCAAAAAAATATATTTTAATTATTATTTGCCTTACATTTATTATTTATATTTACCCTTTTTGAGCATAATTTTTGGATTGTGCTAAATAGTGTATTTTATTTACAGAATTAAATTGGTGAAAAAATAAAAATATTTGAAGCTAAAACAAATTAAAGATGAAAGGTTGAAGAAGGAGATTAAGCAAACAATTTAATGGATTAAATGAAATATAATAATACATAAACATATGAAACACAATTGAAAGAAGAATTAGAATTGAGCGCATCAACTGACACGTGGCTTCACGTGAAGCATTCCCAAACAATTGAGGCGGCGCAGCGCACCGTTTCACGCAGAAAAGAAAAGGAATTCTTATTCCGCTTGGTTTTGATTTCCCAATTTGTTTTGGATTCAATTATTTTATTTATGATTTTCTACATCTATAAATAGTCCATAAAAACAATTATTAGGGGCATCAATCTAGAGGAGGAATCAGAGGGCATCAAGTAGAAAGTCGTCAATACTTTTTAGGGTTCTTTTCTTTTCTTAGAGATTAGTGGCTAAGCGCCCTTGTTCTGGGGCTGTAGCTACAAATCGAATGTTGAATATTTGAGGTTTATGAATTAATTATTGGTTGTTAGTCTAAGTTGCTTCTATATTATTGTTTTAGTATTTTATGTTTGCGCACCATAAGATAAATTTATTGTCTAATCTTAAAATCGAGAGATGAGAGGTTAGATAGACAAGAGAATATAGAGAACTCGGTTGACCCATTTGATTGAGTTGATTAGTGTTCAGGAGTGACGCCCGGACGAACAACTTGCTTGGTTATGAAATATGATGAAATATAAATGCTCGCCAGTTAGTCTATTTATCCACGCTCAACGATGTAGTTAGATAACTAACTGAAGTTGGCGACGAGAGGTGTATAACCCGACTCATATAATTAACCCTATATATAAGTAATTTGACAACTAAAGTTAGTTCTAAGCCAAGAATATGATACATGAGATTCAATGCATGCTACAGCCTTGGAATTTTCCAAATCACTGTAAGTAATTTTATTATTTTATTCCTGCATTCTTTTCTTTTGACACTCTTAAATAAATAATTAGACCAGTATAATTTAGTAAAAATAGTTAATTGACAAGTCCTTTGGGTTTGATAATCTAGTTATTTTAAGAGCCACTATATTACTTGCGGGACCACGTACACTTGTGTGTGCAATTGGAAGCAGCAACCACTTAAAATCGGAAAACCCCATAGTGCCCTTAAATTTAATCCTTAAAAACGTCTCCAGGCCACCACCCACGACCACCCACCCACGGGGCATGGATTGACCCACGACCCGTACTGGTGGGGCGTGGGTTGGTGACTGGAACTTTTTAGCCACCTACGGATCACCCACCTACGGGGCGTGGGTCCAGCCGTAGGTCCACTATTTTGGGCAGTTTCTAGGGTCCTCTTCAAGGGCCCTTGGTTGGTCCTTGAGGGGTTGTACCTTGATGTTCTGACCCGAAACCCTTATTTTAAGTACGAGGAGTTATATTCATGACTGTAACCCTCACGTCAAGGTCTAGTTTAGCCTACTAGTTTTCAGGGTTTTACATTTTAGCTATATCTACTATTCATGGAAAAGTACTTCTTTACTAGTCCAATACAACACTAATCATGAATGGTTACGATTTACCAATTCAAGGCTATCAAGGAAAAGCACCTCATCATGCTAGACCAAGCTATCATGGAAAGCACACTCTCATGCAAGTCCAAGCTACTCAAGGAAGGGTACTATTGCTCAATCCAAGCTACCAATGAAATGGTTTGGCCTTACCAAGTCATGCTATCATGCAAGCATTCTATTATGCTAGTTCAAGTTAACCTTTGGAAGGGTACAATTTCTCAATACAAGGCTATCCATGAGATCTACTACTCAAGCTAACATGCATGGTCTTGTCTTACCAAGTCAAACTATTCATGAAGGGATACCACATCACAACTTCAAGCTATCTTAATTAACATGCTTTAATTCATTTTATGTGAGAAAACCTTTCAACCTAGAATCATTCAATGTGAGAAAGTCTTTCACATTCATGCATTCATATACATTCATAAGGTAGATTATGTGGGTAAAATCCTTCTATAACAATTATATCTAATAGTTTACCATTATCGTATAAGCTTCACTCTCAAAGCCTTAATATTCATAATTACAAGTCTTACTCTCAAAGCTTTACTTCTTTCAATCATCACATATGCCTAGATCTCAAGACATTCTAATCACATGCTTCATTCTTAAGCAATTCTAATCATATATCATCATATAGGCTCAATATCAAGTATTAATAATCATGATTCAACATGTATACTCTAATCTAATTCAATTCATGTCTATATGATTTACTCTCAAGAAATCTACTATACATATCATCAATCTTAGAAGATTGTCTCTAAATCCTCAATTTTCCCTTTCAAGGCACAAAACCCACACACTTCAATTTCATCTTTCTAGACATGGATTAGGCATGGAAAACATGTAATTTAATCTTAAAAACATGATTTACTACTAATTCAATCATAAACAATCATTATCCACTCAATTGGATCAACATTCATCTAATCCCACAATATTGGAAGGAACCCTAATTTTAATTGGTGATTTCATCTTCACAATTTGGGAAACTAGGGAACTCCATCGATGAAAGAAGTCCATGGATGAATAACTATCATACCTTAGTCACAATGCCCTCAAAAGCTTGAATATTGGAGGACTTGACCTAGCTTGACCCCTCTTCTTCTACGACACCACTTAAAACTAATTAAAACTGGAAAGACCCAAAGTTCCCGTAAACTAACCGCCTCAACTGCCCCTAGGTCACCACCCACGAGACCACGTTGATGGATCGTGGATGGACCTATGGTCCTTCCTGGTCAAACGTGGTTAGGTGACTAAGATTTTTGTCCCAAACCACAGACCCCTATCCTGCTAGGTCCTTGAGGGGTGGTACCTTGACGTTCTAACATGCTAAGTCCTCTATTTAAGTTCGGGGTGTTACACCCACACTCCTAGATCGTCTCTTAACTATGTACCCTATTTTTGTTGGTTTTGTGGTAATTGTCAACTTATAATATTTTAATTAAACTTAGTAGAGTTATTTTACCCAATATATAATAACTACAAGGAATAGGTCAATATTTCTTAATTAAATTATTTGCACTATTTCAATCTCTGAGATTCAATCTCTACTCTTGGTTGGATTTTTATTGCTAACAACCGCTTATTGTCTTACTTGTTTTGAGGATAAATTGACTATTATAAAAAATGGTGCCGCTAACGGGGAGTGATGGCTAAGAATTAAAATTGCAATTTAAATTGTGAACATGTTTATTTGTAGAATGTTACTCGTTTGGTGTTTTTGTTGTGATTAGATACATGAGGAAACACGAGTCTTGATGGAAGTGATGCTGCTAGTCACTGCGGGCACAATGATGATTTTAGAAATATGGGTGATATGAATCTCAATGTGACTGGAAAAGGTGGAGAAATTCGGTTACCACCTACTCCAAAGAATGATACATTTAATGTAATTGAACCAATGTTGCAGCTGATCAAAATGAAAAGACTTTTTTAAGGTCTTGAGCACGAAGACCCCCATGACCACTTTAGAAAGTTTGTGCATGTGTGCGTCCCTTTTACTCCTTAAGGCATTTTACAAGAGTCAATGCATTAGAGGTTATTTTTTTTCCTTGATGAAAGACGCAAAAAAGTGGGTGACTGACCTGCCGCCAAATTTCATCACTTCATTGGAGGAATTGATTGAGGCTTTTCTTGAAAGGTTCTTCCCCCCTTCAAAATTGGCGAAACTACAGAGTGACATTCAAAATTTAAACGAATGAGTGGGGAACCGATGCATGAAACCTAACTACATTTAAAAAGGTCACTTTTACAATGTCTAAATCATGACATTACGAACAGATTACTGCTGCAATATTTCTATAGAAGCCTCAAACGGTGAACAAAAGAATGGCTGATCATCTTATTCAAGGGGAAATAGTGAGGCAACCATTTGTGCTAGCCTCAAGGCTACTGTATGACATGATCAAAATTAATTGAGCTTGGCCTACTTGTCAAGATCATGTGTCACTTCCAGAGTTGGGGTAACTTAAAGAATAAGAAGAGAAAAACCCAGAGCATGAAAAATGCATAGCTAATTTGACGTCTCAACTTGAAATTTTGTCAAAACATGTCACGGGTAGTGGTGCAAGATCGGTAAATGAAATTGATATGACTTATGGGATTACTACACTTTGGGGGTGCATGCACTAAAAAAATGAAGTATGAAATCATAATTTTGAAAAGAGCTACTTTGTTACGACTTTATGATTTGGATTGGTATTATGATTATTGTCTTTCCTAATGTTATGCTTTTATAATTAACTTTATCTACTCCGTTTGGATTTAAATTAGCACCAAGAAGACTTGAGGTAGAGGCTCAAATAGGGTAGTGTCTAGTAGCAATCTCTAGTACTAAACTAGCGCCCCCGTAGAATTGCCTTAAATGACCTAGCTGTTGGATTTACATAGCGTTAATGATATGATACGAAGTTCTATCTTGACAAGTAAACTCTCCTTTTTTGGTTTGGAGGTTACACCCGATTTCATGTTTGTCACGATCCAGGGGTACCCCTAGATGTAACACGGTGTACTTGACCCCGAAAGGGTCTCATACAAGTCCTTAGCATAATCATAAACATAAGTAATAAAAATGATGCAAAATTTAAAACTTTTTACAATCAAAGTCTTTTTCATAAAACCAATATAAGTCTAGACATTGTCTCCATAAGCCATCTAATACAATCAAATCAGTAGGGTCACAACTCTTCTCAATAAAGTCTCAAAGTAGAACATACAAAAAGGAAACTAGAAAGAATAACTCATGTCCTCAAACCATGAGGACTCAACAAGGCAAGGAGAAAATCAATCCGAGCGTTCAACCAAAGAGAAGCAACTTCAACAACCCGGACCTACACTTTGTGGAAAAAGGCAGAAAATATGGGTTAGCACAAAAATGTACTAAGTATGGAAGCCATGCATAAAAATACTTAAAACATGCAAAAAGGGTCAATTTAGTTAATACCATGCACTTTAACATTTTTAAGAGTCATCNTCCTCAAACCATGAGGACTCAACAAGGCAAGGAGAAAATCAATCCGAGCGTTCAACCAAAGAGAAGCAACTTCAACAACCCGGACCTACACTTTGTGGAAAAAGGCAGAAAATATGGGTTAGCACAAAAATGTACTAAGTATGGAAGCCATGCATAAAAATACTTAAAACATGCAAAAAGGGTCAATTTAGTTGATACCATGCACTTTAACATTTTTAAGAGTCATCATGCATAATAGTGTAAATACACAAGTCAGACCAACTCATAAGCAACCCTACACCATACTTGTGCAATGCATAGACAAGATCCCATAATCCTATCTAAAGCTAAGTATCACTTTTAGGCCACAATCATCATACATTTCATAATTTGTCCTCATCCATAACCAATACTCATAAACAAGGAAACATTCATGATCATTAACTTGAAACAAGTAAAGTCACTCTTAACAACAATACATATCATACATGCATAATTCATAAGTCTTCATAGCATAAAAGAACCTCACCATAACCACTCTTGAAGCCTACTTGTGCAATGCATAAATGGAGTCCAATACCACCACTCATACTAAGTAGTACCTTTTAAGAAGTCATAGTTATAGTTCTAGTTCATGTTCTTGTCATAATTCATATTCTTGTCATATAGGGAAATATAGCCTTAACCGACATAGACCATGTGAGCTACATGGAATCTAGTGTCTTACCCCCACACCGAAAAGAGGTGTCCTACTTGCCTAAGGTAGAACTCATATATTAGCTTTTAGGTGGATCCACTAGCTAAAGACCTATGTGGGCACATAGTTATGGGATAAGGAGATTGCTACTAGAAACCCGGACTAACTAACGTAAAAGGTTTCAATCTCATGAGATAACTATTTTGGGAAGCCAGACTAACTAGCATAAAAGCTTCAATCTCATATTCATATCCACTCGGTGCTAAGCATAATTCTCTTTAAAATTCATATTAATTCTTTACTTAAGTTCATGTTCATGAAGGAATGCCCTATAATTCAAACCAACATGGTATCATAATAGCTCATAGATTCAGTAGGTGAGAATGACCTTTCAACCTTAATGATCTTGCAACAACACTACAATTACAAAATAGTCATAGGATCTTCACTTTATAAGTGAATCATAAGCTCATGCACAATTCTCATCAACATGTACAAACCCTCATAATTTGCCCTTCAAGGCTATGAATCAACTCAACCCAAACATCTAGAATTTCTACATTAGATAAGGGAATATAATGATTCAATAACTCAATCAATATAAACATAATCAATTGACATGCTTTTATAATCAATCAACCCACATCATGAATTCACAATTTAGCAATATGGCGGATTCATGGGTTCTTGGGGGATTTTTATCATAAATCAACAATTAATCATCAGTTCAACCATAATCCACCATAATCAACCATAAATAAACAATTGAAACTGTTTTGAAAGAGAACCCATGACTTGGATTGAAACCCTAGGTTTTGGGGAAATTGGAAGCTTTGAAATCAGGTTTTGAAGGGACTCTATGGGTGAAAGCCACCCACAAATGAAAAGCCACCACACCTTGATTAAGAATCTCTAAGAAATTTGAGGAAGAACCCTTGAATTTGCCAAACCCTAGCTCCAAGTTTACTCTTCTTCTTTTTTGGGTTTTAGAGAGAGAAATATTGTGAGGAAGATGAAGTTTTAGTTTGATTTGGGTGTTTGAGTATAATGACTTAGTTTTGGGTGTATTTTGACTTAAAACAACATATATAGTACCCCTAAAAATACCCAAAATGACCTCACTTTAATTGGACTAAAATAGGAAAAGACTAAACTAACCTTCACTTAGTGACCAGGCACAGGTGTCACGATCCACCTTCATGAGCCGTGGTGGATCGTAGTCCCACCGTAAAGTTGGGGCAATGTCTAGGCAATTGGTGCTACAAGCTCACAATCCCAAGGCATTCCCATGAAGGGCTCCATGAGCTGTGGTCAACACCATGAGCCATGGTCTCACTCGTGGTCCTTGAGGTAGTAGCTATGCTACATTGAGTCCCCCAGCTCAAATGCCCAAGTTGTCATCACGAGCCGTGGTCAAGACCACTGGTGGTGGTCCCTCTCATGGACCTTGGGGCAGTAGCTAAGCTAGTTGGTTTCCACCCCCCACACGCCCAACTCTTCTCCATGAGCCTTCCTACGAGCCATTGTCTTCACCACAAGCCGTGAAGTGGCTTATGAAGGAGAGCTCATTTTTGGCAGATTTTGGGGAGCAGACTTCCTGGGCTACCACGAGCCACACCAAGATCCGTTGTCCCTACCACGAATCGTGGGGATGGTCGTGGTCACTAGGGGAGTGTCTAGGGAAGAATAGACCTTTTTGGTCCTCTCCCTTGGTCCTTGCCCTAAACTCATGACGTGAACCCCCACGTTTAGGATTTAGTTTCACCTATTATTTTCTGGAGTGTTACATTATCTCCCCCTTGAGAACATTCATCCTTGAATGACGATTCGACCCCTTACAGAATTATAGACTCAAGACTAGCATCCCATCATGTATGCAGCATAAAAATAATGCACAATTCAAAAGAGGAAACATTAACTCCATCTCAAGACATAAACAAGGCAACACAAGAAAGTAGGAACTACATCCACAACCCATTATGCAAAAAACTCATGATTTCATATAATCATAGGAGGAACTGCCTTCTCCAACTAGAAGCAAGCTCAACACAACATTATGGAGCCAACATGTCATTACATCAAAAGCATAACTAAGCATGTTCATCAACTCATCGCATGAAGTCAAATATGCAATCATCATACTAAAATGCACAACATCATGAGGAACATATAATTCATGAAAGCTCATTTTATACTAAAACATGAATTCTCACAAGAACATGCATATCATAAGGAAATCATAAAGAACACATATAGCACACATGACTTCCCAAGCACCAAAACTCAAGAAAGACTACTTACCTCAAGCTTGGATAGGAGTAGAAGGAAAAAGATGAGGATATCGGGATTTAATATCGGCCTCGACCTCCCGTGTAGAACCCTCAACTAAATGATTTCTCCATAAAACCTTTACGAAAGCTACTTTCTTGTTTCTTAACCTCTTAACTTGTTGATAAAAAATCTCTATCGAAATTTATTCATAAGAAAAACCCTCATCAACTCCCAAGCCCTCTAAAGGAATGATGGAAACCGGATCACCAATACACTTCTTAAGCATGGAAACATGAAATACCGGGTGAACCGGAGCCAATTCATTTGGCAAGTCTAATTCATAAGCAACTTTCCCAATTTGCTTCAAGATTTGATATGGGCCTACATACCGGGGACTAAGTTTCCCTTTCTTGCGAAACCTCATCACTCCTTTCATTGGTGAGATTTCAAATAGACCCAATCATTAACTTCAAACTCTAGGTCGCTCCTTCTAACATCAACATAAGTCTTTTGCCGACTTTGGGCCGTCCTCAACCTCTCTCTAATGAGTCAGACCTTCTCAATGGCCTCATAAACTAGTTTGAGACCTATTAGAGCAATTTCACCCACTTCAAACCACCCAACTAGAGATCTACACCTCCTACCATACAATGCTTCGAAGGGAGCCATGACAATACTTGAGTGGTAACTATTGTTGTAGGCAAACTGTATCAACGGTAGATGGTCGTCCCAATTACCTTTGAAATCTATAATACATGCCCTCAACATATCCTCTATATTTTTAATAGTATATTCCACTTGACCATCTGTTTGAGGGTGAAAGGTCGTGCTAAGCTTGACCTTAGTGCCAAGCCCTTTCTGGAATGCCTTCCAAAAGTGTGCAGTAAATTGAGTACCCCGATCCGAAATAATGGATAAAGGAACCCCATGCAACTTCACTATCTCCTTGATGTATAACTTGGCATAGTCTTCTGCTAAAAATGAAACCTTGACGGGAATAAAGTGGGCGGATTTTGTCATTCCATCCACAATGACCCAAATAGAATCATGTTGCCTTCAAGTATGAGGCAAACCCACTATAAAATCCGTATTCACATCCTCCCAATTCCAAGTGGGAATATCTATATTTTGGGACAAACCTCCGGGTCTTTGATGTTCGGCCTTAACTTGTTGACAATTCGAACACTTGCTACAAAACCCGCTATATCCTTCTTTATGCCATTCATCCAATAAACTTCCCGTAGATCACGGTACATCTTGGTGGCTCCCAGATGAATAGAATATCGCGAACCATGAGCTTCTTCTATAATTTGCTCTCTCAAGCCATTAATATCTTGAACACATAACCGACCTTGGTACCTAAGCACCCCATCTCCCCCTTGGGAGAAAAGCCTCAACGAACTTGTTGAGTACTGATTCTTTCAACTCCACTAACATGGGATCAAGGTCTTGCTTGGACTTCACATCCATTACAAAGGATGATTTGGAACCATTATGGACCATGAAACCACCCTTGGTGGAATCCACTAGTTGGACACCTAACCAGACCAACCTATATACATCACAAATTAACTCCTTCTTCTCATGCTTTATATGGGCCACACTACCCATGGACAATCGACTTAGGGCATCCATAACTACATTGGCTTTGCCGGGATGGTAAAGGACACTCGTGTCATAATCCTTCAAAAATTCTAACCACCTTCTTTGTCAGATATTCAAGTCTTTTTGGCTAAACGCATATTGGAGAATCTTGTGATCGGTGAAAACATCCACATGTACCCCATATAGATAGTGCCTCCATATTTTCAAGGCAAACACTATAGCCGCTAATTCAAGATCATGGGTTGGATAATTCTTTTCATGGATCTTGAGTTGCCTTGATGCATAGGCAATCACTTTACCATATTGCATAAGCACACATCCCAAACCCACTCTAGAGGCGTCACAATATACAACAAAACCATCGGTACCCTCTGGTAAGGTCATCACCGGAGTGGAAGTAAGTCTATCTTTCAACTCTTTGAAGCATTTCTCACAAGCCTCCGACCACACAAACTTAGCTTTCTTTTGAGTTAAAACCGTCAATGGAGAAGCAATGGAGGAAAAACCCTCAACAAACCTCCTATAATAACCAGCCAAACCTATAAAGCTTCTAATATAGGCAGGAGTTAGAGGTCTAGGCCAACCCTTGACCGCATCCGTCTTCTTAGAATGTACCTCAATACCCTTGCTCGACACAATATAACCAAGGAAGGCTATGGACCTTAGCTAAAACTTACACTCACTAAACTTCACATATAATTGGTGGTCTTTAAGGACTTGCAATACAATCCTCAAATGGTTCATGTGCTCATTTTCACTCTTTGAAGATCAAAATATCATAAATAAACACTATCACAAACATATCAAGATAGTGTCTAAGCACTATATTCATTAGGTCCATAATTGCCGCCGGGACATTGGTCAACCCAAATGACATAACCACACATTCATAGCGACCGTACTGGGTCCTAAAGGTCGTCTTGGGAATGTCAACCCCTCTTACCCTTCGTTGATGGTAACCCAAATGAAGATCTATTTTGGAGAAATAGTTAGCCCCTTGAAGTTGATCAAACAAGTCGTCAACTCTAGGATCTTTATGGTCACTTTGTTCAATTGGTGATGGTCAATACACATTCGAGACCCATCCTTTTTTCTAACAAACAATACCGGAGCACCCCAAGGAGATATACTTGGTTGAATAAAACCCTTGTCTAGCAAATCCTTGAGTTGCTCCTTCAACTCTTTCAACTCGGCCGAAGCCATTCTATAAGGAGAAATAGAGATAGGTTGCGTATCCAGCAAGAGATCAATGCCAAAATATATTTCCCATTTGGGAGGAACGTCGGGCAAGTCATCGGGAAAGACTTTCGGAAATTCATTCACCACGGGGATCGACTCTAGAGAAGGGGTTTCAGACTCAACATCCATAACCCTAACAATGTGGTAAACACACCCCTTGGAGATCATTTTCCTAGCTTTGATACAAGAAACAAATTGACCTCTAGGGATAGAATTTTCCCCCTTCCACTCTAAAGTAGACTCATTTGGAAATTGGAACTTTACTACCCGTGTCCTACAATCAATAGAGGCATAACATGCATGCAACCAATGGATACCCAAGATCACATGAAAATCTAACATGTCTAACTCCACTAAATCCACCAAGGTAACTTTATGGGACAAAGAGATAGGACAACTCCTATAGACTCTTTTTGCAACTACCGAGTCACCAACCGGGGTTGACACCGAAAAAGGTTCTTCTAACACATCGGGGAATATTTCAAACTTCATAGCCACAAAAGGTGTAACAAACGACAAAGTGGCACCAGGGTCTAACAATGCATATACATCAATAGAAAAGACTTATAACATACCGGTCATAACATTCGGGGAGCTTTCTTGGTCACCTCGGGATTGAAGAGCATAAAAATGGTTTATCTTGGGAACATCAGAATTTGAACCAGTAGGACGAACTTGCTTGCCCTCTCTTCCTTGAACCTTTAACATGGGACAATCTCTCATCATATGGCCATTCTTCCCACACCTATAGCACCATCCGTGCCAACTAGGCACTTACCATAATGTTTTTTACCACATTTGGCACAATTAGGCCTATTAACATAAGAACCCCCACTGTTACCTCATTGTGGTTTAGGGTTAGACACCCTATCTTTGTTGACCTTTGGAGCACTAGAAGAGCCTTGGTTGGAGAACCTCTTCAAGAACCTTGGTCTACCTTGACCCTCGAATTTACCCTTGGAAGAATTTCCATCATCGGACCTTGCCCTTTTTACCTCTCTATTCTTCTTCATAAGCCTTGACTCCTCAACTTTTTGAGCATACACCATTAGACGTGATATATTCATATTATCATGGAGTATTGCCACATGACATTCTTCTTTAATCGAATCAGACACACCTATCACAAACCGACTCATCTCATCCTTTGGATTAGACACAAAAGATGGAACATACTTTGGACAACTTAGTGAATTTTAGATAATATTCTTGAACACTCATACCTCCTTGATGAAGGTTCATAAATTCCTCCACCTTTGCTTCCCTCTTCTCTCAAGGAAAGAACCTATCGAAGAATGATTTCTTGAACTCCTCCCAATCTATGGGACCACTTCCACCAGTCTATTATTCTTCCATTGAGTATACCACACTTGGCCACATCCTTCAATTGATAAGCGGCTAGTTCCGCTTTCTCTAAAGAAGTCACCCTCATAGCATCAATTATCTTGTAGACCTCTTCCAGAAACTCTTGAGGATCATCACCAACTTCGGAACCAAAGAACATAAGAGAGCTCATTCTTGTGAAGTCTCTCAACCTTGAAGCCATGGTGTTCACATTGAGGTTCACACAGGGACCAACTTCCCTATTGGCTTGCCCTGTCATAGCTTGGGCTTGAGTTATCATGGCTTGAGCTTGAGTCGTTATGGCTTGAGTCAATGTTTGGAGAGCCGACCTTATTTCCATATTTGTCATAGCCCCCTAATCATTAGGAGCTTGAGGAAGTTGAGGCTCTTGAGGACCTTGGGGAGGAACTCCCTAATTCACATTCTCCTCTTCCATCTTTCTTGCGTTCACCTTTCTTGTATTCATATAATATAGACACAAGAGAAGGGTTAGGAAAAGGACTTTATAGAGTTTTAACTCTAAGGCACGACTAAAGAGTAATGAAAGAGATTTTCTAAACATCTTATACCCTCTCATTCATAAATGTGGCACTTCACACTCATAAACAAGACTCTACTAGACGTGGCTTATGAGACATCATCCTAGAATCATTCTAAACCTTGTGCTCTGATTACCAAGTTTGTCACGACCCAGGGGTACCCCCTAGATGTAACACGGCGTACTTGACCCCAAAAGGGTCTTATACAAGCCCTTAGCATAATCATAAACATAAGTAATAGAAATGATGCAAAATTTAAAACTTTTTATAATCAAAGTCTTTTTCATAAAACCAATATAAGTCTAGACATTGTCTCCATAAGCCATCTAATACAATCAAATCAGTAGGGTCACAACCCTTTTCAATAAAGTCTCAAAGTAGAACATACAAAAAGGAAACTAGAAAGAATAACTCTTGTCCTCAAACCATGAGGACTCACCAAGGCAAGGAGAGAATCAATCCATGCCTTCAACCAAAGAGAAGCAACTTCAACAACCCAGACTTCAACAACCCAGACGTACACTTTGTGGAAAAAGGTAGAAAATATGGGTTAGCACAAAAATGTACTAAGTATGGAAGCCATGCATAAAAATACTTAAAACATGCAAAAAGGGACAATTTAGTTGAAACCATACACTTTAACATTTTTAAGAGTCATCATGCACAATAGTGTAAATACACAACTCAAACCAACTCATAAGCAACCCTACACCATACTTGTGCAATGCATAGACAAGATCCCATAATCCTATCTAAAGCTAAGTATCACTTTTAGGCCACAATCATCATACATTTCATAATTTGTCCTCATCCATAACCAATACTCATAAACAAGGAAACATTCATGTTCATTAACTTGAAACAAGTGAAGTCACTCTTAACAACAATACATATCTTACATGCATAATTCATAAGTCTTCATAGCATAAAATAACCTCACCACAACCACTCTTGAAGCCTACTTGTGCAATGCATAAATGGAGTCCCATACCCCCACTCATACTAAGTAGTACCTCTTAAGAAGTCATAGTTATAGTTCATGTTCATGCTCTTGTCATAATTCATATTCTTGTCATATAGGAAAATATAGCCTTAACCGACATAGACCATGTGAGCTACATGGAATCCGGTGTCTTACCCCCACATCGAAAATAGATGTCCTACTTGCCTAAGGTAGAACTCAAATATTAGCTTTTAGGTGGATCTACTAGCAAAAGACCTATGTAGACAAATAGTTATGGGATAAGGAGATTACTACTAGAAACCCGGACTAACTAACGTAAAAGGTTTCCATCTCATGAGATAACTATTTTAGGAAGCCGGACTAACTATCGTAAAAGCTTCCATCTAATATTTATATCCACTCGGTGCTAAGCATAATTCCCTTTGAAATTTATATTAAGTCTTTACTTAAGTTCATGTTCATGAAAGAATGCCCTAGAATTCAAACCAACATGGTATCATAATAACTCATAGATTCATTAGGTGATAATGGTCTTTCAACCTTAGAATCATTACTATGTGAGTAAACCTTTCACATAATGTTCATAGTGTGTTTATGAGAATAACCTTTCAATCAACACCACAACATTATCATATTCATAGACATTTCATGCATAGTCATGTGTAAGGGTATGGTGAGAATGGTCTTGAAACAACACCACAATTATATAATAGTCATAGGATCTTCACTTTCTAAGTGAATCCTCATGAACAATTCTCATCAACATGTACAAACCCTCATAATTTGCCCTTCAAGGCTATGAATCAACTCAACCCAAACATCTAGAATTTCTACATTACATAAGGGAATATAATGATTCAATAACTCAATCAATATAAACATAATCAATTGACATGCTTCTATAATCAATCAACCCACATCATGAATTCACAATTTAGAAATATGGGGGATTCATGGGTTCGTGGGGGGATTTTATCATAAATAAATAATTAATCATCAATTCAACCATAATCCACCATAATCAACCATAAATAAACAATTGAAAATATTTTGAAAGAGAACCCATGACTTGGATTAACCCTAGGTTTTGGGGAAATTGGATGCTTTGAAATCAAGCTTTGAAGGGACTCTATGGGTGAAAGCTACCCACAAATGAAAAGCCACCATACCTTGATTAAGAATCTCTAAGAAATTTGAGGAAGAACCCTTGAATTTGCCAAACCCTAGCTCCAAGTCAACTCTTCTTCTTCTTTGGGTTTTAGAGAGAGACATATTGTGAGGAAGATGAAGTTTCAGTTTGATTTGGGTGTTTGAGTATAATGACTTAGTTTTGGGTGTATTTTGACTTAAAGCAACTTATATAGTACCCCTAAAAATACCCAAAATCACCTCACTTTAATTGGACTAAAATAGGAAAAGATTAAACTAACCTTCACTTAGTGACCACGCCCAGGTGTCACGATCCACCTTCACGAGCCGTGGTGTGGACCATGATCCGTGGTCCCACTCGTGAAGTTGGGGCAGTGGCTAGGCTATTGTTGCCACAAGCTCACAAGCCCAAGGCATTCCCATGAGGGGCTCCACGAGCTGTGGTCGAGACCACGAGCCATGGTCCTTGAGGTAGTAGCTATGCTACATTGAGGACCCTAGCTCAAATGCCCAAGGCATCTTCACGAGGGGCTCCATAAGTCGTGGTCAAGACTACTGGCCGTGGTCGTTCTCGTCGACCTTGGGGCAGTAGCTAAGCTACTTGGTTACCACCCTCACACGCCCAACTCTTCTCCACGAGTCTTCCTAAGAGCCGTGATCTTCACCACGAGTCGTGAAGTGGCTCATGAAAAAGAGCTCTTTTTTGGTAGATTTTTGAGAGCACACTGCCTAGGCTACCACGAGCCACACCACGATCCGTGGTCCTTACCACGAGTTGTGGGGATGGTCGCTTTTACTAGTGTAGTGTCTAGGGAAGAGTGAACTGTTTTGGTCCTCTCCCTTGGCCCTTTCCCTTAACTCATGACGTTAACCCCTATGTTTAGGATCTAGTTTCACCTATTATTTTCTAGAGTGTTACAATGTTATAGCTTACATGGTCTATTGTCGATTAAAGCTAATATCTCACAAAATAAATATATTTTTTTTCTTAAAAGCTTTCATTATGTCTTTTATTAATGCTTGACCTTGTCTCATTGTTTTATTGACTTTTGTTTTCTAATATTTTAAATGTTCTACTTAGCCATGCATTACATGTTTTATGCCTACTATGATATCATGTCTACATTTATGCATATTTCTCCATATTTAGTACATTCCACGTACTAATGCATACTTGTGCCTATATTATTTCATAATATAGGGTCCGACAATTCTCCTCCCGTTCGTGGCTAGATTTGGATTGCTATTAGATATTGAATTGGTGAGTCCTCATACTCTTAGGGCAAAGCCATGAAGACCATTTATTGTTTACTCCTGAGGCTTTATACGTGGTGTATGAGTTATGTCCCAACCATTTTTATGGTGTTGTAGAATGTCTTGCCAAGATATAGTTATGATTTCGCATTTATGGTTAAACTCTTTTTAATGATATGAGACATCTTACTTAACTATCGTATTGTGTATTCTATTGTGTTGGATGTTTGTCCACTGGCTTGTGCGGAGCCTCTCAAGCTCCTATACTCCTGTTTGTCCACTGGCTTGTGCGGAGCCTCTCAAGCTCCTATACTCCATGTCATGTCTAAGGTATACTTTGGATCATGACATAAGTACTGACAATAAGCGATCATGATGTAATCTTCTACTCTTCAGTTGATATACCATTTCCTATATACAAAAATATTAACTTATAAATCATTATATGAAATACCGATCTTTATAGAATTGTCAATACTTATGTATAGAAAATAGTATACGTTGTGGCCTAAAGTTGGTGTTTACTACCATAGAATTGACTTACATCAATATTTGATTAACTATTCATCACAATATTTCTTAGACCAAATGTTATTGATAAATATATCAATTCCTAATTACAAAATTTCAATTAATATACAATTATATGAAATACAAAATTTTATTCAATTACCAACTTATATTTATATAAAACGGTGTACATTGTGGTTTATAGGTGGTGTCCAACAATTGTGTAACCCCAAAAAGATGAATTACATCAACTTTTGATCAATTATATACCACAATTATTCTTAGCACAAATGTTATTCACAAATACACCATTTTCTAATTATAGAAAATTATTTTTTGTACAATTACTTGAAATATCATATTTCATATACTCACCAATTTATATTTACATAAAATGGTGTAATTTATGATTTATAGTTGGTGTACATAATTATTTGTTCAACCCAATCCATGTTTATACTACTCTAATACTTCTCGTTGCAACATTAACATAACAAATGAAAGAAAAAATCATAGAATATTTTTCATAATTTTGAAGAAAGATTCCTCATATTTAAAGACCTTATTAGCGCCATTGTAAAATCAAATATTTTAGCAAGAAGTTTCAAAACTATCGAAAATTTGTAAATAATAAGAATAATATTAATATTAATGTTAATTTTAGTTCTTAAAATAGAAATTTTATCACATAATGATACAAGAGTGGTACTAAACTTTTCGCCATTATTGTGCTCAAAATTTCTTCAAACTGTTTGAAATTCTAGAATGAAAATTTTATACAATGTTTTGTATGGATGAAAAAGAAACGAATTATGCATTTGAAGAAGAGAGAATAATGATAGTTAAAAATGGATTGATAAAATATCAAGGAGGGAGTATCTAGAATTCTGATTATACGATCTTATAGGTCTTAAAAGAATTACTTTGTCTTTTTATTTCTACCTATTTTATTATTTTTCGTAAGAATTCTATATAGAAAAAAGATATACTATTATTATATATGTATTATTTTGATCCTTAAATAATATATTTATATTTTTTTCCCTGTCTATATTTGTTTTGACTTTTTATATATAAAAACTGGTCGAAGTAGGGATGACAATGGGGTAGGGCGAGACGATTGCGAGGTAAAGCACCAAAGTTTTTAACCTGTCCCGTCCATATAACAAATTATTTTATTCAACTCGCTCTGCCCCATCCCGCATAGACTCGGTTCACTTCTCCCCACCCATTATATCTTTTTTCTTTTAGAACTAACTAGGATATTAAAAGATGAAATCATAACATGCCTTATACAATTGTGAATCTTATATTGCAAAAAATGTTAAACTACAAAATAATTGTAATAAAAAATATTACATTTATGTATTCTATCTAATAACTACACAAATTGGTGAAATGAAAAAAATAAAGATAAAAAGAAGAGAGTAAGATTAAAAAAAAATCGTCAAACAGAAGACCAAAAAAATATTATATAATGTGAACCTAGTGAATCGGAGAACTAAACGTGAAGAATTGAACCCATGATTTGAATACTACGGGTGCATCAATATTATGAATTGATAAAAATAATACAATGTGGTGGTAGCTGGAATCGAACTATAGTCGTGTGGTTGGTCACACTGGCTTTGTACCAATAGTACAAACTGCCTTTTATGCTCCCCATGATGGCACTTTTATTTATATTTTAGTTTCTTCCAGTTTTTCGAAGTATATATATACATGATTTTTTTCGAAGTTAACAAGTGCACGTGCACCTCCACCTTTATATGTGGGTTCGTCTCTATTCCCAGGTCAATCAATTAAAAGTTACGAAAAAATGATCAATAATATATACTACTAATACATCAAATATGCTATTCTTCCTATTTGTTTTAAGATAAAAAAAATTAATGCTAAATTATGAAGAGTAAATTAAAACATCAAGTATGTTTATTGTTGCTTCCAATTGCACACACAAGTGTACGCGGTCGCACAAGTAATATAGTGGCTCTTAAAAGAACCGGATTATCGAACCCAAAGGACTTGTCAATTAACCATTTACTAAATTATACTAATTCTAATTATTTATTTAAGGGAGGATTTCAGAAGATGAATATATATTAACTAAATTAAAAATAAAGATAAAATAACTAAAAAACTATTACCTAAGAAAAGATATATGTTTACACAATCAATGAATGAATCGATCTAGGATTATGATTTAACTAACAATCATGTTTAGCATCAATTTCATCAACTTATTTGACTATCTAGTTGCTGATTCACGGGGTTTATAATATAGTCTTGATCTCCCAACCTCTAACCATTTACCACAATTGACAGCCTAACTACATCGTTGAGCGGGGATAGACTGGACCAACTATGGAGCATTTAGTTGTCTTCCCGTATTTGAGCCAAGCAAGGAACCTAGGTATATCCCTTATCCTAGACACAAATCAATTCAAGTGACATGCAAGAAAAGATCATGCTCCTCATATTCCACGTTCTATCCTCTTATTCCTCTCCCAAGTTCAATTCGGACAATGTATTTATTCTAATGGTGATCAAGCATCAAAATAGTAATTACAAGAATATAAGAACAACCAATATGATAAACAATTATGCTGAATCAAAATCACTAAACAATCATATTGTAAGTAAATATAATCCAAGAACGAAAAGTTTAACTCCACATAGACATAGATCAATTACAACGAATCATTCAAATAAAAGATGTAAAACAAATAAAAGAGAAGAAAAGATGAAACCCTAATCAAAAGTTAAAATCTACATTGTATCCTCCTCCCTCAATAATTATTCTTATGGACTATTATAGATATAAAAAAACCCTGAATAAAATAATTGATTCCAAAATAAATTGGGAATCCAAAACCTTAACGGAGTTGGATTCCTGCCTGAACAATGCTTCGTCCACCGCCGCAAATTGGGAATTCTTGAGATGCTGCCACATGGCACAACTCCTATGTGGTGCAGTTCTTTACTTTCTCGCCAACTTCTGCATATATAAATATTAATAAAATATTCACTTTAATCAATTAAGCTGTCTGTTTGATTTCCTTCTTCAATCTTCTGTCTTTAATTATTTTTAGCTCCAAACTTCTTCATTTTTTCACCAATTTAATTCTACAAATAAAATATAATTTTTAGCACAATTCATAAAATCCAGGCTCAAAAAGGAAAAATATAATTACTAAATGTGAGGCAAATAATGATTAAAAATATGTATTTTGGCCTCACATAATTTATCATCTTACAAGTATAATTAGTTTTTTTTTCATAATTGAAAATATATGTAATCGATATATTTAATTATGGTAGAGTCAGTACTAATAATTCATTTATATAAAATTGAATTTATAACATTTTTTAGCTATTATTTTATTTAATCTGCATAAAACAGCAATCCGCCCCGCCTCACATCAATTTCTTAAATGATTATTTCAATATGCTCAACATAGCCTTAAACTCGTACCCAGTGTGTTTTATTTAGAAAATATAATTAAAAATGAGTAAGTTTCAAAAAATCGATTAAACTTACGATATAAGAGAAATCAAATTTCCAAAGAAACAGAGTCGCCACTTAATTTTTTAGTAAAAATCAAGAAATAAGCTTAAGGGTTTCCAACAAGACCTAAACAAATAAGATAAACTTGAAATAAAGGGGTTCGAAGTTCAATGTACATTCCGAGAAGGTGTTAGGCCCTCGGAATGTCCGCTAACTTGCGGTTGACCGGCGATTTGACTAAAAGAACTTTTATTTATTTACTATTTTTATTTATTTATTTACATTATTATTATATAATTATCTTAAGGGAAATATGACTAAGGGAGATTTTCTTGAAGGAAAATAAACTTGAGTGTTGACAAGACTAATATTAAAATAAGAACTAAGTAATAAAATATATATACTTTAATTTAAAGAAAAATAAATGAAATGACCATCCTTGAAAATTTAATTAAATTAAACCATAAGATAATCAAAGTGTTAGTCAAATACAATAAAATAAATAAGAGAGGGAAAGGAAAGACATATTGAATTTGGGTCTTTGGCCCAAATTCCCAAATCTGCTAAACCTGCAAAAAAAAAAAGGAATTCATTGGGCTTTTGGGCCTTTTTCCATACTCATTGATCATGATATACACCAAGTGTATATTCGATGTATACACCATGTATATCACTAATTCTCGGACTCCCGAACCTGTGTTTTGTTTTAAGCTCCGTATTTCTGCATTTCTCAATCTGCATTTTAACGTTTTGACCTGTATATCATATTTTCTGATTGTATATCGGTGTATACAGTAGATATATCAACATGTTTTCAAACTTTTCGGACACCAAAAATCCAAATTCCAGCCCCTGTACTTTGCATTCTGCCCTGTACGCCTTTTCGTCAACTTCCAATGATCCAAATGAAAGAGAGGTCTACTTGACGAGGAGGAATTGAGCATATGGCTCGATTAAAAATGCAAAGGAGAGGAGAAAGAGTCCACCATGGACTCAAAACGGGTTTTCACATGCAAACGAAGCAAAGGAAAATAGTTAATATATAAGCCGACTTGAGATGAAAATGGAGAGAATAACACAATTTATTGCAAATGTGGACGAACTCAAGAGAGTATAAATCAACTTATAATCCCACTAAAGTATATCATATAGAAACACACCTGGAAACTAACAAAAGCTTTAAGGGGTCGCTTGGTTTGAAAACAAGTTATGCCGGGATACGTTGTGATGGGATAAGTTTTTTATTGCTTGTTTGGTTTGTTGTATTATAACTAATAAGCATTGGGTACTTTCTATGAATTAGTTATTTGTTTACGAAAATACCCTCTATCTCACTCTTAAAAATAAAATCAAATGAATCTCAATTATTGATAAGTTTACTATCCACATGAATCAAAACTGGAGCAAGCTATTGAGGCTAGTGGGGAGCATCTTTTCTTTACCTTCATAAGCAAAAAATTAGACAAATATAAATGAATAAAAAATGGAGCAAAATCAGCACAATAACAATAACCATAATTGAATTGAAATTTGGTAAAATTGATAACATATCTCGTTGCAAAAAATAACTTTTTAACCCATTGCAAAAGAAACAAAGTTAAAAAAGGACTCAAAGAGTTGAATCATTTTATCAAACTAAACTTATAGACTTATTTGAAATTTATCAAAACAAAATCTCATGAGCAGCAAAAATTTCAGCAACTTTACAAATGTGAAATAAAGATATGAAAAGTGATAATCAAACAGATTTCAAGGATATTCTTGTCATTTTGATTGTTTTATTCTAGGATGAGTTTTCTTGGTATTGTTATTCCACCAAGAGGAAAGGATAAATTATAACCAAACAAGAAATAAAGAGGCACTAAAAAGTTATCCCATGACTATTTTCTCTTATCCATTACACCAAACAACCCTTAAGAGACTAATTAACAGAGAATACTAATCATTTCAAACCAATGAATCAATACAACAACTGCAACATACGCATATGAGCAGAAAACATAGAAAAAAGGAATAAGATTGACTTTTACCCCACACATCCAAGTAACCAAAATATATAGAAAACAACATGTGGACAGTTGAGCATGGAGCATATGTTTTTGCAATATTATATACCAAGGAAATCATTTTGAAGAAGATGCACACTTTAGGAAGTGAATTAAGCAAACTATTTAAGACTAATGTAAAGAAACCCTACTAATAATTAAAACTTGCACTAAAGAAGAGGTTCAACAACAAACTAATGGACAAAATCCTTCAAAATGAATGAATATCAAACATATAGATGTTTTCTAGCCTATAATTGATTAGAACTACTCAGACCATGATATATTGTTTTTGATCGAAGTAACTCTTCTAAAACAATATAACAAACTAAAATGAATAGCAGTTAATACTTACAGGCTGTGTAAACATCGAGAGGCAGATTCGACACACAAAGAAAATAAATGAAGAAAACAACGAGATAAACTCAAATAGCGCGACACATAATCAACAAAACTGAAGCTAAGACGGTGACCTTTAAGCTCAATATCGAAACTGGATGATGAAGTCACATAAGAAACAAAGTGTAACATATTGATACCACCAAAACTCAACAATAATCAATTAGCAAATAACCATATAACAGAGCTTTTCCAACATTAGAAAAAAGCACATCGAGATGGAGAAGGAGACGAGGAGAATTCCACAAAGGAAGAAGTGTTACCTTTTTCGACGCAGCGAACTTGAGACAAGACCGAGCAGGGCAGCAATGAGCTTCTTCCAACACCACAAAATTCGAATCTTGAGCAGCCGACCACGAAGTGCAAACCGAAATCGAGCAAGGATTTGCTCACGACTTAGGATTAGGGAAAACGTATAATATTTCCTAAGTATAAGAATTATTGTTCCCCAAAAAAATCCGACTCCCTTTCTCTAATGATTGTCTATAACAAATATTTTTCAAGCCCAAAAATCTCTCTTTCAATTTTTTTCCCCCCATTCAACAATGACTAAGAGGAAATATATAGGGGATTTCGGGTTCCCAATCTTGGGGGAAAGAGGTGAAAATCCGGATAGGGCCAGGGACCATTTCGAAATTCAAAAAATCAAAATCTTTTACCAATTCAGACAAACACCCTTTTCCTGTAATTTCAACCCATTCCGAAAAAGGAAAGGGCGAATCGACGATTAGGATTGATTTTCTCATCCTTGGGGCGCAACGTGGCATCATCTCGCAGCCACAAGGACGAAAGCACGCTGCTCTCACTACTGCTACTATACGACGTTTCTGGGTTTCTTATCGTTTGAGTCGCTGGAATGTTGAGAATGTTGGAGAGCAACGTTGGGAAGCTGTTGGGTTATCTCTTTGCTGAAAATTGAAGTTGGGTCGAGTTTAGGGTCATTTAAGAGTCTTATAAGTGGGCTGGTGGGAATAGAAAGAGTGGGCTAGGGATTGTTGGAATTATCAAAAAGGTGGGCTGGGCAACGTGGGTTTCACGTGAGAAAGGGCTACTTTGAAAATAAAAAAGACTAATTGTTGGAATTAACCAAAAATTATAAGGAACATAGCCCAAAGCTTGGTCTTAAACAATAATTTGGTGTTAAAATATGAGATGGGTAATTTTGCAATTGCAAGCATGGCTATTGGATTACAAGTATAGCCAAATAGCATTCGAAACCTAGCCAAATTGAGATAATTCAATGAAATAGGCAAGGACTTGAATAAGACAAGTTAATATTAATTAATTAATGAGCTTCTTAATTTCAATGAAATAAAATAGTTAATTTAATTATAAACTAATTAGTTAGAAATATAAACTCTTATATAACTAAAATAATTTACCAAATATTTTTTATAGGATTTTCGAATGTTCATAAAATATACTGATTATATACATAATTATGTAAAACATAATATAATATCTAAAAAGTTATAAAAATGATAAAATTAATTAAAAGTAACTTGAAAAATATTTTGAACCTTATAAAAACCAATTATTTTAAATCGTTTGGAATTTAAGAAGCTCGATGATTAATTTGTATTGTGGAGATCCAAAATTGGGTGTCAACAACTGTCCCTCGTTTGACTTGGATTGATGAAAGAAATCCGAGGCAAATGAAATTGACGAATCCAATTTTGACTGACCACCTCTTCATCTTTAGGAAAGGGATTCTGGTACAGGCTGAACCCCAAAATTGGGTTTTCTATATATCTCAGGCTATATAAGAATTCAGGCCACTTGTAGTTCGATACGCTCGATTTGATGCACGATTTTGAAAGAATTCAAAAGTCATCCCAATATTGAATTATAGAGGTACCGAAATGCTTGAGAAAAAGATTTAAGAGCGAATGTTGGAATACAACTGAGTTTTCAATATCGATTCCGCTACATATCCTTCAACCCAGGGAATCAGGCTGCTGAAAAGGAAATTTATTATGCAAGATAACCTTTGGTTCAGGAAGAGTGATAAAATTAACTGAGTATGAAAATGAGGCTTGTAACCTCTTAGCCATGAATGTGGTGTGCTTCACACCCATAATTAAGAACTTACATAGACATAATTTCCGAAGCTCTTGGTGCATTTGTCACTCGGATTGGAAAGCTGCTTCCGGTGAACCAAAATTCTGAATGCGAAACTGAAACTGATAAACTTAAAGAAAACCCATATGCCTTCAGATAGGGGTGTGGTTTGATTTTGGTGAAAGTCGCTCCTCAGCTCGCCTCCTAAGAGTTTGGCACCCCTCTTTGGACTATGTCCCAGTTCGCTGCTAAGAAAAAGTTTCACGTTGTTCTACATCTCTTTTGATGTCGTCCGCAATCTGTGGTTTGTTTTGGAGAATTCATCCTTTCGGATGCTCTCGACAAAGACTGGATAGAACTCATTAGCATAAAAAATGCAATACAAATGGGAGACAATGTCTTTTACCGTGTTGACACTTAATTGCTCTCTTTGAATATTTGACGTCAACTCCATCTGGTTTGACGTAAAGCAAATAAAGCTTGTGTCTCATATTTGCAATATAATCTTCAATGTACTCTTCCTTTAATGTCAAAGTAATAAAATAGGCTGATGTAATATGTTAACAGTTCTCTTGATGTCGTTGTTGATGATCCTCTTGATGTCTGTTTTGTAAAGAAAAATGATGCAGTTGATGTTGATTTTCTTGCTATGCATGGTTTCCTTCTTTGCGGTGTATGAACTTTCTCTAGAGATGCATGATTTCTTTCTCTTGCTATGCATGATTTCCTTCTCTTGCAATGCATGACTTCTTTCTCTAGCTATGCATGATTTTCTTCTCTTGCTATGCATGACTTCTTTTTCTTGCTATGCATGACTTCTTTCTCTGGCTATGCATGATTTCCTTCTCTTGCAATGCATGACTTCTTTCTCTGGCTATGCATGATTTTCTTCTCTTGCTATGCATGACTACTTTCTATCTATGCATGATTTCTTTCTGATGATGCCATCCCCGATACCGAACGAAGATAATGCTTTACCGGACAACAAATGTGAACTTCTGGGTATCTTCTGGGAGGCGGTATCGTCTCAATTGACAATACAATAAAAATGACCTACGGAGTGGTCGTATCATCTCATTTGACAAATATGATATGTATGACTCTTCGGGTAGTGGTATCATCTCATTCGACGATACAATATAAATGACCTTCAGGGTAAGAAATATTATCATATCTGATGATATAATGCAGATAAACATCTTCCAGATATCTTTAGTTGCTGGAAAATAAAAATATTACTCTTTTCGTTGTTTTCGTTTGTTCTGTCTCTGAACATAGTTGCAATGTTCATTATGGACCTCTCCTTGTTGAGAATTTGAATGAAATAACACTATTCATATTCCCAAGTCTTTGACATAAGAAACATAAAACATTTCCTGGATCTACAGAAAAATTGTCAATTTTGGGGAGCTCCTCGCCTTTTTGACTTCTCCTTATTCATTAAATGGAGGAATATGCTAAGCTTGCGGCAAACCTATAGACCTACATCCACAGAAAAATTATTAGTTTGAAAATGAACTGATCTGTGTCTATCTCATTGGTTGTCTACTCCTTGCCTTGCTATCTCCGATTGATTCCTCCGCTCTCCCGCTTCTTGATAGATAAGACAAAAATTTTTTAAGTAAAAATAATTGAAACATGAGGAAAAGGTTTTTAAGGACAATAGATTTTCAAAAGTAATGTTTGGAAAAGGTCACTGCGAAATGTCATATCACGTTGAACTTAATGAGCGCCTTTGGAGTTGATGTTTCGAGATCTATCTGATTACTTGTTGGGAGGTATCCAAAGTTGCTCTAAACAACCGATAAACCCAATTGAAATTTTGAGGTCATCCTCACAATTTCTGTCCCAGTTAACTGTCTTGGCTTATCTCGAACTATTGGGGAGTAAATCACGGGATTTTTGAGATCTTCTCAAAAAATTATGTCCTAGATGCAAATCTCAAAGTAACTTCAGTCTTGACTTTGTTGGAGAGATCTTCTTCTTGAGAATTCCTGAGTCCTCAAAAATTCTGTCCCAGTTTCTATTGTAAAGGAAAAATAGAAATCTTATGGGAGACATGACCGAGCAGTTGTGGCGCCTACGTATCCCATTGACACAGGAATCCGGTCAAACGTAGTTCCCCCTCTCGAGGATTAATAAAAAATAAGAAATTTACAAAGAAACCGATCGAGGCAGACATAGGCCGCCTACTATCTCAATATTGAGAATTCAGGTCAGACGTAGTTCACTACATGAGGGATAAAATTCTAAACAAAGCGATTACAAGCAAATGAAACGATTACAAGGAAATAACAGAAATACAAACTGAAGCTTCACACATAATATAACTTGACTGCATCTGAGTTAATTGGTTTCGGCCATTCGGTGCCATCCATCTCTGACAGGACCAAGGCACCTCCAGATAACACTTTGCGAACCATGTAGGGTCCTTGCCAAGTTGGTGCAAATATCCCTTTGTACTCATCTTGATGAGGGAAAATGCATTTGAGAACTAACTGACCAATTTCGAATATTCTGGCTCTTACTTTCTTGTGAAAAGCACGGATCATTCTCTGTTGATATAGTTGACCATGACAAACAACAACCATTCTCTTCTCATCAATCATTGTTAACTGATCAATCCGCCTGCGAATCCATTCAACATCACTCAATTCAGCTTCTTGGATGATTCTCAATGAAGGTATTTCAACTTCTGCAGGTATAATTGCTTCTGTTCCATATACTAGCAAATATGGAATACCTCCAACGGATGTCCTGATAGTCGTTCGGTAACCCAACAAAGCATACGGCAGCATCTCATGCCAACTTCTGCGATTATCAATCATTTTCCTCAAAATCTTCTTTATGTTCTTATTGGCAGCTTCTACAACTCCATTCATTTGGGGACGATAAGAGGTTGAGTTTCGGTGAGTAATCTTGAATTGTTCACATATTTCTCTCATCAAGTGATTGTTGAGGTTTGCTCCATTATCAGTAATGATGGATTTGGGCACTCCAAACCTACATATCAAATTGTTGCGAACAAAATCAGCTACTACCTTCTTGGTTACCAATTGTACGATGCTGTTTCCACCCACTTGGTGAAGTAGTCAATGGCAACCAAAATGAATCTGTGTCCGTTAGAGGTGGCTGACTCTATTGGACCAATGACATCCATGCCCCAAGCTACAAACGGCCAAGGTGAATTCATAGCATTGAGTTCATGAGGTGGCACTCGAATTAAATCTTCATGCACTTGACATTTATGACATTTCTGCACAAACTTGCAACAATCATATTCCATAGTCATCCGAAAATAGCCGGCCCGAAAGATCTTCCTCGCCAAAGTGAGTCCATTCATGTGAGCACCACAGACTCCGGCTTGTATTTGATCCAGATGCTTTGTAGCTTCACTAACATCAACACATCTGAGAAGACCTAAATCTGGAGTCCTCCTATAAAGGATTTCCCCATTTGCAAAGAAATTGAGGGGCTTATGGCGTATCGACTTCTTCTGGTGGAACGTTACATTCTCAGGATAAGTTCCGGTCTCCAAATACCTCTTGATGTCAAGATACCAAGCAAACCATCTGGTTTCGCTTCAACATGTGAACTATGGACATGATGCTCTTTTACCTCTATATCCATTGGATCAATATAACTTGTATCTAGATGTTTGATCATTGAGGCAATGGTGGCAAGAGCATCGGCCAACCCATTTTGTGTCAAGGGAGTGTGTCTGAATTCAATCTTGCGAAATCTCTTACACAACTTCTCTATATACTGCACATACGGCGTGATCTTTGGGTTCTTCACAGCCCATTTTCCTTGAACCTGGTGAATTAGAAAATCTGAATCTCCAATAACCAGAAGCTCATGAATATTCATGTCGATGACCATCTTCAACCCAAGGATAGAAACTTCGTATTTTGCCATATTGTTCGTGCAATCAAATCAGAGTTTAGCTGTCATAGGATAGTGATGACTAGATTCTGATACTAAGACTGCTCCGATACCTTTCCCTTGGTGATTTGCCGCTCTATCAAAGAACACTCTCCAACCAACATACGCTTTAGAAATATCATCACCCACAAATGCTATTTCTTCATCGAGAAAATAAGTTTTGAGCGGTTCATACTCTTCATCAACTGGATTCTCCGCAAGATGATCAGCCAAGGCTTGCGCTTTTATCGCCTTCTGGGTCACATACACAATGTCCAACTCACTCAAAAGCATTTTCCATTTAGCCAACTTCCCAGTCGGAATTGCCTTATGGAAAATATAATTTAACGGGTCCATCTTGGAAATAAGGTATGTGGTATAAGAAGACAAATAATGTCTCAACTTTTGAGCAATCCAAGTCAAACCATAACTTATTCTCTCCAAAAGAGTGTAACGGGCCTCATATGGAGTGAATTGCTTGCTCAAATAGTAAATGGCTTGCTCCTTCTTCCCAGTCTCATCATGTTGACCAAGCACACATCCAAATGCGTTATTCGAGACAAACAAATATAGCAACAGTAGACTCCCTTCTCGTGGAGGAACCAACACCGGCGGATTGGACAAATAATTCTTGATGGCATCAAAAACAGTTTGACATTCTCCGGTCCACTTTGTCAAAGCATCTTTTTTCAACAACTTGAAGATTGGCTCACACACCACGGTGGACTGAGCTATAAATCGACTGATGTAGTTCAACCTTCCTAGAAAAGTCATCACTTCTTTCTTGGTTTTTCAGAGGAGGTAATTCTTGGATCGCCTTGATCTTGGAAGGGTCAAGCTCGATGCCCCTCCTGCTGACTATAAATCCCAACAACTTGCCAGCTGACACTCCAAAAGCACATTTGGTAGGATTTAACTTCAAATTGCATCGACACAGGCGATCAAAGAACTTTCTCATGTGAGTCAAGTGATCCGAACTCTCACGGGATTTGATTATGACATCGTCTACATACACCTCAATCTCTTTATGAATCATATCATGAAAGATGGTTGTCATAGCCCTCATACAAATAGCACCCGCGTTCTTGAGACTAAAAAGCATCACCCGATAATGATATACACCCCAAGGCGTAATGAAGACTGTCTTTTCTGCATCTTCTTCATCCATCAGGTTGTGATGATAACCCGCATAACAATCCACAAATGACTGCACATCATGCTTAGCACAGTTATCAATGAGAATGTGAATGTTTGGCAATGGAAAATTATCTTTTGGGCTAGCTTTGTTAAGATCTCTGTAGTCAACACAAATTCTGATTTTTTCGTCTTTCTTGGCAACCGGAACAACGTTGGCTAACCAATTTGGATATTGTGTCAATTCCACTACTTGAGACTCGATCTGTTTGGTAATCTTCTCTTTGATCTTTAAACTCAACTCAGGCTTGAACTTCCGAGTCTTTTGTTTTATAGGACTGAACTCTGGATTAATCGGCAACTTATGGGACACCATATTCGTAATCAGTCCTGGCATAACTCTGTAAGACCAGGCAAATACATCAATGTATTCTCTAAGAAAATGAACCAGGTCCCTTCTTTGAGCTTCAGTCAGATGGACGCTGATTCTTACCTCTTTAACACATTCCTCATCTCTGAGATTCACAATTTTGGTTTCTTCTAAATTTGGCTTGTACTGATTCTCAAATTGTCGAAACTCTTCAGCAATATGTTTGGGTACCTCATTTTCTTCTTCATATTCCTCGCACTCATCATCACCTGCGTCATTTTGTTCACTGGGTTCATGACATGACATGACATTGGCAGGTTTTAAATTAATATTACTGAAATTATAAACAAACAAAGTTAGGAAAGTAAAATATAAACAAATAAGGAAACAAATTTTGATAAAAGAGGCTTTCATTTAAATTGAAAAACAAGCACAAACTTTGGCCACGGCCAAGGGCCATTTTTCCTTTTTAAACATCATGAGGGAATTTAAAAACTTCAAACAAATAACAACTACATAAAGGGTGGGTCTCGGACCTCTTCCGGACTACCACCGATTTTTAAAAACAAACAAAAACACGTTCTTTCTACCCAAATAAGCGGAAAATCAGGAGTGGTGTGGAGGTCCAATTCTGTTATTGCTCCTCAGGTTCTGCATCACGGATGCCTGATGTCCCAGCCTCTTCATCGGTGATCGCATCAATCTCCTCAAAAAGGCCCCAGATTCCTTCCCTAAGACCATCATCATTGACATATCCTCGCACCGAGAATGACTTGTACAGATGAGGAATTGGCCTAGCCAATGCTTGATCAACACTCTTGTTCTTTATCTCTGCTTCGTCATCTGTTAGGACGTACCCCAAATCAAACTTTGCTCCTTTGGCGGAGATTTGGATAGGCTCAACAATTCCTTGAAAATGCTTCCCCAATCCAAAACCTGGTTTGAAACCGCTCCGGAGCATAACAATAGCGATCATCTTGTACACAGGAGGCATAGGAGGTTGTGGAGCCAAGTCATCACCAGTGGCATTTACCAGCTCCACAGTGTAGAAATCACAACCTTGAGAGATATCATCAACTATCGGTGCATATCCATTGGAATGGCTCCCTTCACCATAAATGACCAATTCTTGGTCCTTCCAAACAAATTTCATTAGTTAGTAAATGGTAGAAGGCACAACCACAACCATGTGGATAAACGGTCTTCCCAAAAGCAAATTGTAACTGGTGTTGATATCCAACACCTGGAACTCCACGTTGAATTCCGTAGGACCCACCTGAATATCCAAGATTACCGCACCCAATGTGTCTCTTTGCACTCCATCAAAAGCCCTCACATTGACTTGGTTCTGGTGAAGCTTTCCCAGGTCGATTTTCAGCTGCCTCAGAGTCGAAGGTAGGAAAATATTAAGACCGGATCTGTCATCGACCAAGACGTGATTTATTATCTTGTCTCGACACATAGTGGTGACGTGCAAAGCTTTGTTGTGCATCCTGCCTTCAAAGGCAGCTCTTCGTCACAAAAACTGATTCGGTGTCTTTGAATGACCTGGTTTATCATGGCTGCTAGATTGTCACTGTTAGTACCCACAGTCACATAAGTATCATCCAAAGCCCTCATTAGAGCCTGCCTATGCATTTGCAAACTTATCAACAGGGCCCATACAAAAATCTAAGCTGGCGTTTTCTCCAAATGCTTCACAATCGAATAATATCCTCGGCCTTGGCTTCACTGATTAGTCTTTTTGTTTGGTCCTTGTTCTACCCTCCTTGAGCCAACTCTTCTGGTGTGTAACATCTACCATATCTGGTCATGCCTTGAGTGGCAGCCGTTTCAATCACAAACTTTGGTCGAGCAAGAATTTCTCTTGGCACCAAGTCAACAGCCTTCTTGGGTGTCAGAATCACAAACTTTTTCTTCTCTCTAATGCTCAACGAGGCTATAACCCTTTCTAGTTCTTTAGGAGCGATCAAAACTATTGCCTTTGTCAAGCACCAATCATCATCTGTCTCTATCATATTGATAGTGACGCCTCCATGATTTGGCAAAGGATTACTATTGACATTAGGCACTACTGTCTGAAGAGAGACCACGTTCTAGTGAATCAAGCCTTGGATTTTATGCTTCAGGTTGATACAGTCCTCGGTATAATGTCCAACACTATTGGAGTGATATGCGCACCTCTGATCAGGTCTGTAAAACTTTGAGCTAGTATCAACAGGCTTTGGTCCACTTGATGAATATATTATGCTGCAGTTAATCGCTCGAATAACTTTGTTCGGCTTTCGATGAGCGGAGTGAAATTTCTAGCAGGCTTGTTCTCAAATCTAGGATGTAGGGATTGTAGTTGCCTTGTTGAGGGGGAGGCATTTGGCAATAATTTGGAGCGTTTGGACGGGGGGCTTGTTATCTGGGATATGAGTTGGTTTGGTAATTTGGTTGTGGAGCTTGGTAGTTCGAGGGGGTATTTTGGTAAAGTGGAGCTGGGGTTTGGTACGTTGGGGGAGGATTTTGGTAATTTGCTTGAACGTTAGCACAGTTGGGGGCGACTTTCCGGTAGTGATGAGGTGGCTTTTGGTAAAATGGAGGGGGAGTTTGGTCGATAGGAGGGGGAGTATTTTGATAACTTGGAGGAGGGGTACTTTAGTAGCTGGGGGGAGGGGTATTTTGATAACTTGGGGGAGTATTTTGGTAATTGGGGGGAGGGGTATTTTGGTAATCAACCTATGCGTAACAAGACAAGTATGAACTTTGTGAAGGTTGAAAACGACCTTGGTATGGTGAGGATTTCCTTAGGGTCTTCTTCCCCTCATAAGAGATAGAAGACACATCTTCTCTTTTCTTCTTCAATAAACCCAAGGATCCGGGGGAGGTAGCAACACGAGCAATCTTACCGGTTCTCAATCCATCTTCGATAGTCTCACCTACTTTGACTATCTCAGCAAACTTCGCTCCAACGAGCAACATGATTCTATCATAATATTTGGGCTCTAAATCCCACACAAATACTTCGACAATTTCCTTCTCAGACATAGGAGGCCGAACTTTAGCTGCCTCCTTTCTTCATCTATATGCAAATTCTCTGTAACTTTCATTTGATTTCTACTTTATTTTTGCAAGGAATAACGATCAGGAATGATCTCCACATTGTAGGCGAATAGTTCGATAAAGTCCTTAGCCAGAGCATTCCAGCTAGGCTAATGTCTCGTTTCATGAGATGTAAACCATTCCAGAGCCTCTCCACTCAGACTTTGGCTAATAAAGCTTCATCTCTTCCCAACTCCCACGAGCTGGTCATAGTAGGCCCTTAGGTGCTCTAAGGGGTTCCCTATTCCTCCGAAAACGTCAAATTTTGGCAACTTGAATCCTTCTGGGAGGTACAAATTTGGATGAATGCATAAATCCTCATAACTTAGACCGGTGACTTCAGGAATACACTGTAACTCTTTCATGGCTTTTTGAATCTCTTACTTCATATCCATCTTGGTGGCCTCTTCCTTTGACCTCCACTCTCTCTCTCGCTCCTCATAGTGGTCGAGCTCAGAACCATTAGTGTCATGCTCATTGGAGATCGGGATTTGGAAAATGGCTTTTTGAGGTAGGGGTAGAGCAATGGAGGGACTCTGGGCATTTTGAGGGGTTTGATAGTTTTGAGGGAAAGTCTGGGGGCTGGTATATTGATTTTGGTGGTGGAGGGAAGTGTGCGGGTGGCTAATGTTTTGATTTTGAGGGGGCGGACAAGTTTGAAGGTTAGCATTTTGAGGAGGGAGTGGCGCTTGGGGGTTGGTACTTTGAGGAGGAGGTGGTGTTGGTAAGAGGCGGATGCATAATGGGGATTTTGGGTGGTTAAGTCGATAATTGAGGGATTCTGAGCGGGACCGGAGGGTGGGTTTTGAGCCTGTTCCGCGTTTGAAAGAAAAGTGAAGTGGGGGCCTTCTGTCTACTGGAGCATTGAAAGAAAAATTCGGATTAGACATATCTTGCCTTCTCTGCATTTCGACCCTCATCTCGGTGATCTGCTGCATCAACTGCATAATTAGTTTGTTCTGATCCGCAATGACGGGCTGAGCCACGACAACATCGGTAAGGCCAATCTTTATCACCCATTGTTGACTTGCCCTTCCGAGAACTTTGACTGGGTAAGGAATTTGTAGGCCTTTTTGATCTTGTAAATTAGGGGTGTTCAGCCAGCTTATCAACACAGATCAGTTCTAACTACCTGTAGAGGAAAACAACTCAAAGGCAAATAAGTTAGTTTTGATTTTGGACAAACAATACAAAATATCACATAGACGGCATATAAACACATAAGAGTTGCTTTGTTTGAGGACATGTTAACCCACGAATAATGGAGACTGATTTTTTTGAACAAGTAGGAATATGCTCATTTTATTTTGAGGCTGGTGACTTCGAAAGGTTAAATTGTGTTCAGCTAAGGTCTTCTTCCAGCATGTCTCGACATCTGTTGATGTGAATTCAATGTTTCCTTGTAGAATGAAAATGGGGAAAAGAAAATTTTAAAAAGATAGGGGCTGGGCCTTGAAAGGCTGCCTACGTATCTCCCAAGGAGAATTCAGGCCCAACGTAGTTCGAATACAAAAGGAAATTCTCATTTTCATCATTCATTTGATTGATTACAAGGAAAGTTGAAGGAGAATATGCAATAAAACTCCTAAAAGATAGGTGGTGTCTTTATCAAAGCTTCTTCTTCTGACTGCAGCATTAATCATAGGGGGTAAATTCAACTTGAATCTTTTCCATGTTGATGAGGGATTCCACGTCATAGCGAAACCCGAGGCACCTTCCAATGTTGTGATCTATGGCGTCATGATAAGGGCAGGGTTTCCAGATTTCAATCCCAACGGGATCAATTGCTTCGTCATCCTTTCTGATAGAGGCCAAGACCCCTTTTTGAACTAATTGACAGTAGATCTCCAATAACTTATTCTTAAAAGGCGTGAAGTAGTGACAATAAAACAAAGTGTGTTCAGTGACTGGCATACTGGGCTCCGATTGGTCACAGGTAAGGGCGGTGTTCTCAACCCACATATACGGGATCTTCCCAACGTTGATCAGGTTGCGGATTGCTGCCTTAAGCTCCACACATTCTTCTATAGTGTGTCCTCTTTGGTTCGGGTGGTAGGCACACGTCTTTTGAGAGCTTTCATGCCCAATCCCAAAAGTGTTTCCTTCGAGAGGCTTCAACATGCGTGAAGCCTTAAAGTGCTCATAAATGAGGGTACATGGCACAACTCTTGCCCCCACGCTATGTGTCCGCTCATAAGCTGGGAGAGTGATCTTTTTGTCTCATCCTTTCAGACGTTCAAAGAAGGGAGGCATCTATATAGATGATTTCCTCATCGGTATCTTCTTCAGTAGCTCCAGGGTTAGTGTCTTTATGACCACTATTGGCTTCTTGATTGAAGAAATAGCATTTTCCGCGTATCTTCTGAAGTCTCATGGTTATATCATTATTGAAGACATCATGTTCCTTCCGTATAGCAACCGTTCGTTCATGATAGCATATCTTGCCATCTTAGCCGCTAGCTCCGCGTCTAGTGCTGCACGTTTGGCTTGCGTAGCTACGGTGGCTAGTTCTACTTCTATTCTTCTTTCTCCCATCTCTCGAATATCTTGTTTGAATCGATGCAGTTTCATCCTTAAATTCTCCTCAGTCGTCTTCACCTCGACATTCTGGCTTTTTTCCATCTTAGCAGCAATTTTACCTTTCCTGTGATGACAGAGTAACGTTTTAGGATTTGATAGTAGGATTTTATTTCTGGCTGAGAAACTCAAGACTCATGGAATTTTGACATTTGGTAGTGACTTGTATTTGATATTGTAGGGATTTTTGGATTTTTTTTTAAAAGGAGTGGGCTAAAAAATGTCCTCATTCAAAGCAACATACCACATAAACAGTTAAAGCACAAAAGTAAACAGATAAATATCGCGTCCTAAACATGCATGTGACCCTTTTGTGCCAATGGTAGGCATAGCGAATCGAAGGATATATATGTCTTTTTAAGCCAATTCATTATCCCCAAAATATTTCATTAATAGCATTCAAAAATGTTTGACAAACATAAAATTAGGGGAAAAAGTTAGGAAAGTAAATTACAAAACAAAGTACAGATAAAGCAATCCCTCGCAGGGGACGATAACAAACTCTAAGCTCATCCTGATCCTTCACCAAGTCTGGTCCTCTTGGCGATGCTGACCTCTTCCCACATAGCATATTTGTTCACCCATAGGTGATCTCTTGCCAATCGAGCCCCTTGATGTCTGAACCTCTCGACCAACTGAATCTGTTGTTCCATGCTATCATCTAGTTTTGACACGCATTGTCGGGCTCTTTGTAGCTCTTGCTTTAACTGAGCTATGACTCTGGTGTCTTCTGAATGTCGGCGTTGGTGATCCAACTCATTCTTGTCATACTTCTCGTGGAGTCGATGAAGTCAAATTTGATGCTTGGCCCCAACATCTGTAATAATATGGGGGACATTTGGACCAGGCTCGATAGTTCCGGCGAGGCTCTTCTTTAACCATTCCTTGTAATCCTTAGAACATTCAGGACGAAACCTGTTTGGTACCGGTTCACCCAATACCCTTCGAGTCTTCCATGTTCTACGTATATCTTCAACATAAGAGATTCGTCTATTTTCATGATCGGTTGCAAATTTCCTCATGTCCGCAATTTGGGGATGTCCTGTTTCCCTCCCAATTGTCTAAGGACTCGACCGGGAGCATATGTTCTAGTCCCTCTTAATCCGGCAAATATCAAGTAAAGAGTCTTTTCCGCTCGAATCACCATTTGCTTTGTCACCACCAGACTTTCTATCGACCACTACACGGTTTCTTCTCTTAGCCCTCGAAGTCTTGGATACCAGAATTTTAGACCTCCAGTTTTGTTGCAATGATTATGGTACATCCACCAATCATGACCTGTAAGTTCGTTTGATCATTTTAACGGATCTGGTTCTTCTGGATTATGGGCTTTGATCAAGTGTCTCATCATCCACCATTGAAGTATCATGTTGCATCCCTGAAAGAAACGCTCTCCGCTTTGACACTTGTCCAAAGTCCTATAAATGCCGGCCAAAATCATAGGCGCCAAAGTGTAGTACTTGGTTGCCGACCCGTAGCCCACTCTAGAAAAGATAGCATGAGTGACCATTATTACACTTGGATGGATGGTGTAGTTTGGTCCTTGGGGAAATACCATCGTCCCAAGTAGGCATATTGCAAAGGCAAGAGGACATGCCTCCTTTCATTTTTCTTTTGAGACAAAATCTTCTTTAAATTTCTCGTAAGCTCTCGCATGTCCAAATCGATAATAGAGCTTTCTAAGCGGAATGTTTGGTCCGGGAAGCTTGTCCATCCATTCGGCTTTTACGAGTGGCATTTTTCTTTGATTTCGGCAAAATCCCATGTTTTAGGGAAAAGAAGATTTGTATCGGGTTGACGTTTCCTCTTGTTGCACATGTCGACACTCTCATAACTTGCAAGGACTTCTTCAATAGTCGGCGTCATTTCCACTTCCCCGAATCGAAATACCATATTGTCGCTGTCCCAAAACTTTACCATTGTTCCAATTAAACCGGGCCAAGCCACCATTTCCATTAGTGACGGGAGATGGCTTATGTGTCTTTGAACCTTTATCTTGTCTCTGTTGTTCATGAACTTCCACCAAACTTGGAGGTAAGGATCAGGTATGGTCACCATTCGGGTTTTCAGAGGCTCATATGCTGGATTCATCCTACAAGAAAAACAGACAAATGTAAGTTACCCCCACCGCCGTAGATAATTGATTTGTTTAAAAATGATATACACATCTTTCAATTAAACACATAAGCATGATTGTCTTTTTATTTGCAAATGGGCCAAATAGACACAAGATGAGCTTCTAATTGGCCCAACATGCCTTGGGTGTTGGGTCAACTTAGTTCAGAATGCGCTAAAAGTCGGGATTTGGTTTCGCTCTACGCTAGTTGACTAAGAGTGACTTTTGAAAGACCGGGAACCCAAACGGACAACTTAGGCTGGAACTCACGGCAATCATTGGACGCATGACGAACCAATAAATTGCCGATCATTCCGAAAAAGGGTTGAGTATAAAAATGTCTGGTTGCGGTTCCGCAAAACCATCCTTTAATATACTGTACATACAATAGGAAATGCCATGAAATGCAATGACAGTTATAGCAGTTTAAACACATTAAACCCAAATAAACAATTCAACAATTAAAAACAATTAATCAAATAAGTCAAATTTTATGGTTAGAACTTAATTAAATCCCCAGCAAAGTCGCCATTTCTGTTTTATTTAGAAAATATAAATGAAAATGACTAAGTTTCAAAAAAATCGATTAAACTTACAGTTTAAGAGAAATCAAATTTCCAAAGAAACAGAATCGCCACTTAATTTTTTAATAAAAATCAAGGAAAAAGCTTAAGGGTTTCCAAAAAGACCTAAATAGATAAGATCACTTGAAAATAAAGGGGTTCGAAGTTCAATTTACATTCCGAGAAGGTGTTAGACCCTTGGAATGTCCGCTAACTAGCGGTTGACCGGTGATTTGACTAAAAGGACTTTTATTTATTTACTATTTTTATTTATTTATTTGCATTCTTATTATTATGATTATTATTATTATTATTATTATTATTATTATTATTATTATTATATAATTATCTTAAGGGAAATATGACTAAGGGAGATTTTCCTGAAGGGAAATAAACTGAGTGTTGACAAGACTAATTTTAAAATAAGAGCTAAGTAATAAAAAATATATACTTTAATTTAAAAAAAATAAAATGACCATCCTTGAGAATTTAATTAAATTAAACCATGAGATAATCAAAGTGTTAGTCAAATACAATAAAATAAATAAGAGAGGGCAAGGAAAGAGATTGAATTTGGGCCAAAATTTCCAAATCTGCAAAAAAAAAGAATTCATTGTTGCTTTTGTCCCTTTTTCAATCCTCATTGATCATGATATACACCAAGTGTTTATTCGATGTATACACTATGTATACCACTAATTCTCGGACTCCTGGATCTGTATTTTGTTTTAAGCTCCGTATTTCTGCATTTCTCAATCTGCATTTTCACGTTTTAACCTGTATATCATATTTTCTGACTGTATATTGGTGTATACAACAGATATATCAACCTATTTTTGAACTTTTCGGATACCAAGAATCCAAATTCCAGCCCCTGTACTTTGCATTCTGCCATGTACGCCTGTTCGTCAACTTCCAATGATCCAAATAAAAGAGAGGTCGACTCGATGAGGAGGAATTGAGCATATGGCTCGATTAAAAATGCAAAGGAGAGGAGAAAGAGTCCACCATGGACGCAAAAGGGTTTTCACATGCAAACGAAGCAAAGGAAAATAGTTAATATATAAGCCGACTTGAGATGAAAATTGAGAGAGTAACACGATTTATTGCAAATGTGGACGAACCAAGAGAGTATAAATCAACATATAATCCCACTAAAGTATATCATATAGAAACACACCTGGAAACTAACAAAAGCTTTAAGGGGTCGCTTGGTTTGAAAACAAATTATGCCGGGATACGTTATGATGGGACACGTTTTTTATTGCTTGTTTGGTTTGTTGTATTATAACTAATAAGCATTGGGTACTTTCTAAGAATTAGTTATTTGTTTACGAAAATATCCTCTATCCTATTTAGCTTTTTATTTATAGTTTTTTTTTTAAAGCCTTTAGTTACTCACTCTTAAAAATAAAATCAAATGAATTTCAATTATTGATAAATTTACTATTCACATGAATCAAAACTAGACCAAGCTATTAAGGCTAGTGGGGAGCATCTTTTCTTTACCATCATAAGCAAAAAAATAGACAAATATAAATGAATAAAAAGTGGAGCAAAAAACAGCACAATAACAATAACCATAATTGAATTGAAATTTGGTAAATTTGATAACATTTCTCGTTGCAAAAAATAACTTTTTAACCCTTTGCAAAAGAAACAAAGTTCAAAAAGGACTCAAACAGTTGAATCATTTTATCAAACTAAAATTATAGACTTATTTGAAATTTATCAAACAAAATCTAATGAGCAGCAAAAATTTCAGCAACTTTACAAATGTGAAATAAAGATATGAAAAGTGATAATCAAATAGATTTCAAGGATATTCTTGTCATTTTGATTGTTTTATCCTAGGATGAGTTATCTTGGTATTGTTATTCCACCAAGTGGAAAGAATAACTTATAACCAAACAAGAAATAAAGAGACACTAAAAAGTTATCCCATGACTATTTTCTCTTATCCATTACACCAAACGACCCTTAAGAGACTAATTAAGAGGGAATACTAATCATTTCAAACCAATGAATCAATACAGCAGCTGCAACATACACATATGGTCAGCAAACATAGAGAGAGGGAATAAGATTGACTTTTACCCCACACATCCAAGTAACCAAAATATATAGAAAACAACATGTGTACAGTTGAGCATGGCGAATATATGTTTTTGCAATATTATATACCAAGGAAATCATTTTGAAGAAGACGCACACTCCAGGAAGCGAATTATGCAAACTATTTAAGACTAATGTAAAGAAACCCTACTAATAATTAAAAGTTACACTAAAGAAGAGGTCAACAACAAACTAATGGAGAAAATCCTTCAAAATGAATGAATATCAAACATATAGATGTTTTCTAGCTTATAGTCGATTAGAACTACTCAGACCATGATATATTGTTTTTGATCGAAGTAACTCTTCTAAAACAATATAACAAACTAAAATGAAGAGCAGTTAATACTTACAGGCTGTGTAAACATCGAGAGGCAGATTCGACACACAAAGAAAATGATTGAATAAAACAATGAGATAAACTCAAATAGCGCGACACATAATCAACAGAACTGAAGCTAAGACGGTGACCTTTAAGCTCAATATCGGAACTGGATGATGAAGTCACATAAGAAACAAAGTGTAACATATTGAAACCACCAAAACTCAACGATAATCAATCAACAAATAGCCATATAACATAGCTTTTCCAACATCAGAAAATAGCACATTGAGATGGAGAAGGAGACGAGGAGAATGCCACAAAGGAAAAAGCATTACCTTTTTCGACTCAACGAACTTGAGACGAGAGCGAGCAGGGTAACAACGAGCTAATTCCAACACCATAAAATTCTAATCTTGAGCAGCTGACGACGAAGTGCAAATCGGACTCGAGCAAAGATTCGCTCACGACTTAGGATTAGAGAAAACGTATAATATTTCTTAAGTATAAGAATGATTGTTCCCCAAAAAAATTCGACTCCCTTTCTCTAATGATTGTCTCTAACAAAAAAATTTCAAGCCCAAAAATCTCTCTTTCATTTTTTTTTTCTCCCATTCAACAATGACTAAGAGGGAATATATAGGGGATTTTAGGGTTCCCAATCTTGGGGGGAAAGAGGTGAATATCCGGATAGGGCCAAGGACCATTTTGAAATTCAAAAATTTAAAATCTTTCACCAATTCGGATAAACACCCTTTTCTTGCGATTTCAACCCATTCCGAAAGAGGAAAGGGCGAATCGACGCTTGAGATCGATTTCCTCATCCTTGGGGCGCAACGTGACATCATCTCACAACCACAAGGACGAAAGCATGCAGCTCTCACTGCTGCTAATGTACGACATTTCTAGGTTTCTTGTCGTTTGAGTCGCTGGAATGTTGAGAACGTTGGAGAGCAACATTGGGAAGCTGTTGGGTTATCTCTTTGCTGAAAGAAGTTGGGCGGGGTTTAGGGTCATTTAAGAGTGTCAAAAGTGGGATGGTGGGAATAGAAAGAGTGGGCTAGGAATTATTGGAATTATAAAAGAGGTGGGCTGGGAAACCTGGGCTTCACATGAGAAAGGGCTACTTTGAAAATAAAAAAGGCTGATTGTTGGAATTAGTAAAAAATTAAAAGGAACATAGCCCAAAGATTGGTCTCAAAAAATAATTAGGTGTTAAAATATGAGATGACTAATTTTGCAATTGCAAGCATGGCTATTGGATTACAATTATAGTCAAATAGCATTCGAAACCTAGCCAAATTGAGATAATTCAATGAAATAGGCTAGGACTTGAATAAGACGAGTTAATATTAATTAATTAATGAGCTTTTTAATCTCAACGAAATAAAATAGTTAATTTAATTATATACTTATTAGTTAGCAATATAAACTCTTATATAACTAAAATAATTAACCAAATATTTTTTAGAGGATTTTCGATTGTTCATAAAATATACTGATTATATACATAATTATGTAAAACATAATATATTATCTAAAAAATTATAAAAATGATAAAACTAATTAAAAGTAACTTGAAAAATATTTTGAACCTTATAAAAACCAAATATTACAAATCGTTTGGAATTTAATAAGCTCGATGATTAATTTGTATTGTGGAGTTGATTTTTAATTTAAATAATAAGAAAATACTTATAAAATAAATATATGACTTCTCCAACAATTTGACGTGATAATACAACAATGTAACTTTACAAATGCTCATAAAATAGAAACAATAATAACTAACATGAAAATAACTACACAAGTGTAACACAAAATAAATTAAGAGAAATATGGTTCTTATTTTAGGTTTTTGACATTTTATATAATGTGAAGTTGTGAACTCAAAGTCATTGTAAGCATGATTTGAAGGCTAAAGGAAAAATGTGATAACTAGTAAAATATTGAGATTAATATTTAATATATGTGTACGGGCAAAATAATAAATTACTAACTTCTTAATGTATTATCAATTTACTCAATATTTAAAAAAAACATATTCGAATCAACAAATTGATGATATTTTATTTTTATAAAATCATTAAAAATTATTCACACAATAACCTAATAACAATCAGCATCATATATATATATATATATATATATATATATGTCACGACACAACCCATCGAGCCGTGCGGGCACCTACTCTAACACCTAAGTAGGAGAACCATCATATCTCAATAATTTAAAACATGCGGAAAATTAAATAAACAGAAATAAAATATACTAACGTAATTTTATAAATAAGAACTTTTAACACAATTGGTTAAGACTTGTAAAATAATTAACACCCCCAATGATCTAGTCTAAACAGGTACAAGAGCTACTAAGAGTACAAACTAGACATAATAACTAAAAGAAACAACTCCCACCATGTGGAAGGAAAAGTAGAAGCTGCTGGAGAATTCTTCATCTTCACCTAAGGAAACATTACCGACCTGCATCCAGACTATGTCAAAAAGACATAGCAAGAGTAGTATCAGTACAAACCACACGTATTGGTAGGCATCATCGGTCAACCCAACACCCACCACATAACATAAGAAAACAACTAGTAAGATCATGCAATAAAATCCCTCGCTTCTCCACCTTTACCCTCTCTCGAAAACCAACGAATCACGCTAGTACTCTAACTACGAACCACCTTTTCGGTCAACCAACTTACTAGGTTCTTGATCATAGACTAACCATTCTAACACATATAAATGTCCCCAATTACAACTACAAGAATTCCAACTAACCGCTCACGTCAAACCCTTACTTCCTCTTCATATTACCAGTCACGGCCACATAGTACATTACGTCACACTTTCTAACCCCTAACCACAAATACCTTTCTCCCAAGTGAAATCCACCTAAGCACTTACAACATGTACACTACCCTCATTCCTTGCCATTACCACACACGACACCCTTACTCGGATATTAACAATTCTTTAAACGTTGAATCCCCACCTCCGTATCACCCCCCGGTTGGGTGTGCCCTTTTCGGTTCACTTTTTATCAAGATACATATCAAGTTTACTCAACATAAAATAACAATAAAACATAAGTCCTCATAACTAGAAAACAACTCCGGGAAAATACAACATCAATTATCATTACGAACAAGGTACAATTTCACAATCCTCAAGGCATACATTTATGTCAAATCATTAGTCCTCTCATGGAACCCAAACCCAAACAGTTAGCATACCAGAATGTGGTAGCCGATCCAATGATTATACCGGAACGTGGCAACCGATCCAAGTTAGTGTGTCAGAACGCAACACCCAATCCACAATCACAATGTATATCATCACAACCACACAACAATAGTGATTCACAACATATAATTCTTCGTTCATGCTTATTTACAGTAGGTGTGATAAAAAAGCTTCGTTCACATTCATGTATGTATTATAATGAAATAATAATAAGCCCATAACACACAATCATAGAATCACCACCATCTCAAGGAACTACTAATCGTCCTATATCATGTAAGCATTAATTCAACCATACCTAGCCCTAGTTCATCATCTAAGGCTTCTTCCTAGGATTTAAACATATTTTTTGGTGAACGACGGCCTAAGCATAAATCCTATCGTTGATTTACATATATTACGCAATGAGCACATATTTATAACTACTCAATTCATAAATGTAACGCCCCTCAAAATGAAGTAGGAAGAACTAAAGCTTCACAAGTGTTTTGATGGAGTATGGTTGTCCCGAGTCGTGTTTAAAAGAGTTTCCTGAGTCAACGTCAAGGCACATGCTAGACTCTATGTTAAAAAAGTGTTTTTAAATGATGGTTTAAGGAAGAGGCATGTGCCAAACCAAGGGGACAAGGCTTGCTCAACCTTGGCCAAGCTACTGCCCCATGACCACGGACCACTTCACGACCAGTGGTCATGACCACGACTTGTAAAAGTGGCCGTGAAGGTCACTTGGTGGCAAAGCTTGCAAGCCCATTTAGCCAATCCACTGCCTCCAAGTTCACGAGCATCACCACGACTTGTGGTGTTGACCACGGATCGTGGGAGCTTCCGTAAACTTGACTTGGCCTTGGAGGGCTTGGCAAGTGAGGGAGGCTTACTGCCTCAAGGACCACGGGCACCACCACGAGCCGTGGTGCCCCTCACGACCCGTTTAGTTGGGCGTGGTCCCTGACGGGCTGCCTCAAAAGAAGGGTTTTTAAGTAATTTCATTTTAATTATTTATTATGTTGTGTTGATTTTAAATGGTTTATATGATAAATATATAAGGTTTTAAGTCTTTTAACAAGTCATTTACTCTCTTTTCCCAAATCAAATCCACAGTTCTTCTCTCTCAATATTTCTCTCTCAACTCAAGGAAGAAGGAGAAGTGGAAACCTAAGGTTTTAGATTTCAAGCTTTCTTCATCAAATTTTTGTGGGATTCATCAAGTCTAAGGTATGGTGACCATTAATCCTTGATTATCCTTTCTTTCAAGGAGTCTATTCAAAAGGGTTTCAAAAGTCTTCAAAGAACAAAAAGCCTTATTTCTATTCTAAGCATGGGTTCATTGATAAATTGTTTTCAAAAGCATTATATTGGTGAATTAAAGTAGAATTGATGATTTTATATGAACTTTCTTCAAGAATCCATGTTTTCACTAAAACCCTAAATTTGCTATGAAGTGGGTCTATTTCTATAAATTCAAAGTTGATGGAATTATGTGTAAAGTGAATTGTATTGATATCTCTTGTGTTGTTTAAATGTTTATTTATGATTAATTGTTGATAATGGATGAATTAAGGGTGATAAGCTTTATGGGTGAAGTATTGATGATTTTGGCTATGGCTTTGGATTATGGTAAGAAAGCTTGAACTCTCTTTATGGAATTGATTGTTGTTGGTAGGTTGAACCCACCTTTGGTGGAAGTGTTATATCTTATTCTTGTGTGGTATTATTGGGAATTGAGGCCATGAAGGGCAATATATGAGTGTTATTATATTGTTGTATTTTTATACATATATGAGACTATATGTAAAGTCTTATATGAAGCTATATGTAAAGTTTGTGTGAAGCTATAATGTGAAGATATTCTAATGGTATTAATGTCATAAGGTATAAAGTGTTATTATGCTAATGTGGAAGCTTGTCTCTCTTGAAATGGTGATATGTGGTGATGATGGACTATGATGAGTTTTCATAAGATGATGTTGTAGATCATATGCTAGACTTGAGTATCTTGTCTTGTGTCATGGAAGCTTGATTATATATATGAATGTTTTGTTGGGCTATGACTTAGTAATGGAGCTCTTCCTATAAATGCTAAAAGAGGAATTCTAGGCCAAGACTTGAATTGGTAGGCTTAAGCATAATGCCTTTTTATGAGTCTTGCTTTCCTAAGAAAATGTATAACCTTGAAGGATGGGCCTTAGGGCGATGTTCCCTTCTTGAGTGAAATGATAGACTTAGAGATGGATGGAGCCGGAACGACATGAAAATCCTTATCTAAGAAAGTCAAATGAGCTATCCTTATGAACCTAGATTGGCTATGACTAAGAAATGGGGCCTTTCTTGGGAAGAGGTACTATGAGTTGGTTGAACTAGAAAAGGAACTCTCTCTAGTACATATGTGATTGAATACTCTATGGAAACCAAGGCTAAGCACCGAATGGATGTGGCTAGGATGGTGGCCCAGTTGAGAATGAGATTAGGCACAATGAACATCCTTGGACATCTCTTAAACAATGTGCCAACATGGGTTGCTTTTAGTTCTACCCTTGGCAAGTAGAACAACCTCCACGGAGTAGGATAGACTCCGGATTCCATACCTTGCTAGTGTGGTCTATGTCGGTTAAGACCTATTTCCATCATATGGGATGTGCACTCTAGTATTGGATAGGTTCTACAACGTGTAGGTAGTAGTATGTGATGCTATCTACATATGGCACGAGTAGGCTTAAACGATGCTAAAGTGAGTTCCCTAAGCCTTAGGGCTATTATGTGATTGTCCCCTATATACTTGTGTGTCTCTTAAATGGTTTTATAAAGAATGTTGACTTAGTGTGTTATAATGTAATGATAAAACCCTTGTCTATGGTAACTCTTAGGAGCACTTAGGTGTATATGAAGAGATTGTATGGGCGGTCACTTCATTATTCACTTAAGTGTGGCTTAGGGTGACTTGAGATAGAGGCTTAAATGGTAATGAAGGAATTACTTTACTATCTTGTTTAAGTATCGTGCACTTGAATTAATTGAGTTGTAAATGATGTGAATATGGTCTTAATTGTGAATGGTGACTTGAAATGTGGGTTTATGCTTGTGGTTGTAAAGGTTTGTTAAAGAAGGTCTTAAAAGCATACATTCCTTGTAAATGTCCGATGTGCATGTTTTCTTGCATGGTCAGCATACTTAGTACTTATTGTACTTACTCCATATTTCTCTATTGTTATAAGTGTAGGTGGTGGGAAGTGAGGAGATCTTTTGAGGAAGCTTGGGATATTGACTCTTCTCAAGAAGCTTGGTATGTCCTCATATATTCGAGGACATAGTTGTTATCTTTCTAGTATTTCCACTTAGACATTGTATAAGACTTATTTTTTTATTGATGTAAAGGGCCGTGTCCCTAAAATGTTCTATTCGTGTCTAAGATGGTACATGAGACTTAGAATTTCTACTTCTTTACATTTAAAAGACTTTATGAGTATTATGGATTTGTTTCAAAAAATGTTTTTATTCTTTACAGTTTTTTTATTACCGAATGCGATGAATGAATGCTAAGACTTGTATAAGACCTCCGAGAGGTCGAATACGCATGTGACGGCTAGGGGGTGCTCCCGGGTCGTTACAATAAAAACCTAGCCTACCTGGACGCCAAGCAACTGCATGGAAATTTGGCCTTCGATTCTTGCTTTCAGAATTTGTAAGGGTGATCTTGACAAGAAATCTGCAATCCGTCGACATCCTTTCGCTATAAATCTCTCTCTCTACCTTTCCCAAGCTTGGAGCAGCTTTTTGGGGGTTGCTAGGGTGTTTTACGACTAATTTAGGTATTTTAGGAAGAAGGGAGAAATAAGAATTCACGTTATTTACATTCTGCCTCGCCTATCCCGCCATGGCGACTATTTTTCCCGTTGTGGCGCTGCCGCCCTAGTGGAATCTGGCCCGCCCTGGCGGCATCTAGCCCGCCCTGGCAGAACAGTGGCCCATTATTTCCCAAATTTTTGCTTTTCCTAATTAACGATAGTTTGGGTCGTTATAATAGATACCAATTTATCTCTCATTCATCCCCGAACGATTAGTGCATGGATAATCACATGCCCTATTTCGGAGTACTTCCAAACTAACGAATAGGGCCATCACGGAACCACGAAGAATGGTGACTTTTCAAATAGTTGACACAAGAAAGGTACTATACCCAAAGACTAGAAGAAAATTGAGGCAACACACGAAGAAATGAATGTATTTAAATTACACAGTCTAGCCCGCCATGGTGGCAACCCTCCCGCTGAGGCAGGGCCGTTGTGGCGAGGATCTCCCGTTGAGGCGAGAGATCAGGCAACAGTAAAAGGGGGAAAAGGGAAACATTTTTCCCATTTCTCCCTAAACTTCCAAAAACTCTCCCAAAACTCCTCTCAATCACTCTCCTCCGATCATCAAAACTCAGGTAATATTCTTGTTCCTTACGCTCCTTACTAAATGAAAATGAAAATAGGTTGCTAGTTTTAATAGATAAACGTAGCATGGACACTTCCCTTACGTCCCCAACGTCTCCACAACGTCCTGGGCATAAGGATTTTTGAATTACGATTAAATCGATACCAAAACGGGTGGGAGAAGTTGAAAGGTCTCTTGATATAAATCTCAGATTTGGGCACCATTTAGGGGTTATTTTGCTAAAATAATTGTATAATTAGGTTCTAGGTTAGTTAATATACTCTGATCTGCTGAAATTCTGTCGAAAATGGGGATTTTGGGACAAATAAGCGCCATGATTGCGCCTGTTGTTCATCCCAGATGAATGCCGCTCTGGTGACCTTCATCCCGCTACGACGACCTTCATCATCCCACTATGGTGGGATATTTGGCCACTGTGGCGGGACTGTGGAAACAGTGGTCGGTTCCCCTTTCTAAGTTTTTAGAAATTTTTGTTTCCCCTTCGCCCCACTAGTGTCCAGTCCCATGGAGTTCTAACGTACATCTTCCAATCCTTGCAGGTTTCTTTAAATGGTAGGGCTAAATGAGGACAACCTCCATTTTGTTCGGTTCCCCGATGTCGCGAGTTAGGAAAGACATCATGACAATAAGAATACAGGGTTCTTCTGCGAGAGAGGTTTTGTTTTGCTTAAGTTGGAGGAGAAGGTGCCTGCCTTTTATGCTCGCCTGATGGAGTTCGGATGGACTCCACTGAATGAGGCTCCCCCGGATGCACGTTCCACTTGGGTGAGGGAGTTCTACGCCATCCTGCCCACTGTACGATAGGACGATCCTCACCCCATCATCTGTATCTGGGGAGTTGACATCCCCCTTAATGCCACAACCATCAACGAGGTGTTAGAGTTGCTCGAGGTTCCGAATGCTGAGTACGTGGCTAAGTTGCGGGAGATGGACCTGGGTTGGTTGAGGGACACCTTGATTGAGCCTGCGCGCTGGGATCAGATTTATTGGGCTACTGTCGAGGGCATTACTAGCTCGGATTGGTCATTTGACACTAAGAGGTGGCTACACTTGGTGACTAAGAAGATCCACCCGTCGGGCAACTGTACCAATGTGACCTTTCCTCGGGCCTTGGTGGTGGCGTGCGTTGTACATGACATCAAATTTAATGTGGGGGAGTATATCATTTCGGAGTGGAAGATGTTCTACTGGGTAACAAGAAAGATTTCTTCCTACCAGGACTTATTACTCCGCTGTGCAAGCGGACGGGAGTGCCACTTCTCGACACCGATGAGGTATTACCCATGGATCCCCCTTTCGACCCTTTTTTGATCAGGTCAGGTTCTACTTTCAGGAGCAAGATGAGGAGAACGTGCACAGTAAACAGTAGTAAGGCGGACGTGTATTCGGACGACGAGGCCCCACTCTCAGGTGCATGGGTCGAGGAGGATCTGGCAGCCGTCCAAAAGAGGTTGGGGAGTTCCTTTTCTAACTTCACCCTGGTTCCAACCAGCACTGCCTTAGAGGTCAAGGTGCTCCGCCATGAGCTACGCCAGGAGCGGAGGAAGGGTCTGGAGAGGGATCGTCTGATGGTTCGGATATGGAAGACTGTGAGGACCATATTCACTTGTGTTGCCCCCGATCGAGAAAGGATATTTCCAGCACTTTACTTTTATGGACGAGGTAGCGACCGACCTGGTACCTCCAGAGGATCTAGACTCAAATGTTGACACCACCCAGTTTGAGGGTTCTTGATTTGGCTTTCGCCCTTCTTGGGCTTGTAAATTTTTGGACAACTTGGTTTTTATCTTTTTTGCCTTTCTTATGTTTTGTAAGCACTTGGATGCTAGATTTCCTGCTTTTTCCGTAGTAAAAGGTTAATCACTAAGTTTTATAAACTACTCTCGATTGCTGAACACTGATAGATTTGCAAGGGTTAACCCGGACACCATTTGGGGTCTTTATTGGGAAACTTGGAAAACTAGAGAGGGAAGGATGAGGTTCTGCCTCGCCTCATCCCGCTCTAGCGAAAGAATTCCCGCTCTGGCGGGAATAATTTCGCACCAGCGGCCAAAACGGAAACAAAACCTCTACCGAGATTTTTTCTCTAGGGTTTTCTCTCTTTTCTAAATTTTACCTAGGTTCCCAGCTTTACCGAACAAACTTATGATAATCGTGTGAACTAGGAGAAATCCTTGACTACTCCAAGTCGAACCCACAATACCCAACCAATTCATTCTTATTAATTCAGCACCACAACCCACACATCCCCAGGATACACCCAAATATTCACGCGGTTATTACACAATCGCAAGACACGTTCAGATCTTCCTCACAAAGTGCCTCGTAGTTTTGTCTAAACCCTCTCATCGAATCTAGTCAGGACCTTCTTTTCGCAACGAGATTCACAATACTCAAGTCGTTACAACTGGCATAATTTCAATCAATTAAGCCAACACATTGCACATATCAAAGTTTAGACACACATTTATAGTGCACGTAACCACATCATCACATTTAAGCAATTACAACTTTCACATTCATAGTTAATTTAGAAAACAAGAAGCACACATTCTTAGACTTCAAGTTACAACTCACAGACAAGTCCAAATTCTTAATTAGTTACTTCGTTACATTGATGACCATTACTGATCATCCATGTATTTACACCGCCCCTAGGGCCAGATACCAATTGGAACCTTCTCAATTCCAATTTACCTTGCTTGTGTTCCTTCAGTCGTGACCACGACGTCTGATCCACTTTACTGAGGTACCAATTGAAATTGGGAGATACCAATTGGACTCAACTCATACCACAAGAGACACTTCACACAAAAAGAGAGAATGAGTGGAACTATTTCCTAGAATGCTTTCTATCTTCCTGGAGATTAGATGTGAACATCAACACACTAATCCACAAGAGTCTAATCGACATTTTACTCTTTTACTGGGAGACCGGTAACCTGGGCTCTGATAGCAATTTGTTATGACCCAACCCACCGGGCCGTGCGGGCATCTACTCTAACACCTAAGTAGGAGAATCCTCATATCCCAATAATTTAAAACATGCGAAAAATTAAATAAACGGAAATAAAATACACTAAAGGAATTTTATAAATAAGAACTTTTAACACAATTGGTTAAGACTTGTAAAATAATTAACACTCCCAATGATCTAGTCTAAACAGGTACAAGAGCTACTTAGAGTACAAACTGGACATAATAAATGAAAGACACAACTCCAACCATGTGGAAGGAAAAGTAGAAGTTGCTGGAGAATTTTCATCTTCACCTAAGGAAACATCACCAACCTGCATCAAGACTATGTAAAAAAGACATAGCGAGAGTAGTATCAGTACAAACCACACGTACTGGTAGGCATTATCGGTCAACCCGAAGCCCACCACATAACATAAGAAAACAACTAGTAAGATCATACAATAAAACCCCTCACTTCTCCACCTTTACCCTCTCTTAAAAACCAATGAATCACACTAGTACTCTAACTACAAACCACCTTTCCGGTCAACCTACTTACTAGGTTCTTGAGCATAGCCTAACCATTCTAACACATAGAAATGTCCCCAATTACAACTACAAGCATTCCAACTAATCACTCACGTCAAACCCTTACTTCATCTTCATATTACCCATTCACGACCACATAGTACATTACATCATGCTTTCTAAACCCTAACCACAAATCCATTTCTCCAAAGTGAAATCCACCTTAAGCACTTACAACACGTACACTACCCCCACTCCTCGCCATTACCACACACGACACCCTTACTTGGATATTACAAATTCTTGAAACGTTGACTCCCCACCTCCGTATCACCCCTCGGTTGAGTGTGCCCTTTCCGATTCACTTTTCATCAAGATACATATAAAGTTTACTCAACATAGAAGAACAATCAAACATAAGTCCTCATAACCATAAAACAATTCTGGGAAAATAAAACATCAATTATCATTACGAAAAATGTACAGTTTTATAATCCTCATGGCATACAATTATGTCCAATCATTAGTCCTCTCATGGAACCCAAACCCAAACAGTTAGCATATCAAAACGTGGTACCTGATCCAATAATTATGCCTGAATGTGGCAACCGATCCAATGATTATGCCTGAATGTGGCAACTGATCCAAGTTAGTGTGTCGAAAATCAACACCCGATCCACAATCACAATCACAATGTATATCATCACAACCACACAACAAGAGTGATTCACAACATATAATTCTTCGTTCATGCTTACTTACATTAGATGTGATCAACAAGCTTCGTTCACATTCATGTACGTATTATAATGAAACAAGAACAAGCCCACAACACACAATCATAGAATCACCACCATCCCAAGGAACTACTCATCGTCGTATATCATGTAAACATTAATTCAACCATACCTAGCCCTAGTTCATCATCTAAGGCTTCTTCCTAGGATTTAACCATAATTCGTTTGGTGCACGAAGGCCTACGCATAAATCCTACCATTGATTTACATATATTACGCAGTGAACACAAATTTATAACTACTCAAGTCATAAAAATCTAGCCTACCTGGGTGCCAAGCAATTGCACGAAAATTTGGCCTTCAATTCTTGCTTTCGAAACTCGTAAGGGTGATATTGATCGGGAATCTGCAATCCGTCGACATCTTTTCGGTAGAAATCTCTTTCTCCACCTTTCCCAAGCTTGGAGTAGCTTTTTGGGGATTTCTAGGGTGTTTTACGACTAATTTAGGTATTTTTGGAAGAAGGGGGAAATAAGAATTCACATTATTTACATTCTACCTCGCATATCCCGCCCTAGCGATATCTGGCCCGCCTTGGCGGAATAATGGCCCTGAATTTTCCAAATTTTTGCTTTTCCTAATTAACGACGGTTCGGGTCGTTACAATATATATGGGAACAAAAAAAGTTGAAAGTTGAAATACCAAATATCCCTATGAATTTTAGTTTATACAATAATGTCATTATAAAAAGTTACTCTAAATTAAAATGTTGTAAAATATTTATTTAATTATATGTGGATAGTAATTATATAATATTAGAAAACCCAAAAGTTGTACTAAATACTATTCATACAATTAATAAATCAGTTAATAGTAAGAGACTATATACATTTAATCGTATGTCATTAGTATATAAATAACTTGAATGTTTAGGCTTCTCCTTATAGTTCGTGAAAGGTGTATTTTGAATTCACATAGACTTAATAATGTGTATTTACTATTTCTTGAACTTTGTATCACTTATATAGTACTTAATTATGTTTATTTAATGTTAATCTTGAATTGCTTTATCTTCTTATCTTTATTGCACTATTAACTTTTGAAATGCCAATGTACATGTAATCAATCAAGGATTTATTTTCCTAATAAAATATACCCAACCTTTTCATTCATTTTCTCCATAAACGAAGAGTTTAGAAGTTATAATCATGATTTAGTAGTGAACTAACATGGGGATGTAATCTCGACTGCCTAATAGATGTTGCTTCTTGAAAAAGGTATTTGGTATATGAAATGAAATTTTTTGTTATTTTCTTGCTGCATCTTTTAACCAAATCAAAATTACTTACTTTTGAATAAACCTAAAGATTATGTATCACATTCTAAAGATAATGGAGTTACTGGACATGTATACATGAGAATAGCATGGTTGCCTCGAATGTGGTACATCATTATTTATATACTTGTGTCTTTTTCGTATAGTTTTAGGATATCCAAATTCTTATTTCAAAATATCAAATTAGTATAATCTAAATTAACTTTAAAAATTAGTCAAGTTGAATCTCAAAAAGCGCAATATGACAACTGAAAAGGAATAGTGGGAGTAATAACTAAAATTGTTAAAACGGAAAAGGGCCTAAAATACCCCTTAACTATGTGAATTGGTACAAAATTACCCCTCTTCTACCTTTCGGGCCTAAAATGCCCTTGACGTCAACCTTTTGGCTCTATTTTTCCCTTCATCTTTAACAACCTAAATGTCACGACCCAGGGATACCCCTATATGTAACAGGGCACATAGAACTCCGAAAGGCACCATGTAAGCCACTTAGCATATCATAACATAAAACATAGAACAATAAAGAGTAAAACACATTTCAAGTCTTAAAAGTTTTCATAAGGGTAAGGCGGAAGGGTCATAGCCCATACAACATAGTCCGAAAAGAAAATACAAGGAAAGAAACTACTAAGTGAAAACATCAGTCCTCGTGAGGACTCACCAACAAGGTAGGATAAATGATCAAATTCAAGCTTTAACCACAATGAGGACCACCTTGAGAACCGGACCCTACACTTGGGGAAAATGTAGGAAAATATGGGTTAGTACAAAAATACACTAAGGGGTCGTTTGGTAGAGTGTATTAGGAAAAATAACGCATGCATTAACACTGTGTATTACTAGTACCTTGTTTGGTACTCTTTTCCAACCTATGTATAACTAATGCTTGCATTAGTTATACACTCTATTGTGTATTAAAGTGTGTATTGCTAATACCATGGATTTCTAGGTATTAGCAATGCAATGGTTTTAATGCATGCATTAGATTAACTAATGACAAAACTACCCTCTAATAATAATAATAATAATAATAATAATAATATTATTATTATTATTATTATAATAATTATTATTATTACTATAATTATTATTATAATTATTATAATTATTATTATTATTATTTTTGTAAAAAAATGTGGGGGTATTTTTGTAAACAAATATTTTTTTAATAGTCTTTATACAAGGCATGTTATTTCCAATACATCAAACCAAACAATGTATAAGAAATAATGCAAGCATAACTAATGCAAGAATTACTAATGCTTGCATTACTAATGCATGCATTATTAATACATCATATTCAGCATTATTCTTATACACTCTACCAAACGACCCCTAAGTATGATAGCCATGCATAAAAATCATGAAAACATGCTAAAAGGGACATTTTAGTTGAATGCATGCAATTTACTAAGTTAAAGCATCATTTTGTAGATAATGGAAAAGCATAAGTTATAAGCATATTCATTACATAGATTATCATAGCATAAGAGAAACTTACCATAAGTACCCTCCAAGCATACTTGGGGAATGCATGAATAAGATTCCATAATCCCACCCATGCTAAGTAAAGCTTCTTGAGTAGCCATAGTTTATAATTCATATTCTTGTTCATAGTGGGAATAAGGCTAAATCGACATAGACCATGTGAGCTTAACATGGAATCCAGTGTTACCCACACCGAAAAGGGTTGTCCTACTTGCCTAAGGTAGAACCATACTCTTAGCTTAGGTGGATCCACTAGCTAAATAACCTATGTGGGCACATAGTTTATGCGATAAGGAGATTGCTACTAGAAACCCACCCTTTCTAGCGGGGGAGCTTCCATCTCAAGAGATTCTTTCTAGAAACCCGACCTTTCTAACGGAAGAGCTTCAATCTCATATTCAATATCCACTCGGTGCTAAGCATTTATCCCACAGAGTACATATTAAGTCTTGACTTAAAGTTCATATTCATGGAAGAATGCCTTGACACTCAATCCAACAAAATTCATAAGATAGCTCATAGATTCAATAGGTGAGAATAGCCTTTCAACCTTAGAATCATCATACCATATTCATACATAGGTGTGTAGATGAGAATAATCTTTCAACAACACAACAACTAGATCATAATCATAATCACTTTACTCTCAAAGTGTTCTTAAAGCATACACATAAATCTCATAATCATGCATAATTATCATACTTTGCCCTTCAAGGATCAAATATCATATTTCATCAACACATCTAGAATTACTACATTAGACATGGATAATAACATAATTCAAATAGATCAATTACTACAAGCATAATCTCATAATATCTTTCTTTCATCAATTCACCCACATCACAAGGTCATAAATTGGGAGTATGTGGATTTCATGGATTCTTGGGGGATTTCAACATAAAACCATAATAAATCATCAATTGAGTCATAATATAAAATAATTAAATCAATAGAATCGTTTTTGAAAGGAATCCATGACTTGGAGTCAAACACTAGCTTTTGGGGGATTTCTATCTTTGAAATTGAGTTTTCAATTCTATCCATGGATGAAGAGCTACCATACCTTAGCAATGAATTTCAATGAATTTGAGTAGAAAATCTTGCTCTTTGAACCCTAGCTCCAACTTCCTTCTTCTTCTTCTTCCTTGAAGTTCTAGAGAGAATATTTGGGGAGAAGTTGGTTTAGCTTTGGGATTTTGGAATTATGAGGAAGATGACTTAATTTAGGGGTCTTAAATCATTATATAGTTAGTCTAAATTAGTATAAAATGATGTCACTTAATAACTAATTAATTCCAGAAAACCACAAAGTGCCCCTAATTAATTCCACAAAACAGGTGACAGGTGACCACCCACTACCTCACGACCACAGTCAGTGGATGAACCCACGTGGCGTGCTGGTGAACCGTGGGTGAGTTATTGGAGCCTGTTTCTGAGGCCTTCGCCCACGACCCCTCACTACGGGGCGTGGGCTGACCCACTAGGCGTGGGTCCTCTCTGTGGGTCACTGCCCAGGCAGCTTCTAAGGGTTCTCTTCAAGGACCCATGGTTGATCCTTGGGGTTCGTACCTTGGTGTTCTAACATGAAAACCTATATTTTTAGGTACGGGGAGTTACGTTTACTACTCTAACCCTCATGTTAAGCTCTAGTTTAGCCTACTAGTTTCCGAGGTGTTACAATATCTCCCCCTTGGGAACATTCGTCCTCGAATGATGATCTAGACACTTTATGGAAATAAAGACTCAAGACTAGCAGCACATCATGCATAAAATATCTAAATAATGCACAATTCAAAGGAGGAAACTTCAACTCCATCTCAAACATAATCAATGCAACACAAGGAAGTATGAACTACATCTAACAACCCATTATGCATGAAACTCAACATTTTTCATATTCATAGGAGGAACTACTTTCTCCAACTAATAAGCATGCTCGACACAATGTCATGGAGCCAATATGCAATTGCTCTCAAAAGAATACTAAAACATGTTTGACAATTCATCTCATGAAGTTAAATATGCAACTCATACTAAATGCACAACAAATAAAGAAAATCAATCATAAAAACTCATTTTCTTACTAGACATAAATTTCTCAAGTACATGCGTAACATAAAGGAAATCATGGAAAAACACATATAACACACATGACTCCCAAAACACTAAAACTTAAGAGAAACTAATTACCTAAAGCTTGAATAGGAGTAGAAGGAAACAAATGAGGATATCAGGACTTCATATTGGCCTCGGCCTCCCAAGTAGCACCCTCAACTAAGTGATTTCTCCATAAAACCTTCACATAAGCTATTTCCTTGTTTCTCAATCTCTTGAATTGCCGGTCTAGGATCTCTACCGGAACCTCTTCATATGAAAGACTTTAGTCAACTCCCAACTCTTCTAGGGGAATAATGGATGTCGGATCTACAATACACTTCTTAAGCATAGAAACATGAAATACTGGATGAATCGGGGCCAACTCATTTGGCAAATCCAACTCATAGGCAACCTTCCCGATACATTTCAAAATTTGGTATGGGCCTACATACAAGGGACTAAGTTTCCCTTTCTTGCCAAATCTCATCACACCCTTCATGGGTGAGATTTTCAAATAGACCCAATCATCAACTTCAAATTCTAGATCCCTTCTTGTCACATCGGCATAAGACTTTTGTCTACTTTGAGCCATTCTTAACCTCTCTCTAATAAGTCAAACTTTCTCAATGGCTTCATAAACTAGCTCGGGACCTATCAAAGAAATTTCACCTACCTCAAACCAACCAATTGGAGACCTACATCTCCTACCATACAAGGCTTCAAAGGGAGTTATACTAATACTTGAGTGATAGCTATAATTATAAGCAAACTCTATTAATGGCAAGTGGTCATCCCAATTACCCTTGAAGTCTATAACAAATGCCCTTAACATATCTTCCAATGTTTGGATAGTACGCTCTGCTTACCCATCAATTTGGGGATGAAAAGTCGTGCTAAGCTTAACCTTAGTACCAAGCCCATTTTGGAATTGTTTCCAAAAGTGAGAAGTAAATTGAGTACCCCGATCTGAAATAATGGATAAAGGAACCCCATGCAACTTCACTATCTCTCTTATATACAACTTGGCATTGTCTTCCATCGAAAAAGAGACCTTGACGGGAATAAAGTGGACTGATTTTGTCATCCGATCTATAATGACCCAAATAGAATCATGTTGCCTTCGGGTGCGAGGCAAACCCACAATAAAATCCATATTTACGTCCTCCCACTTCCAAATGGGAATACTTATATCTTGGGACAAGCCTCCCGGCCTTTGATGCTCAACCTTAACATGTTGACAATTATGACATTTGGCTACAAATCCCGCGACCGTTCCACCTATAGACTTCCCGTAGACCACGCTACATCCCGGTGGCTCTAGGATGAATAGAATATCGAAAACTATGAGCTTCCTCTAAAATTTGTTCCCTCAAACCATCAACATCCGGAACACATAACCGACCTTGGTACCTAAGCAACCCATATCCCCCATCGGAGAAGGCCTCAACGGACTTCTTGAGTACCAACTCTTTCAACTCAACTAATATAGGATCAATGTCTTGTTTAGACTTAACATCCATCACAAAGGACGATTCAGAACAATTATGGACCATGACACCACCCTTGGTGGAATGAACTAGTTGGACACCTAGCCGGGCCAATCTATGCACCTCACGAACCAATTCTTTCTTTTCATCCTCTACATGAGCCACACTACCCATGTACAATCTACTAAGTGCATCCGCTACAACATTAGCTTTGCCGGGGTGATAAATGACACTCATGTCATAATCCTTTAATAATTCTAACCACCTTCATTGACGAAGATTCAAGTCCTTTTGACTAAACACATATTGAAGACTCTTGTGATCAGTGAAAACATCCACATGGATCCCATATAGATGGTGCCTCCATATTTTTAAGGCAAACACAACCGCCTCTAATTTAAGATCATGGGTAGGATAGTTCTTCTCATGGACTTTAAGTTGCCTTAAAGCATAGGCAACCACTTTACCGTTTTGCATGAGGACGCATCCCAACTCTACTCTAGAGGCATCACAGTATACTACGAAACCATCAATACCCTCTGGTAAGGTCAACACCGAAGCAGAAATAAGTCTATCTTTCAACTCTTGGAATCTTTTCTCACAAGCTTCTGACCACACACACTTAGCTTCCTTTTGAGTCAAAGCTGTCAACGGAGAAGCAATGGAGGAAAACCCCTCAACAAACCTCCTATAGTAGTCGGCCAAACCCAAAAAGCTTCTAAAATCGGAAGAAGTTAGAGGTCTAGGACAACTCTTGATGGTATCCATTTTCTTAGGATCTACCTCAATACCCTTGCTTGACACAATATGACCAAGAAAAGCTATAGACCTTAACCAAAATTCACACTTGCTAAACTTTGCAAAAAGTTGTTGGTCCTTAAGAACTTGCATACAATTCTCAAATGGTCCACATGTTCATTCTCACTCCTTGAATAGATCAAAATATCATCGATAGGTACAATCACAAATATGTCTAGGTATTGCCTAAACACTCTATTCATCAAGTCCATAAACGCCGTCGGAGCATTAGTCAATCCAAACGACATTACCACAAACTCATAGTGACCATACCGGGTTTGAAAAGCTGTCTTGGGAATATCAACCCCTCTCACCCTTAATTGGTGATAACCCGAACGAAGATCAATCTTAGAGAAATAGCTAGCCCCTTGAAGTTGGTCAAACAAATCATCAATTATCGAAAGGGGATATTTAATTTTGATGGTCACTTTGTTCAATTGACGATAGTTGATGCACATTCTAAGAGACCCATCCTTTTTTCTAACAAACAATACAGGAACACCCCATGGAGAGATACTCGGTCGGATAAAGCCCTTATCTAATAAATCGTTTAACTGCTCTTTCAAGTCTTTCAACTCCGCCGGAGCCATTCTATAAGGAGGAATAGAGATAGGTTGCGTATCCGGTAAAAGGTCAATACCAAAATCTATTTCCCACTCGGGAGGAATACCGGGTATATCATCGGGAAAGACTTCTGGGAACTCATTTACTACTGGAACCGACTCTAGAGAAAGGGTTTCAGATTCAACATCCCTCACCCTAACAAGATGGTAAATACACCCTCTGGAGATCATCTTTCTAGCTTTAAGCCAAGAGACAAATTGACCTCTAGGCATAGAATCCCCCCCCCCCCCCCC
>NC_064285.1:37302864-37312879 GCF_019186545.1 Solanum stenotomum | reverse complement strand
CCCCCCCCCCCCCCCCCACCCCTTTTCCACTTATGATAGGCTTATTTGGAAATTGAAATCTGACCACCCGAGTTCTACAATCGATAGAGGCATAACATGCATGCAACCAATCCATACCAAAATCACATCAAAGTTTAACATGTCTAACTCTACCAAATCCACCAAGGTAACTCTATGGGCTAAGGAAACGAGACATCTCCTATAGACTCTCTTAGCCACCACCGAATCACCATTTGTAGAAGTTGAGTTTGAGAATCAGAGACAAAGAACACAAGTAAAAATGAGAGATTTAAACCCTGTATGGATTAAAAAACTTGTGTATCATGTGAATGATGTTGTCGATCTTCCCTATCGGACGATTGAAGTGAATGTTTTCAATGAAAAAAGGTCAAACACAAGCAGAAATTTTCTGGGTCGAGCTCGGATTTCTGGGTCAAGCATTGCTAAAGAAGGGGAAGAAGTGGAACATCTTTATACACTTGATAAAAGAAGTCCTTTTCTTCTCATGTGGTGAGTTGAGTTTGAAGATTTATTTATCTACAAGATCCGGTGACAATGTTGAATTTGGGTTAGAATATTGGGTTAAAAGATGTGGGTTACGGGTGGGTATTTAATTTTTTTAATTATTAGGGTAGCCAATAGGATAGCGACACGTCATAAATGAATTTGCTAATTGATGTTATTATTTAGGCTATTAAATATGAGGGGCAAAATAGAGCCAAAAGGTTGACATCAAGGACATTTTAGGCTCGAAAGGTAGAAAAGAGGTAATTTTGTACCAATTTGCATAGTAGAGGGGTATTTTAGACCCTTTTCCATTGTTAAAATTAGATGAAATTGTTATGTTTGACTGAACACATACTTAGTAGAATAATACATAAAATTAAGCATGTACAAATTTTATAAAAATAACAGTCTTTGAAAATGTGGGTTTAAAGATATAAAATTAGGCACGTACAAATTTTATGAAAATAATAGGGGATAAAGCGTTTCGAGAGACTAGTATATCAATAATTGCACACCCTAGGTATTTATATACTTGGGTGATGAAAAACCTTTGGTTTATATAGAGACGTAATCTACGTGTCATTTGTGGCTATGGATTTTCGGCAATCCAATCCACAAAAAAAGAGCAGGCACCTGGCCAGTTATTGAAAAGAAAAGAAAAAAAAATCTTGGTAAAGAAAGCAAAAAAGTTTGGGAATGGCTGCAGTGGGGATAGGTGGTGTAGTACTCCACTCTTCATTTCTGGGGAAGAAAGTGGGGATTTTGAAGCCTTTATGTTTGTCGATACGATTGAAGAAACAATGTAATTTTAAAATTTGCGGTAGCTTTGTACATGATCTTTTTGTTGGAGTTGGGGTAGGACTACCCTGTACTGTAATGGAGTGTGGTGATATAATTTATAGAAGCACACTACCCAAGTCAAATGGGATCACAGTGACTGTTCCTGGGGTTATTTTGGCTTTGGGTACCCTCTCTTACCTCTGGGCTACTCCTGGTGTTGCTCCTGGTTTCTTTGATATGTTTGTTCTTGGCTTTCTTGAAAGATTCTTTCGACCTATTTATAAGAAGGTACCTATAAATGAGTTAGTTAATTAGTTTACTTATCTTCTTTGTTCCCCAAATTCTTTATCTTATCTGCAGGATGATATTGTATTGGGAAAGAAACTGGGTGAGGGATCTTTTGGTTCTGTTTATAGAGTTTCTTTGGCAAGAAAGCCATCATCAAAGCCTGCTGATTTAGTCTTAAAAAAAGCAACTGAATATGGAGCAGTGGAAATATGGATGAATGAGCGTGTGCGTAGAGCTTGTGCTAATAGTTGTGCTGATTTTCTCTATGGTTTTCGAGAGGTACACTTGTTCATCATCATCATATATATCACTTATTCCAATCACTTATTTATATTGAAAATTCTGCTAGACTTCTTCAAAGAAAGGAGCAGAGTATTGGCTTCTTTGGCGTTTCGAAGGGGAAGCTACACTTGCTGATCTGATGCAGAGTAGAGACTTTCCCTACAATGTAGGTATTCCTTTCTCTTCTTACCTATAATGCATATTTTTCTCTACTTTTCAGATAATTGCAACTGCTTTTGGGGACACAACATACCCATGTGAGAGCTGTGCTTATACCATGCGAATTTTTGATTTGAGGTTAACGTACAGATTGTGAAAAGATCTTAGTTTCCCGTGTCTGAGAGAAAACGGCAGATCAGGTGGAAAATAGAATCTATATATTTATAGTTGTTAAAGGATCATTTAATATTTATTGGTATAAATTAGTCTCCTAAAAAGATCTAAATGTAGGAGAAATCCCTAGCACTGATAACTAATACAGAATGTTTTCTATTGGATGAAAAATTCTCTTGAAACAGTATCATAACTTTCTCGGTTCAGATATAACAGAAATATCTTCATTTAGGCGTTTACATGTTAAGGGAAATTAGCAAATACGGAGCTGAGAGGAATGATTTTTAATTTCGTAGTGAAAGTGTATGATAGATACTGATAGGGTTAAACAACAAAAGGATGTTGTATAAAACACTTAGAAAATGCAATTATCTGCTAATTGAAAAGAGATAAACAATATGAAGAAAATGTCCTCCTAATTGAGAAAAGATTCTACAGAAAGTTATTCATGAACATTCACCATTCAATGCATAGTTAAAACTACCTCTTCAAGTTGAGATATATAATAAATTCTGTCATATCGTACCATGTTTATAAATATATGTTCAGCATATCCAAAATATTGCACATGTGGCCCAATGGTTTCAAGGTTGAACAATTGCATAGTTTGTATTCATATTGATACCCATATGTGAGTTATTATAATTCATTATTTTGAATAATTGTAATTTCTTGTGTCCGACTCTTGTAGAGTTGCTCCGAATGGTGAATTACTAAATTCTGATCATTTCTCTCAGAACGTTTATTTTTATCTACTTAAATGTTCGCCGAACTCTTAACACAATTAAGCTGTAAATTCTTTTCCCAAAGGCTAGCTTTGAGCTAATTTTATGAGCCAAATGACCCACATATTACATAATTTACTTGCTCTACATTGTGGAAGGAAGTCTTTACAATCTGTCCTTCCATACAGATTTAGCAAATGAAAAAAAATAATTGACATAGACAATAACAACTAGTTGAACTAATGTTTGGTTATTATGGTGGATTCGGTGTTTGTCACGACTGTTTTTCATCTATTCTAGTCGAGATTTTGTGATGGTGGTCTAGAGATAAGTGTGATATTAGATATTATCTTAGAAAACTTCTGACACAAATTTTTGAGTATTGAAATAAAAATAAAATAAAATTGGAAAGAGTCAATGAGCTGGATGGATATAAAGGAAGCTCGGCCATAAGTAGTGTCTGGTTGGGTTGCAGTTTTTGTTGTAAGTCCTTTCTGCAAAAGTTACTATCTGTTTTGTCCTCCCCCTCCTGAACTCTCTCTCATGATTTATTAAATCATCAGGTAGAATCATTGATCCTTCGAGAGGTTCAGGACTTACCCAAAGGTTTGGATAGAGAAAATAGAATCATATTGACAATTATGAGACAACTCCTATTTGCTTTGGATGGACTTCACTCCACAGGGATAGTACATAGAGATATTAAGCCTCAAAACATAATTTTCTCTGAAGGTAAACTGTCCTGTTAAGATTTGTGGTTGAGTTTGATTGTCTACTTGTAAGTTGTAATAAATATCTCTCTGAAGCAGGTTCTCGCGCGTTCAAAATAATTGATCTTGGTGCTGCAGCAGATTTGAGAGTAGGAATCAATTATATTCCTAAGGAGTTTCTTTTAGATCCAAGGTAATTTCCTACTCTGCAAACTGACAAGTTTGTGTATGCACAAGTGGAAATTTCTTGTTCAACACATGGACATTAATAACATCTATATTTTCTATTCTGTGACCTTTGTTTCTTGGAACTAATTATCCCCTTGATAAAAGTGGCATAATATAATTGTCAGCTCATAACGATGACTTCTTATCATTCTTTTCTGTTATTCATTTCAAAAGCATCTCCAATCAAATTAAATAAAAGAACATGCATTTTCCATCCTTTTTATTATTAGGGTAATGTATATTCTAACCTCAACATCTCAATCTGCATTTGTTGTTGCTTTCATGGATTAATAAAGTATGATGCCAATTTGCTCGTCAAATCATGTCCATTTTTTCACTTTACATATTTTCTGAATTCAATTTGTTTTGTTAATCATGCGTTTATTATTTATAACCAGGTGTCCTCAAACCTCCCAAATGAACCATCAGTGCTAACCTTATAAGTTCTTAGAGGACTACCAGGAAAATCAACTTCATTTTTGAGTGTTAAAAGTGTTCTTTCTATAATGCTCAAGCTAACAAACTGAAACTTATATGCCTAAATAGAAAAAAATTCAGGACCCGACAGAGTGATGTCCCTGAAATTGAGTGATGAAATATCAGGATTTTCCAATTTAATGGGTATGTTATGTACCATAATGATTGAGTACTTTCCCCGCACATTTTAAAGAACATTAGATGACTTTGAGATTGGATTTATGGCATGTTTTTGCGTGTTAGTTTTAATTATATTAGCTTAATTTACATAAGAGATGCACATAGTATGAATGATCATGTTCCTTATTCAATTATAAAGAAGTGAATTGATCTCTTATTTATCCCACGTCCAAATGGTCAATTTGTGTTGTTATACTAATCTAACTGTATATTGACTATTGAGATTGGTATGATCTCAAAAGTTAATCTTTGTACCATTAAAAGGTGAAGAGAAAATAGATGCATTCTGTGTTACTGATCATCTGTTTTTTGGAAGACTTTCAGGTAATACAATTTATAACTTGGTATGTTTGCATGGGTGGATCTTTTACTTAGGGATTTAGTTTACTTATTTTTCTAACTGTATCTTTTCTGGTCAAGATACGCTGCACCAGAGCAATACATTATGAGCACACAAACCCCCTCTGCACCGTCTGCTCCAGTTGCAACTGCACTTTCCCCAGTTCTATGGCAGGTTTGATGACCAGTCACTCTTTTTTTTTTTTTGATGACCAGTCACTCACTTTTGACTAATTACCTCTTTTTTTTTAATCCATAAAATTAACTCCTTTTTATGCTACTTTTTTTAACAGCTGAATCTCCCAGACCGATTTGACATCTACAGTGTCGGTCTCATATTCCTGCAAATGGTTAGATTCAAATCGAAAGCTATTTACTATTAATATTTCTTAGACAAAATTTAGCTCTTCTAGGAGAATCTAGACATTTGAGTTCCGAAATAAAAAGAATTACAAGGAAGTGATTGTCAGTTTCTTTTAGATTTTCTTATCTAAATGTAGAAAACATGATGTGATTCTCCGAGTTAAACAAAGAACTAGTCAACCAGGATCTTGAACTTTAAGCAAAAAACAGTAGTATGAAAAAACTGATGTGTCTCGTGATATAGAACATGGAATCAAGTGTTTCTAAAATGAGGTTAAAGATGATATTCTGAACTATAAAATAACTACTCACTTGTTCTAAAAGAAGCAACGACTTCAAAAGAAGTAAAATTGTGATCTGATTTTGGATGGGGAAGATGTGTTCTTGAATGATCAAATGATTTGTAGTTCCTAAAGTTACCGCTTGAAATCAATTAATGTGGCTAAGAAACCTCACATGTATTTGAGAACATGATAAGGACTATCACCACTTGGTTTGGAACCAAACACAAGGATTAAGAAGAAGAAATAGAGTATAATCTTATTATTTCTAATTGTTGCTATCTAAAGAACATGAACCGTGTCTTTTACAAAGCATCAGGGCCCTTTATATAAGCTTAGGGTCTCTTCTTTGATGACTACATTTGCTATTCTAATAAGGAAAGAAAATAGATAAAAGCAAGGAAATAAAATGCCTATTCTACAAGGAAACAATAAAGAAATTAAAATATACCAACAAAAGGAAATAACAACAATATTTCCCATTTTAGGAAGGAATAGTCTTTAACGTAGCTTCTTGGACTTCATGGACTAGAAAAGTTTCTTGAACTTGAAAATAAGTCCACACACTTATTCTTGGGCATGGAAGAACTTTTACTCGGCAGGTTAAGTAAGAAAAGCCCTATATAGCTTCGCGGTTTACACAAGTACATGAGGAAGAAAATGAACGATGACCTGCAAATAGTAACTTTATGGATATTAAGTAAGAAACAAAGGTCCTTTAATTAAGGGTGGCCTTTGCATGATTTATTTGAGGAAAGGTGACTCATATTTTTGCATTTTTTTGGGTAGGTGCAACTCTTTTGAGATTAGTGTTAATGTCACTGATTTGAAAATCCCCACATTTTCTTGTATACACAAAGGCCCCACATTCCCCATCCCTCTCTCCTTCACTTCCATAACCGCCACCTCTTCATCTGTCACTTCCTCCACCACCACCTCCTTCTCTTTCCCCACCTCAACTGTCGCCTCCTTCTCCTCCACATCTCTGCCTCCCCTCTACTTCCACCTTCAATAGTAAATTCAACTTCTTCATTAGGTTGTTGCAAACAACTACTAAATTTCTTGGAACAACTTCAATAGTTATTGCAACAACTAAACAAATTCTAAGTTACTGTAACACATTCTGTAGTTGTAATTATCAAATTTGTTGCAATAAGACTCGGTAGTTGTTTACGACAACTTACTGAAGTTGTTGGATTTACTGCAGAATCTCCTTAACTGCTCCAAAAATTGTATTTTCCGAATCACCTCTACCAATCTTCATACAACAAAAATAAAAATAGTTTGTAGATTAAAAAGAAGAAGAAGAGGAAGAAGAAAAAGAGAGAAGGGAGGGAATTCAAAAAACTGAATTTTGAACATGAAAAGTGGGCATGTTTGCATTATTTTATAAACTTGGATGGTTAATATTTTACCCTCAATTTTGGAGTTGTAAATTACTCTTTCTGAATTTTAATATTTACATTCAGGCTCATTTTAACTGAATTGTGGCTGACATGGTCAAGATCAATTTTTTGTTCAAGACTTGAGAGGTTCCTTAAATTAAATATACTCTAGAATCAAGTTTAAAAGAATTGTTGGTTTCCTTTCTCCTTTTCTTTAGCTCATATAACCAAGATCTGGATTCGCAATAACTTTAAACAAATTGCCCATTGGATGTGATCTTACCTATTTCAATAGGCTCCCCCTTCCTCCGTAATGGGCTTATCTGGTGCAAATACGGATTAGTCAAGCCAATTGGCTTCACATACCATTGGTTAAACCAAAAACAAAATAGAATTGAATATTGCATGTACAAGATTTTAAAATTAACTATGTATTACAGTCATGCTGATATTTCTGTCTTGTAGTGTTTTCTGAAGAATTTATATGTTGTTTGTTCCATGATAGGCATTCTCAGGATTACGCAGTGACAACAGTCTCATTCAATTCAACCGACAACTGAAGAGATGCGACTATGATTTAGTTTCGTGGAGACAGAGTGTAGAGCCTCGTGCTGGCCCTGATCTTAGGAAAGGCTTTGAGTTGTTAGATTTGGATGGTGGAATAGGGTGGGAGCTATTAACATCTATGGTACGTTTCAAAGCACGCCAAAGAATTAGTGCAAAGACAGCTTTAGCTCATCCTTACTTTGATAGAGAAGGTCTGCCAGCCCTGTCCTTCATTCAGAACCTAAAGCTGCAATTCTTCCGGGCTACACAACAAGACTATAGTGAAGCTGCAAACTGGGTTGTTCAACTAATGGCAAAATCAGGAACAGAACAAGACGGGGGCTTCACAGAAGCACAACTTCAGCAGCTTAGGGTATGTATTCTCATGGCTTTACGACATTGTTACTAATGTTGGTTATTAAGGGTGTGTTTGGTATGAAGGAAAATGTTTTGCCATGGAAAATGTTTTTCTAGAAACTGTTTTCCTAGAAAACAAGTTGATTTTTGACTTATTTTCTCATCTTTGGTTGGTGAGTAGAATATTTTTCGGAAAAGATTTTTAGTGTTTGATTTATGAATGAAAAATATTTTTGAGAAATATCTTTTATTTTTACTAGAGTAGAAAATAATTTTTGAAATTGAAAATATTTTTTAAAAACAAACTTAATTTTTTTTTGGTGGTGGGGGTCAAGGGTAGGGGTGAAAAATTGAAATTTTGAAGTTGAAAATATTTTTTTAAAACAATACTTTGGCTCTGTTCAACTCACGAATAACTCAACTCAATATATAAAGCAATAAGTCACATGCAATATATAAGACTTGTAAAAAAAAAAGTGTAAACAACTTAGTTCGTTAAGGATAAAACGATAACAAACTCAACTTTACTTATATAAAAGTAATATAACTTTAGTGGGAGATTCTTTAACCGACAATCACCACTATGAGCCCTAGTGGTGATAGCTCATAGTGGTGATACAACGTTTACCTCACGTTGCCCAAGGACCATCCTATACCTTGCCGTGATATAGGAAGCTAACTTTACTAAGTGGATCCACTAGCTTAATCTTACAGATTCATCTAAAAAGTATGACCCGTTAACTCCCATGTTGGCGGATGGTTCTTATGGAGAGTTGAGTTAATATGAACTCGTGTCCCCAATTCGGTGCTCAAGACTACTCCCAAAAATACTTAGCTCATAAGTGTTTTAAACATATCTTTCTTTATTTGAGATAATTACTCAAAACTTTGCCCAAAGGCTCACTTGGAATCGATGTTCCTTTTTCTTGAAAACTAGCCCAAAGGCTCTTTTGGAATCATAGTTCCTTTCTTACTCAAATGTAAAAACATTTAGAAACTTCTTTGGGAATACATAGTTCCCTAATAACATTTGAGAAATGAACTCAACTTTAAACTCTTTACTTAACTTAAAACTCTTGACTCTTACTCTTTACTTGACTTGAAACTCGAGCCTTAAAATGAAGTTAAAACATTCAATAAAGACTCTTGAACGACTTTAAAGACTTTACCTTGACTTACTTCTTTAACTTCTAAACTCAACTCTTAGCTTCACTTGACTTGGAAACGAACTCTTCTTGAATTGGAATCATGAATTCAAGGTGTTTGATCACGTGTTATGGACGAGTTCTTGACGTTTAAACGTACCTTGGAGTGTTGGAAACAACTATGAAACATAGGTACAACACCTAGGAACATGTATGAAAAAATGGGGAAGGAATGGGAAGACTTGGCGCTCTTGGCGCTTTGAGAGGCGCGGAGCGCCAGACCAAAAACTTCAGAGGAGGCCTGCTGGCGCGCTGATGGGCGCGCCGCCCCAAGGGGGGAAATTCAGAGCCCCTCTTGGGGCGCGCTGACAGGCGTGACGCCCCACCCTTTTTCCCCGAAAATCGACTTTTCTCCTTAGTTTTCTCCAACTCTAAACCTTCTACACATCAAAGTTTCCAGCCCCAAGCACTTAAAATCATAAACCTCTCAACATACAATAGATTCAACTCAGAAACACCACTGGAAACATACACCAAACCAATAAGAACTACAACACAACACAACTACAACTTCAACAATTCCAACCAACAACTTCAATCAAACATAATCAATTTTTTCTCGAAATTAAACGAGCTTGGCGTGTGGGGAAAAGAACCAACCCAACACTATGAACTCACATACCTTAATAGGGATCACCCCCGAAGAAAAACACGACGATCTTTACGAAGTTTGCTTCTTCTTCTCCTTTCTCTCCTTTTCTCTCAAGAACCCTAACTCTTACTCTTTTTAAAAAGGGAAAAACTGATCAAAAATCAGTCTTACACCTTAATATATATCCAAAGACAAGGCTAGGGAAAAGACCAAAATACCCTTACAATTTCCGGACGGATTCCCTGCCAACTGCCCAACTTTCAAGGGCATAACTCGCTCATACGAACTCAGAAACGAGCAAACTCGATGGCGTTGGAAAGACCAATCCATGAACTTTGCAACCATAACTGGAACTACACCTAGATCATCCTGAGCTAGGAGTTATAACTGTTCAAAGTTGGCCAAAATTTCATTATTTTCCATACTTAGCCAAATTT
>NC_064285.1:37285830-37302665 GCF_019186545.1 Solanum stenotomum | reverse complement strand
GGGGGGGGGGGGGGGGGGGGGGGGGGGGGGGGGGGGGAGTGATCGACGATCTGGATGAAAAAATAAAAAATTGAAATTTAAAATTTTTAAAAAAACAAACTTAAATACAATAAAAAATTGATAGGGGGAGGGTAGTGGGTAAAAAAATAAAAAATTAATATTAGGAATATCTTTTAAAAACAATTTTTAATATTTTTTTGGAGGGAGTGGGGGTAGGGGGTGAGGGTGGGGTAAAAAAAATGAATTTAGAAACAAGTTTTTTTTTGGGGGGGGGGGGGTTGGGGGGCTGGTTTGAGGGTAGAGACAAAATAAATTGATTTTTTCAACAAAAAAATAATTGTAATTTGAAGTTGCAAGAGAGTTTTGGAAAATATTTTCCTTAAGTTTTGAAGGGAAGTCATTTTTCCTTAAATTTGAGGAATATGAGTTGATTTGGAAAACATTTAACCCAACCAAACATGAGAAATCCTTCAAACCAAACACACCCTAAATGTAAAATTTCCTCAATACGTTTTGTTTTGTTTTTCCAATTGTGATTTACAGGAAATAGAGCCTAAGAAGAAGTCAAATGCGCAGAGGAATGCTCTTGCATCAGCTCTTCGACTTCAAAGGAAAATTATAAAAACCCTGAATGAGAGTATGGATGATCTTAGCAATAAACGGAAAAGCTTATGGTGGAGCCGGTGGATTCCAAGAGAGGAATGAAATTAGTAAATGTGTACAAAATAGTTTTAGTACTTTGTTTCATAGAAGCTTACTTACTAGTTTTCATTCTCATTTGACAATGTAAACCAATTTTTGAACATAGATTATTATATGTAAAAAGTGAAAATATCTTATACCAATATGTACACTTGTTTTAATATTTATACAAAGATATGGAGTTAACAGTTGATTTTCTATGTAGCCTGGTAAAATTGACAGAAAACCAGAGGAGAACATTTTATAATTGTAACATCATTTGTTTCAGCCCACCTTAATGCTTCTACAGAAAGGTGAAAAATGGTGAACAGTAGAAGCACTATTACTGGTGGAACTTACTATATGTAAATAATATATATATATATATATATATATATATATATATATATATATTATTTTTTTAAAAAGCATATATGCAATAAGCAAAATCACTTGAAAATAATGACAAAGAATAATCAATTTAGAATTGCAAATAGTCTTACTTTGTTTGATTTTTTTTGGTGTAATTTCTTTCTTTATTTGAAAACAATATACTGTACATGTCTCCTTGATTTTGTTCAATTGAGATAAAGCCATTGAGTTGTGATCGGTTGGTTGGAGTTCGAGTTAATAATAAGAGAGTTGAGATTTATCCTTAGGGTGTGAATAAGGAAAAAAAAAGGGGGTGGGGGTGGGGTATAAGGAAACAAATTAGAGAAAATATGTAACACCTCGGATTCGAGAAAGGGCAACATTTCAGTTCCAGAAGAATCTGGTGCCATCAGACGGAGGCTAGCCACGGCTCGTGGACTGAGCCATGGATCATAGGTCTAATCCGTGGATTGGCCACCCAAATAGGCTCAGAGGACCACGAGCCACGACCTGGACCAACGAACCGTCGTTGGGTCCACGGTCTATGGATCATGGCCTCAAAGTCCAGTCTCTAATGAAGACGACGGACGTGTAGGATGGACCGTCGGTCAAACCACGGTCCGTCGGTCAAACCACGGTCCGTCGGTCAAGGCCAGTAAGTCGAAGGTCAGCAGTTATTCTAGGGGCAGTTGGGTCTTTCCTAATTAGTTTAGCCTAATACTATGTCAGTTTACCCTTCACCAAAACATGTAAGTGTTTTAACTCTAAAACTTCTCAATTGAAAATCGTTCTCTCAAATTTACAAAAGAAGAACAAGTCTTCCTCTCAAATATTTCTCTCTCTAGAAAACTTGAAGAAGAAGGGTCAAAGCTAGGGTTTGCAAGTCAATTCTCCAATTCCTCCATTGAAGTTAAGAAATTGGCATTGAGGTATGATAGTTTTCATCCATGGATTCCTTTCATTCATGGAGTTCACAAATTCTCCTATTTTCAAAGTTAGAATTCCCCAATCTAGTTAGGATTTTATTCTATGATATGGGTTCCTTTAACTATTGATTTAGTTGATTGATCTATGATCTTTTATGCATGAATCGAGTTAATCTAATGATTTTATGATGATTCCCCATGAACCCATGTAATTTCCATGTTTTCTAAATTATGATATATGATGCGGGTGTTGGATTATGAAAGAGAAGTTTATGAAATTAAGCATGTTCTTATGAAATTTATGCAAATGTTGTAAGGATGCTTGAGAGTGAAGTATCAATGATAATGTTGTTGTTGTGTTGTTGAGAGAATTTTCTCATATACATATGAAAGCATGATCGTGAAAGGTTTTCTCACATAAGTAAGGGTTCTAAGGTTGAAATGTCTTCTCACCGAAATGAATCAAATATAAAAATCTATCCTACTAAAACCTAGCTTGGATTGGCAAGATGACGTTACCTTCCATGGATAATAAGAACAAGTAAGAAAATGACTATTCTGTGGTATTTATGCTCAGCACCGAGAGGATATTGAGATGAAAGCTCTCCAGTGAGTAGAGGCCGGATTTCTAAAAGCAATCTCCTTATCCCTTACCTATGTACCCCCATAGGATGATTGTCTAGATAGACATTAGCTAGTGGATCCACCTAAGCTGGAAGTTCATGGTCCTTGCCTTGTCAAGTAGGACAACCCTTTTCGGTGTGAAAGACACCAGGAGATCATGTTATAGCTCACATAGTCTCTTGTCAGTTAAGGCTACTTCCCACAATAATAATGAACTAGCGTTACTTCAAGAATTATCTCACATGTGTTCAAAGGTTTTAAAGATGTTAGCTTGCATTGACCATGTTTATGACTTATGTTTTCTAACTCTTTTTATATCATGTTTTAGCTTGGTCATTGCATGTCATGAAATGTCCCTTTTTTCTAGCATGATTTAAATGTTTATATGCATGGCTATCATACTTGGTACATATTTTTTTACCACACATACTCTTGCCTACATTTCCCCAAATGTAGGGTCTGACAGTCAGGGTTCTCAGTTTCGTGGTTAGAGGTTGACTTGAGAGATTCCGAGCTTTGGTGAGTCCTCATGCTTCGAGGACGAATTTTCATTGTTTTCAGTTTTCTGTCTTATTTTTAGTTTTGGACATGATGTATGGGATAGGCCCAATTTCATTCTATTGTACTAGATGGCTAATGAGACAAAGTGTTTAGAATTCCGCTTTATCTACTATAAAAACTATTGGGACTTGAAATGTATTTCTTTATCTCTTTGTTTTATTTCTTATGTTATGAATGCTAAGTGGCTTGTATGGGGCCTCTCGGGGTCTTATACACCATGTTACACCTACGGGGTACCTTGGGTCCCGACAAACTTGATAATCAGAGCATAAGGTTTAAAATGGTTCTAGGATGTTCATAAGCCATGTCGAGTAGAATCTTGTTCATGAGTGTGAAGTGTGCCACATTTATGATTGAGAGGCTATAAGATGATTAGAAAACTCCACTTCTTTCATTACTCTAAAGTCGTGTGATATATTTTAACTCTATAAGGTCTCTCTCCTAATCCTTATCTGATGCTTTACAGGATATAGCTACTCGAAGAGCTTATGCTAGAAGAAATATGAGAGAGAGTGCAGAACAAGAAGCTCCTCCCCAAGCTACTCAAGTTCTGATCGACCCTTTGGCCGAGTAAGTGACTAATGTGGAGTTTAAGGTTGCTTTTCAAGTATTGGCTCTAGCCATGACAGCCCAAGCCAATAGGGAGGTTGCGGTTCCCGTGAACCTAAGTGTGGGTAAGACGACATCTAGAGTGAGGGACTTCACTAGGATGAATCCTCTGGAGTTTCATGATTCTAAGGTTGCGAAAGATCCTCAAGAGTTCATTGATGAGGTTTACAAGGTGTTGATGATCATGGGAGTGACACCGGTGGAAAAGGCGTAGTTGGCTGCTTATGAACATAAGGGTGTTGCACAAATTTGGTTAAAAAACAAATGGAAAGAAGGGAGACCGGAAGATGCGGGTCCTCTTGACTGGGAAGAGTTTAAGGTTGCTTTCCTTGATAGGTTCTTTCCCCTTGAGATGAGGGAGGCAAAGGTGCTTGAGTTTATCAACCTTCGTCAATGAAGTATGAGTGTGAGGGAATATGCTTTGAAGTTCACACAATTGTCTAAATATGCCTCTGCAATGGTTGCCGATCCTAGGGCAAGGATGAGTAAGTTCGTTTTGGGTGTGTCCGAAATGGTGGTTAAAGAATGTCGCACCCCATGCTCATTAACGACATGGACATTTCTCGTCTCATGGTTCATGCTCAATAGATCGAAGATGAGAAACTTAAGGAAAAGTCTAAGGAGACAAAGAGGGCTAAAACTAGTGATGGTAATTTCTCTCATGCAAGGTTTGATGGACATGGTTGTCCTAGATTTCGACAAAGGTTTTCTGATCAAGGTTATTCCAATTCTCCTCCTAGGTTCAATAAATATAGGGTGTCTAACCCTAAGCCCAAGGAGGAATGGTTGCGGGTCGTCATTGCTTATGTCTACTTGTGCTAGGTGTGGAACGAAGCACGAGGATAAGTGCCTATCCGACAATGATGATTGCTCCAGTTGTGGTAAACGTGGTCATAAGATGAGGGATTGCCCAATACTTATGGCTGAAGGAAGAGAGGGCAAGAAAGCTCCTCCTAGTGGTTTGGGTTCCAATGCTCCCAAGAGAAACCGATTTTGTGCACTTCAGACTCATGGTGAACAAGAGGGTTCTCCCAATGTGGTTATCGATATGTTAAAAGTATTCCAACTTGATGTTTATGCTTTACTTGATCCCGGTGCCACCTTGTCTTTTGTGACGCCATATGTGGATATAAGGTTTGATGTTCTTGCGGATGTGTTGTTAGATCCTTTTTCTGTCTCTACTCCTGTTGGTTATTCTATTGTGGCTAAGAGAGTCTATAGAAAGTGTCCCATTTTCTTGTCCCATAAAGTTACTCTTGTTGATTAGGTAGAGCTTGATATGCTAGATTTTGAAGTTTCCTTGGTATGGATTGGCTGCACGCATGCTATTCTTTTGTCGATTGTAGAACTTGTGTAGTCAAGTTTCAGTTTCCGAATGAGCCTATCCTAGAATTGAAAGGGGGAAATTCAATGCCTAAGGGTTAGTTTGTCTCTTGTTTTAAAGATAGAAAGATGATCTCTAAGGGTTGCATATACCATCTAGATAGGGTGAAGGATGTGGATTTCAAAACCCCTACTCCTAAGTCGGTCCCCGTTGTTAATGGGTTTCTGGAAGTGTTCCCACATGATTTACCCGGAATTCCTCCCAAGAGGGAAATAGACTTTGGTAATGACCTTCTCCCATATACACAACCTATTTCTATTCCTCCTTACCAAATGGCTCTAACGAAACAAAAGAAGTTGAAAAAATAATTAAAAGACTTGTTGGATAAAGGTTTCATCCGAACAAGTATCTCTCCGTGGGGTGCTCCAGTTTTGTTTGTTAGAAAGAAAGATGGCTTTCTTCGTATGTGTATTGACTATCGCCAGTTGAACCAGGTGACCATTAAGAATAAGTATCCTTGTCGAAAGATAAATGATTTGTTTGACCAACTTCAAGGAATGAGTTACTTCTCTAGATTGACATTCGGTCGGGTTTTCACTAGTTGAGGTGAAGGAAGATGACATTCCGAAGATGACTTTTTGAACTCGGTAGGGCCATTATGAGTTTTTGGTGATGTCTCTTGGTTTGACTAATGCTCCAGTGAAATTTATGGATTTGATGAATAAGGTGTTTAGACAATACCTTAACATGTTTGTGATTGTGTTCATTGATGATATATTGATTTATTCGATAAGTGACGATGAACATATTGATTATTTGAAGATTGTGTTGCAAATTCTCAAGGACCAACAACTCTTTGCAAAGTTTAGCAAGTGTGAGTTTTGGCTAAGGTCCGTAGCTTTCCTTGACCATATTGTTTCAAGTAAGGGTATTGAGGTAGATCCTAAGAATACGGATGCGGTCAAGAGTTGGCCTAGACCTCTATCCCCTTTAGATCTTAGAAGTTTCTTGGGTCTAGCCGGTTATTATAAGAGGTTTGTTGAGGGGTTTTCCTTTGATTGCCTCTCAATTGAATGCATTGACTCAAAAGAAGTCAAAGTTAATATGGTCCCAAGCATGTGAGAAGAGCTTTCAGGAATTGAAGGATAAATTACTTCCGCTCTGGTGTTGACTTTACCGGAAGAGACCGATAGTTTTGTTGTTTATTGTGATGCCTCGAGAATTGGGCTAGGATGTGTGCTTATGTAAAATGGGAAAGTCATTGCCTATGCCTCAAGGCAACTTAATGTTCATGAGAAGAATTATCCTACCCATGACCTTGAACTAGCGGTGGTTGTTTTTACCTTAAATATTTGGAGGCACTATTTGTATGGTGTTCATGTTGATGTTTCCACCGACCACAAGAGTTTGCATTATGTGTTTAATCAGAAGGACTTAAATCTTTGTCAAAGAATGAGGTTAGAGTTATTGAAGGATTATGATATGAGTATTCTCTATCACCCCGGTAAAGCGAATGTGGTGGCGTATGCTCTTAGTCGGTTGTCTATGAGTAGTGTTGCTCATATCAAAGAAGATAAGAAGGAGTTGGTTCGAGATGTTCATAGATTGGATCGGTTGGGTGTTCAGTTAGTGGACTCTACCAAGGGTGGTATTATGATTCACAACAACTCAGAATCGTCTTTTGTGGCGGATGTGAAACCCAAGTAAAGTAAGATCCAATTTTGGTTGACTTGAAGGAAACGATGCTTAAAAAGTTCGTAGAGGCTTTCTCCCAAGGGGGAGATGTTTTACTTAGATATCAAGGTCGTTTGTGTGTTCCTAATGTTGATGACTTGAGGGGACAAATCTTGTCAGAAGTCCATAGTTCTTGGTATTCCATTCACCTGGGAGCCACCAAGATGTACCGTGATTTGCTGGAGATCTATTAATGGAATGGGATGAAGAAGGATATTGCGGGATTTGTGGCTAAATGTCCTAATTGTCAACAAGTGAAAGTTGAGCATCAGAAACCAGGAGGTTATTCCAAGATATTAAACATTCCTACTTGGAAGTGGGAAGATTTAAATATGGACTTTATTGTGGGTTTGCCTCGCACTTGGGGACAACACGACTCAATTTGGGTTATATTAGATCGAATGATGAAATCAACTCATTTCATTCCCGTCAAAGTTTCTTATTCGGCGGAAGATTATGCTAAGTTGTATTTGAGGGAAATGGTAAGGTTGCACGAAGTGCTCACTTTTCAGTTTTGGAGATTTTTTCAAAAAGGTGTTGGTACTCGTGTTAAGATTAACACGACCTTTCATCCACAAACCGATGGGCAAGCAGAGCGTACTATCAAAACTTTGGAAAATATGTTGAGAGCTGGTGTGATTGATTTTAAGGGTAATTGGGATGATCACTTGCCTTTGATTGAGTTTGCATATAACAATAGTTATCACTCGATTATTGGTATGGCTCCATTTGAGGCCCTATATGGTCGAAGGTGTAGATCTCCTATAGGTTGGTTTGAGGTGGGTGAAGTTGCCCTAATAGGTCCTAAGTCGGTACATGAGGCCATGAAAAAAGTTTGACTTAATAGAGAAAGGTTGAAAACGGCTCAAAGTCGGCAAAAGTCATATGCCTATGTAAGAAGAAGAGATCTTGAGTTTGATATTCAATATAAGGTTTACTTGAAAATTTCACCCATGAAGGATGTAATGAGATTATGTAAGAAAGGAAAGATTAGTCCCCGATATGTAGGCCCATATCATATTTTTAGGCGTGTTGGTAAGGTTGCTTATGAACTTGAATTGCCTAATGAATTGGCATCGGTGCATCCGATTTTCCATGTCTCTATGTTTAAGAAATGTGTTGGTGATCCGACATCTATAGTTCCCTTAGAAAGCTTAGGGATTAAGGAGAATCTTTGCTATGAAGAAGTTCCAGTTGAGATTTTAGACTGACAAGTCAAGAAGTTGATAAATAAAGAAGTTGCTTCCGTGAAAGTGTTGTGGCGGAATCAGTTAGCTCAGGGTGCTACTTGGGAGGCCGATGCCGATATGATGTCCCGATATCCTCATCTCTTTCCTTCTACCCCTACTCTAGCTTGAGGTAATGAGTTCTTAATGGTTAACTCTTTTGGTGTCATGTGTCTTAGATATTCCCATGATTTCCTCATTTATTCATATTCATGAAAAAGTTTAAGTTTTGAGAAAATGAGTTTACTCGACTGATTTCTACATGTTTATGTACATTTGAGTGTGAGTTGCATATAGACTTCACGATGTGATATTTTGGACATGTTTTAACTTGGAGTTGATGTTTCCACCTCGAATATATGCATTGCATGCATGATGGGATGTTAGATTTAGTTTCCACCCTTTCTTATGATGTCTTGAATCTCATTCGAGGACGAATGATCCTAAAGGGGAGATAATGTAACACCTCGAATTCGAGAAAGGGCAACATTTCAGTTTCATAAGAATCTGGTGCCATCCGACGGAGGCCAGCAACGACTCGTGGACTGAGCCACGGACCATAGGTCTGGTCCTTGGATTGGACACCCAAATAGGCTCAGAGGACTACGAACCACGGCCTGGACCAACATACCATTGTTGGGTCCACGATCCGTGGATCATGGACTCAAAGTCTAGTCTCTGATGAAGACGATAAACGTGCAGGTTGGACCGTCGGTAAAACCACGATCCGTTGGTCAAGGCCAGTAGGTCGAAGATCGAGAGTTATTCGAGGGGTAGTTGGGTCTTTTTCTAATTAGTTTTGCCTAATACTATGTCGTTTTACCCTTCACTAAAACCCCTATATAAGTGTTTTAACTCCAAATCTTCCCAATTGAAAATCATTCTCTCAAATTTACAAAAGAAGAACAAGTCTTTCTCTCAAATATTTCTCTCTAGAAAACTTGAAGAAGAAGGGTCCAAGCTAGGGTTTGCAAGTCAATTCTCCAATTCCTCCATTGAAGTTAAGAAATAGGCATTGAGGTATGATAGTTTTCATCTGTGGATTCCACCCGTTCATGGAGTTCCCATATTCTCCTATTTTCAAAGTTAGAATTCCCCAATCTAGTTAGGGTTTTCTTCTATGAAATGGGTTGCTTTAACTATTGATTTAGTTGATTGATCTATGATCTTTTATTCATGAATCGAGTTAATCTAATGATTTTATGATGATTCCCCATGAACCCATATAATTTCCATGTTTTCTAAATTACGATCATATCATGTGGATGTTGGATTATGAAAGAGAAATTTATGAAATTAAGCATGTTCTTATGAAATTTATGCAAATGTTTTAAGGATGCTTGATAGTGAAGTATCAATGATAATTTTGTTGTTGTGTTGTTGAAAGGATTTTCTCATATACACATGAAAGCCTGATTGTGACAAATTTTCTTACATAAGTTTGCGTTCTAAGGTTGAAAGGTCTACTCATCCAGCTATCCTAATAAAACCTAGCATGGATTGGTTATTGAATGATACCATTCCATTGATGATTTATGACTGATGACCTAGCTTGGATTTACAAGATGACGTGCCCTTCCATGGATAATAAGAACAAGTAAGAAAATGACTATTCCGTGGGATTTATGCTTAGCATCGAGAGGATATTGAGATGGAAGATCTCCCGTGAGTAGTCTCCGTGTTTCTAGAAGCAATCTCCTTATCCCTTACCTATGTGCCCCCATAGGATGACAGAATTAAGGAACTGAAAACATTTCCAATACCGGCAGCAGCTCCCGTTGAAGCAATTGTAGCAGCTCCTGCGCCGATTCATTTTGCACCTTCTTAGCTAATGGATCCACCTAAGCAAGAAGTTCATGCTCCTTACCTTGGCAAGTAGGACAACCCTTTTCAGTGTGGGAGACACGGGGGGATCATATTGTAGCTCACATGGTCTCTATGTCGGTTAAGATTACTTCCCAGAATAATATTGAACTACAATTACTTCAAGCAGTATCTCGTATGTGTTCAAAGGTTCTAATGATGTTAGCTTGCATTGACCTTGTTTATGACTTATGTTTTCTAACTCTTTTTATATCATGTTTTAGCTTGGTCATTGCATGTCATGAAATGACCCTTTTTACCATGATTTAAATGTTTATATGCATGACTATCATACTTGGTACATTATTTTATACTAACGCATACTCTTGCCTACATTTCCTCAAATGTAGGGTCCGACAGTCAAGGTTCTTAGTTTGTGGATGGAGTTTTACTTGAGAGATTCCGAGCTTTTGTGAGTCCTCATGCTTTGAGGATGAATTTTCATTATTTTCAGTCTTCTCTCTTATTTTCAGTTTTGGACATGATGTATGAGATAGGCTCAATTTCATTCTATTGTACTAGATGGCTAACAGACAAAGTGTTTAGACTTCCGCTTTATGTACTATAAAAACTATTGGGACTTGAAATGTATTTCTCTATCACTTTGTTCTATTGCTTATGTTCTGAATGCTAAGAGGCTTGTATGGGGCCTCTCGGGGTCTTATACGTCATGTTACGCCTAGGAGGTACCTTGGGTCTTGACAAAATGTTTGTTGGGTCAAAATTTCTTACCCAAAGAAATAAAAAGCGTGAGAAACTAAAATGGAACAATCCGCCATTGAAGAGGTTTGAAACTCAAATTTTAAAGTTTGACTTGCTAAAATGTGAACCATTTTGAGTGAATAATATATCAAAAGATTTGAAAGAAAAAGATGAACTCATATCTAAAATTTAAGATTATTTAGAGGATATTTGAGTTGGTCAGGATTGAAAACTTTTTTCAACTTGTTGAGGAAGATGAACCGCTACAATGTATAAATATTATATGCTCAATGTATGTGTGTATATGTACGCCATATCTACACCTTTAGCTTTGAAGCAACTTGATACAACCTCCTTTAGAGACTTTGTTGTAAGCCTTTTCTAAGTCGATGAACTCCATGTGTAAGTCCTTCTTTCTCTCCATGTATTACTCCATGATGTTGTCCAAATTACTCCTTTTTAGTGGATATTTAAGTGGTTACTATCAAATGTAGAACCTAACAAGGCGGGTGTTGGATCCCACAAAGAGCATGGCAAAACATTATAATTTATGCAAGAATTCAATCTTATGATCACTATTTCAAAATGGGGTTTATTGGGAATATTTATGAACTATTTATAATTTATGATTATGGTTAAGTTGATATTCAATAATTAAAAAACAACTACAGTTGTGGTTCCTTACATGTTGGAATTCAAACAAATAAGTCACTATTCAACTCATTTAGGGGTCGTTTGGTAGACTGTATTTAAAAAAAAATACATGCATTAGCCTTGTGTATTACTAGTACCTTATTTGGTACTCTTTTCCAACCTATGTATAACTAATGCTTGCATTAGTTGTACACTCTATTGTGTATTAAGGTGTGTATTGCTAATACCATGGATTTCTAGGTATTAGCAATGCAATGGTTATAATGCATGCATTAACTCAATTAAAGACCCAATTTCATCTCAATACCTTTTTATATCTTTTCCACCATAATAGTGAAGGGTATCTTTGTAAATATTTTTAATGCAATGCATTCTATTTTTTATGCATCAAACCAAACAATACATAAAAATAATGTATGTATAATTAATGCAAGCACAACTAATACATGCTTTGCTAATGCAAGCATTACTAATACACTCTATTTAGCATTATTTTTATACACTCTACCAAATGACCCCTTGGTGTGTTCACTGAGCAAAACTGATAAAGTGATACGTCTTCTAAAGTCTTTCAGCCCAATTAGAAGAAAAACACCTTAAGTCCTTCTGACACTTATGTGTGTGTTATTGAAACATCATCATATGTTCCAAGTTAGTGATAAACACTCAATTATGTCCTATTTTTCAGGCATAGGTGGTCATATGCAAAACAATACCTATCTTTAGAGGTTGGGGTCAAACCACGGGGATTGGAAGATCACCTTCAATTGATTTCACCACTTGAAGTGAACTTAGAAAATTGAATTCTCAACACACATGTATATATAAAATGGGAGGGGTAGTAACAACTAAAATTCACCAATACAAAGGAACAAAACAGGGAATCAACGCAAATATGATCTACCAAGCTTGCAAAGGACAAGAGGTGTGTGCATAATGATTAGGGTTTCAACTAAAATAGGCAAAGATTAATCACAACGAAGATGATTGATATATGGATAATGTTTGGTCTAGGATACATCCAATATTCTCTGAAACTATCAAACGTATGTCCCATAGATTCTTTCAAAGTCCAACACCCTTTCTAATGAAATACCATTACTTGAGTAGATAGACTATTCCTAGCTCATATCGTTAAATAAGAAACTACTCGGATTATCCAATCCTTGGCTCAAACCCTTCGAGTGATTTCAAAATGTCCTCACTATTGAGTCTTACCCAACTCCATTTTACTTTCTCAAGCAAAAATAGTGTTAGAGATCTCAATCAATATTTGCTATCATCGGTTTTGGATTAAAACTTCAAGAAAACAACAGATCCATGTAATACACTTAAATTTAGTATTCATTAATGAATACTCATTTGGTGTTTTACACCCTCATAAGGCATACAGACCCCTAGCTAAGGATTTAGGTTCTTAGAAAAGAACAAATAGAGACAAAAACCATGTAAGAAATCTCCATTTCAAGATAATGTGATTAACAAAATCTAGAATACAAACTTAGAGTAATACAAATTTGAGGCTTCTTGCTCTACAAGATAAAAGTTTCTTCACTACGCTCTATGAATCGTTTTCACCAAAAAGGAACTCTCCATTTCATCCTTAATTAGGAAGAAGATAAAGAAACATAATTACACAAAACCTCATTCTATCTTTGGAACCTTCGAAAGGAAGCACTGAATTTCAGAATTACATTTTCCCCTTCAACTTACATGTTTGAACTTGCGCTAAACTGTCAGAATACTAATCTCATATTGTGGAGCACCAGTCGCTTCTCCGCGCCAACCTTGAGTTCTCATAGGAGAATCTGTACTAGGACCTGTGAGCCACCGATCAAGCATTGTACCACACAAATTGTAGCACCAATATTGAGGAAGTGTCATCCCTGAGACTATCCCCTATACACGATTGGTGTTTAGAGACATGAGTGACCCAAAGCTAGTCTCATGGAATGGAACTACACTAGGATATATAAAATCAACAAATGAAAGAAAAATATAACTGAAATAGGTCTATTTAAACAAAACGGAAATAGACAAATATCTGAGTACATATGAGAGAAAATAAAACTAACTATCTGGAAAGCCTCTACTACTGTGAGTTGCTAGGACAAACCCCTAGCTAACTCCAAATGTCTGAAACTAAAGTAAAATACTGAAATCAAAGATAAAGGGATCATCCTAGGATAATGTGGACTCACAAAGATATTGCTGCAAAGCTGAATGGATACGTTCTAATTGCGGGCTGGATGATGAGTGTCAGAACTTATATTATCAAACAATATAGGTAGAAACTATGCGTTCAATGCTTTGAATGTACTCAGTATGAGGAATATGAATAATAAACATGATATCTGAACATACTAAATCTATAAAAACATGCTGATGCAATGGCCAAGTAAAATATCTTGAAACTGAGATAACCTAATCTAAAATACATAAATACAAGGTCATGCAATAACTGAAAGTATGATTGTGGGAGATACTAAAACTGATATAAACTATGTGAGCTACTACATGGAGTTCGGTGTACTTTCCCATACAAAAAATGATGTTCTTCAATAAATGCCAATGCCGTAAGGGACATGATTACTTAATTAATGTGAATCCATTAAGCTAAAGTCTATAATGATAAATCTTATGGTGACACGTAATTCTTAGGCTTAAGAATTTCTACTAAAAGTTTATGAACACTGACAAATATCCATCATCCCTAAATCTGCTCGGTGCTAAGTATTACTCCCAATGGAAACATGCATAATATGAAACAGTAATATTTTGATAATACTGAATCATACACATAACTGATAAATACTGAGTAGCTCATAAATCATGACAACTTAAAATAGTCGAAATTTACTTTATCTGAAAGCATGTAAATCGTGATAACATAAAATATACTAAGAGACTTTACTTGAAAACATCTAAATCATGAAAATTGGATAATTTGAGACGTGAAACTGAAATAACATAATTTTGAGTCATTAAAATACTTGCATCCTCCAAGTTAATGAAAATAATGTTGAAAACATGGAATTATAATCAAAATCATGCAATTGAAGACTAATCGTGAAGAAAAAGCTGAATTCCAATAAAGACACATAAAAATCTTAGAAATCCTAGGCTTGGAGCAAATCATAATTTGAAAAGTTCAGGTTTTCTTGGGACTCAATGGGTAAATGGATACTTATTGATGAAATCCCACATACATGGCGGACAAGCCCTAACTTTAATTCCTTTGATGGAGACTTGAAACTTGGAACCCTAATTCTTGCTTTAGAGGAGACTTGAGAGAGAAGAAATCTAATTTGGGAGAGTTAGGAGTGAATAGAAGGATAGGGTCACTAGGAATTAGTTACTCCCACATAGAATAGTCCTAAAAGACGTAGCATAGGGATTGAAAGAATGGGAAACAACCAAAATGACCTTGATTATTTTTTTTTAAGTTATTACTGCGAGGGGTATCTACAGTCTGTGGTTCTATCTACGGACCATGGAAGTCAGACTAAAATTCCTAAGCATTTGAACTTTCAAACCACGAGACCAAACTATGACTCGTACTTCCTTATATGACTTGTGCTTGTTCGTAGAATGGGCTTAAATAGAGTTTATGCAGATTGATTTATGAGAATCATCTACGATTAGTAAAATGATGCTCGTAAAGATCAAGAAAGTTTATGAGGTTTCAGGAACTTGATTTACGGTGCCCATCCATAAATAGTAAACACATCCACGACTTGCAAATCTTGAACGTCCTATTCAAGCCAAATTTCCAAGTTTTTGAAGTCAATCTATGAATCGTAAAACAAACTATGATCCATAACTTGACTCGTACACACTGACTTAATTCTGTTGATTTCAGAAGTCTCAACTATAGATTCTATCTACGGCTCATGGTTCCACTTACAACCTGTAGATGGTGTCATAAATTCCAAAATTTTGTAGGCTTGGAATTTTTCTGCACTCCCTCTAGTCTTTTCTAAACTTGGAACTTCTCAAATTTTATAGGAAGCTTTGCTCCTTTCAAGCCGTCATTTAGCCTATGAGACGCTTATTGTTTCTTGTAGAATGTCAGTTGCTTCGCTGATGTGGTTCAGTGATATTCAACCTCAAATCTATTAAACTTGTTTTTCCAAAGAATGCCTGTGTACAAGAGAACTAGGGCCTAATATCCCGTCAATTATCATAAAAAGATGGCAAAATCTCATGAATTTGTTTCTAGTTAGTCGGTAAAATACCAACTCATCAGTTAGCTTTCCTATTACTAGTTCAAGCTGATAGATGGGGATTGATAGCCCCAAATCCCTAATAATGATTCTTTTTCCTAATCTAAACTTCTCTTGTCAAACAAGTTCAAAATTCAGGTAAGTTTCAATTTTTATGTCATGACCCAACTACCCCCTAAATGTGACATGGTGAATAGAATCCCAAAAGTCTCTAAACGAACTATATGTCATAGCAGGACAATTAAGATAAAAAGATAACTAAAAGTAAGAGATAAAGCTAAAGATAAATCTCAAGGGACAATATCAATATAAAGGAGCATCTGAGTACAATGAAAATAATGTGGAAGTACTCATATCTTACAACAAGCATCTACTACATATGTGTGACTAAGACAAGCCCTAGCTCATGAAATAATTTGAAACTGAAGTAAAGTAAAAAATGACATCAAAAGCATAAAGGTGGCCACCAGATCTGGACAGGATGATTGGAATCTGTGCTAACCTCAAGTTGTATGAGATGTGCCATAACCTATATTATAAAATAATATAGGCACAAGAGATATGTGCAATTAGTACTTGGAAGGTACTGCGTATGAGGAAAGATGCATGTGTGTAAGCATAATAACATGATAATTCTAAACACATGATAATGCATGACTAAGTAAAACAATACATAATCTAATAAGCTGAGTTCATAAAATATAGTACAATGTCAATGCAATATTCTAAAAATCATTTCATAAGTAGAAGTCATAATCCCAGTCATATCATATGTGGAAGATACCGTTAACTGACATAAACCATCTGAGCTATTGTAACACCTCGAATTCCAAATAATGAAAATTTCAATTTTTCCAAAAACTCTGGTGCCAGCACAAACGGAGCCACCAACGGTTTGTAGGCTGGATTGGCCAGTCCAAATTTTCCAAAATGTCAAGGTTTTAGTATTTTTGATATGGTTCACCAGGATGACCCATTGTCCAATGCACGAGCCGTAGGTAGTCTCTCGTAGGTGGGTCCCATATTTAGTGACATTTTAAGATAAAAATTGGAACCGACTGAAATGACCCAAAAAGTTCTTAAAAATGTGCTTCGGAAGTTACCGGAAACTTGTTTAGCTATATAAAAAAAATCCGTTTCATTTTTCGAAAATCCGACTTCATATTCTTGTTTAGGGGGTCAAATTGAGTGGGAAATGGGTCTAACTCAAATTTTAGAGCAACCGTATCAAAATCCGAAATTTCCAAGTGAAGCCTTTTTCGAGGGTCTACTTTGGAGGGTCATATCTCCTAGCACACAAATAATTGGGTGGTCCATAACATATCCATGGAAA
>NC_064285.1:36989610-37285264 GCF_019186545.1 Solanum stenotomum | reverse complement strand
AGACTTTAGCTTGCAATTGTATTTTGACTATGAGGGGAGCCGGTAGTATGTCATGGCCCCCGTCCTATCTATGTATGTAGAGGTGTGCGTTGGACAAGAATTTTGTAAATGAGCTTGACTCTTGTTCTATGATGTCATTTTGAAATGGTTTGCCCTTAGTCCCTATTTCCCGTTAATTAATGTTGAATGTGCTTCCGTGACCGATGAAGTGTGATGACAAGTTTGAGAGGCTTGTTTGGGGTTCCTTCGGGTTCCTCATTCGCCATGTCACGTCTAGGCCCTAGGCTTGGGTCGTGACACCCACAGTGGGGTGTACAGACCATAATGGGCTTTTGGGTCTTTTACTAATTGTTTTAATTCAATACTATGTCATTTTACCCTTTACCTGAAGCCCTCTACAAACGGTTTTACCCCCAAAATCTGCTAATTCAATTTATTCTCTTAAATTCCTAAAAGAAGAATAAGTTTATCCTCTCTAATATTTCTCTCTCTATAAGCTTGAAGAAGAAGACTAGGGTTACAAGTCAAGTCTTCAATTTCACCATTTCTTGCGGGCTTTGAACTCTAAGGTATGATAGTATTCACCTATTGTCTCGACCCAAGGGTACCCCCTAGATGTAACAAGGCACATAGAACCCCGAAAGGCCCCATGTAAGCCACTTAGCATATCACTACATAAGTTAATAGAAAAGTACGGAAATTTAAAACATTTTTCAATACAATCGAAGTGTTATAAAACAAAGCAGAAGTCATTAACAATTGTCTCAAATTGTCTAAATAACTTTGAATAACTCTTGTCACATAAAACAAAGACATAAAAGGAAAGGGTGATCAAGTCCTCGATGCTATGAGGACTCACCAAAACTTCTCTTCTTGATCTACTATGCACCTAGCCATGAGGATGGAAGGCGATATCGCCGAACCCTACATTTGTTAAGAATATAGGGAAAAGTATGCGTTAGGAAAATAATGTACTAAATATGATGGCTAGCATAAATCATCAACATAAGCATTTAAGAGGAATTAGTAGACATAAGACATATACCATAATCATAAGAGACAATAACACAAGTCATAAGCATAAGTGACATCATTATAAGACACGAGATAATAATCATAACTTGTGAGCATAAGAGATAACATCATAGTCATAGGCATAATCAATGCACCTAGTTTAACATAACATAAGAGAAACACTTCATAAACCACCTCAAGGCAAGCTTGCACAATGCATGGATAAGACCCTATAATTCCACCCATGCTAAGAAAGTCACTTTAGGTACTCATTCATTTTTATCATCTTTTGATCTCATCCTTAGCTTACTTCTCATAGACAAGGGAACATTCCCCTTTAGTCACACATGTATTGGAAGGGCCTTTCAAGCTACAATCCAAACTAAGCATACATCATAAGCATAAGCCATACGCATACTCATCATATAGACCATCATAACATAAGAGGAACATACCATAATTACCCTCAAAGCATACTTGTGCAATGCATGAATGAGATCCCATAATCTCACCCATACTAAGTAAAGATTCTTGAGTAACCGTTCTTCATAATTCATATTCTTGTTGTGGGAATTAGCCTTAACCTACATAGACCATGTGAGATTAACATGGAATCCAGTGTCTAAACCACACCGAAAAGGGGTTGTCCTACTTGCCTAAGGTAAAACCATAATATTAGCTTAGGTGGATACAATAACTAAGTAACCTACGTGGGCACATAGTTTATTGGATAAGGAGATTGCTACTAGAAACCCGAACTCAACTAAGTTATAAGGTTTCCATCTAATGAGATACATACTTTGGGAACCCGGAATCAACTATCGTAGAAGGAACCCATTTGGAAAGCCAGACTCAACTAGTGTAAAAGCTTTCATTGGGAAGCCGGACTCAACTAGCGTAAAAGCTTTCATCTCATATTCAATATCCACTCGGTGCTAAGCATAATTCCCATTCGAGTTCATATTGATTCTTGACTTAAGTTCATATCTATGGAAGAATGTCTTGACACTCAATCCAACATAACTCATACTATAGCTCATTAGATCATGCGTGAGAATAGCCTTTCACCGTATATGTCTTTATATAGATTCATTAGGCGAGACTAGTCTTCTAACCTTAGAGTCATCATATTGTGAGGAATCCATTCACATCATATCATATTCATACATAGGTGTGTATATGAGAATAACCTTTCAACAACATAACAACTAGATCATGAGCATATTCACTTTACTCTCAAAGTGTTCTTAAAGCATGTACATAACTTTCATAAAACATGCATAATATCATATCTTTCCCTTTCAAGGATCAAATCTCATATCAAATCAACACATCTAGAATGACTACATTAGACATGGATATAATCATAATTCAAGTAGTTCAATTACTACAAGCATAATCTCATACTTCACCTCCTTGAGGTTCAAAACTTACTTTCAATCATCATACTTAGGGTTCAATCACTAGACATGGATATCATCCTAACTCATGTGATTCTATCAGTTCATGTATTCGAACATTCATGAGGTAGATTAGGTGGGTAAAGTCCTTCCACAACAATTCTATCTAATAGTCTACCATCGTCACGTCAACTTTCCTCTTAGGGCCTTAACATACATAATTCATCATATTAGCTTTACCTTCAAAATCCTTGAAGTCAACATTAACAACTATAGGTCTTATTCTCAATGGCTTTACTTCACATGATCATCATATATGCCTAATTCTTCAAGACAATCTAACAACATGCTTCATTCTTAAGCAATTCTAGTCATATATCATCATATAAACTCAATCTCTACACTTACTATTCATGACTCTTCATATAAGCCCTAATCTAATCAATTAATATCTACACACTTTAGTTTTAAGCAATTCATAAAGTAATTCATCAATCTTAGAAGGTCACATCTAAGTCCTTAGTTTCCCTCTTCATGGCTTAAAACTGAACTATATCAATTTCACCCTAGAATCTTAGGTTAATCAAGAATACATGAATAAACATACTAAAATCATGTAATTACGTCATAATTAACCATAAACAACCATTAAGGGTCTAAAGTGTTTATATAGTTGGTCTAAACTAGAGTAAAACAACATCACTTAATAACTAATTAATTCAGGAAAGTTCCACTAAGCCAACACTTAACTGTTTAAAACTTGACCACTGCCTCACCCACGAGACCATGCCCACGGGGAGTGCTGGTTATATGTGGGTGGTGGTCTTCAACCCATCTTTTGGAACCCTGACCCACGAACCCTCACCCACGGGGCGTGGGTCCCTTTCGTGGGTGGACTATTTTGGGGAAGATTTAGGGTCCTCCTCAAAGACCCTTGGTTTGTCCTTGGGGAGTCGTACCTTGACGCTCTACCCCGAAATCCTTCATTCTAAGTACGGGAAGACATATCTACGACTCTAACCCTCACGACAAGCTCTAGTTTAGCCTACTAGTTTCCGGGGTGTTACACCTATGCAATTACAATTCATCAATTAAAACTGAACTATCAATTGAAATCACTTCAAATCGACATAAGCTAATTGATGTATTTAATCACATAATCACACCCCCAAGAATGGGGTTTTAGCCACACATGATAAAGAGCAAGAAATAGTTACCAACTATGTTTTCCATCAGCTTGGGTAACTATCCATAAGTCTTCAAAATGCACAAATTGAATTCATAATCAAATAAACCCCAAATCTCTACTCAAAAACTCAAAGAACAGTGTTAGGGATAAAAAACCCAAAACTAGACAATGTGGGAACTCTTCAAAACTTCAAAACTCTGGAACTCTCCTTTTAAAATTGCATTTTTACGTTTCCAGATTTTCAACTTCAGAACCATTTGGTGAAATAAGTCAGGCATCACTGACCAGGTCGACGATGCACCGAGTGTTCCTTTCATCACTTTCTTGGATTGAGTTTTACACCTTTCTTTGTTGTATGTTAAGGAGATCAATGTCGGGCATGCCGACCTGTTCGGCGATAAGCCAAGTGCTCTTTCTTCTAACCTTTCTGGCTTGCCTTTTTCACCAATTACTCTATAACTTTAGGCGGGTTTGGTCTCTATCACCAATCTAGTCAGCGTGTCACTGAACTCCAGTTTCCTCGTCGAGTTGGCTTTGTCCATGGTCTGGCCTACTGTAACTTTTGGCGAGCTGAAGTGCCACTCGACGATTCGCCAAGTGGCTTTGGCGAGCATCAACCTTGCTTTCTTCAGCTTTTTTAATCCTTTTTGCCTGATAATGTCCTTGCCTTGCTCTTTTGTCTTCTTTTCTGCAAATTAGCCTTTAAATATCAGTTTAGAGCATAAAATAGGCATTGAGGACACTAAAAATCTGAATATTAAGCCCAATGAGTCGAAATCCCAGACTCATCAACACCCCCAACTTAAACGTTTGCTTGTCCTCAAGTAAAACACAAGATCAATCAATTCAACAGAGATGTCTACAAATAGTGCAACTCAAGACTCAACATGAATGCATAAGAGGTTCAATCTACCCATGCAATGTTCAATTGTGCACTACAAGTTTCAAACTGTGACTAGCCATCATAAAATAGAACTGAAGTTCACAATATTTGCTTCAAATGCAAATTCGAGCTTAACAAGAGTATTTGAATGCTTTCACAACGAGAATGAGTCCATGCCCACACAAAGCTCATCAAATTTTCATATTTAAGGAATCAAAAGCAACTCTCACACTCTCAAAGATAAACACATGCATGCTTCTACCCATAGGCTTGCCCGTATTTTCCAATCAACATGACGTTAAGCTCAATCAAGCTCACAAAGGTCTTTCAAAGCTTGTAATGGGGCTGAGGGTAAATGTATGATCATTTTGGCTTAGTGACTTCTACTTTAATGGTTCATGGCCTGCATTTCACCTTTTCTCCCTTTCTTTCATTATTTTAGATTTTCACAATCCGCCGTATGTTCTTTTGAGCATGATTCATTGGATACCCCATTTCTTTTATCCATTGCACAAACTTTATTGCAACATTCATTTTCTTTTTCAATTATCTTTCTTCTTTTTCCTTTTTTATAAGGAGGGTTTCCATCTTTTCAACACAATCCATCAAGGGCAAATTTTCAAAAACTTCTTGACTTTCCTCTTTTTTCACCCACCCCCAATTAGGCTTTTGGCCTAAGTTGGCTATTCAAACAGACTAATGCTTCGTGAAGGTTTTGAGTGATGGAGAGAAGAGGTCAAATGTGCTCATGTTTCATCCAAAGAAAAGGTTAGGCTCAAACGGTGACAAGCTAGGTTCACACTCTCACAAGGTGGTCACAAAGAGGTATACTAGCAATTTGGTTCACTCTCAATTTTTTTCCCTAAGATCATCTCTATCATTCGCCTACATTAGTCGATTAGATTAATGGAGCAAGTTCTAGGTGTTACCAAGCATATATTTCAAGACAATCTCACCACACACGGTATTCAACATAATCATCAATCAAGATTCTACAATTTCAGCTTGCGAGCAATGATCATCACAAGATTTATTTCAACAATCGGCCAATCACAATAAGATGCTAAGAGTTCACACATGACTCATGCAACTCAAATTTGCCTAATTGGAATTGCAAAAACATATCGTTCAATCAAGAGCACTATTCAAGTCATCGGTATTGATTGCAACTGATACTCAAATATGTAAGAGAACAACCGCATTCACGAATATCAAGAGGTAAAATTTTAAATTTGGATAAAAAACCAATCAACATTCACATTAAAACCAAAAGGGTGGATAAAAAACCAAACAACATTCACATTAAAACCGAAAAGCCATAGTCACACAAAGCAAGCATAAAAAGCTACTCAACAAATCAAACATTCACAAAAACAACCCAAGAGAGGTAGGTATGAAAATACCTCACCCCACAAAAAAAAACTAACAATTGTCCTTAATGTAAAATAAATGAATAGTCTCAAAATAAAACTAAGAAGTGTCAAGATCCCCCTGTCAAGCTAAGCTTGAGGTGAACTCTGCACATCCAAGTCTCTCTCAATCTGGGCATCAGTGCCTGGCTCATCTTCATCCTTCGCTCCACTAGAGCCATCCATCGATGTGTCCTAAAGAGAGGCCTACATGGTTGTCTTACCTTCGCGCCCTCTAAGTCCTCCAAGTCATCATCAACTGCTGCATCTCGTGTACCAAGCTCCCCCTCATCAGGCTTGAGAGCATCAGACTCGGCATCCTCATCAGCGACAATAGCATCTCTAGTCGTAGTAGCTGAAGGGATCTCGTAAATAGAAGGAATTGTTTACTCAGGACCTCAGGAAGGTCCACTGTATCAACAAAACATAGACATAGTCGTTGATTATAGCTCATCCACATCAAATCTCAATCTAGTAATATCGGCTCTCAAAGCTGTCACATCATCCGACAAGCGTCCATTCTGCTCACAAACCTCCACTCTCACCGTGAGGGCATCTAATGCTAAACCATGCGCGGTAATCAACTACTGATGCTCTCTCAACTCAGCTCGAATAGGAGCTAAGGTAAAAGCAATGGCCCTCTCAATCATATCAGGGACAACAACTTATACTCGAGAGGCACGTACATCAGCATATTAAGCCAGATGGACCAACTTGAACATCATAGCCTGGGTCAATGGGGGCCGAGAAGCAGCAGCAGTAGAAATAGTAGCAGCAGGAGAAGTGGATGGAACAGTAGTAGAAGTGCCAGGGGTACCTGAAGGCTCACCAGTTTAAGTAGGATGGGATATATCTATCTATAGCATCTCCACGTCAACAACCGGTGAAGTGTCCACCAGTGCAACTCTCCTACTCTCAGCCTCTTCTCTAGTGTACTCGGCCTTGATCTTTTGGATGTCAGTATAGGAAGTGGGAGTCACTTCAACATCTGTTTTCTCCACAAATGGAACTCAGGCACGCCAACAAAGCTCCGTGATCAACACTAGGAAAGGAAATGAGTTCTGACTATGTTTGTCCCTCATGGTCATCTGTTGCTCAATAATCAGCCCGAGATTCATTCTATCCCGGTCCATGATGCATCCCAACAAAGACGCCTTAGAATGCCAGGGTATGGACTTGTTCTGTGAAGGCATCAATGTGCTGCTAATAAATTCGAACCAATACTGGGCAACCATATTCAAGTCTTTCTTCTCTATCTGAACTCCCTGCTCAATCTATGGCAGTGTGATGTCGCAGATAAGTTGAGCCAACCACCCCTTCAAGTCATCAAATGTCCTCTTTTGTATTTGATTCACCAAGTAGTGGATCACATTCATTATACACCCTAGCACCTCATTAATGTGGTGCTGCTGCATTTTACCTTCTTACCACGCACCATCACATGATCACCGGTGCGAATGAGCCAACTTTCTTCATTTCCTTGGGCACCAACTTCCCATATTCAACATAAAAATCTCAGACCCAGGATGGTATGTATGAGCCTTGGGGCCGGGTAAATATCTCAAACTTATAGAACTTGATGGTGTTCCACACTTCTGGGTACCTGTCCACCACTCCATTTGTAGAAAGCCTTTTCTCCTCCAAGATAGTCCTTAACCCGACAACCTTTAATCTTTTCTGTAATCAAGGTGGAGGTGCATATACTGGGGGTACTGGAGATACCTTCTCAATCGTCTGTTATGGAAATGGAGGAAGTGTAGGAGTCAACGGTATCCTGGCCGGATCAGATAGCGCTTTAGAGCGCAGCTCAACCCTCCTCCTTTGCAATGTATGATCATCCTTCAGCTCAGATACGGATGCCCGCGATCTAGACCCTGAGTTACCCTTACCATCAGACTCTGAGGTGGTGAGATGGGTGTCGTAGATTCTCATTCTGTTGAGCTATTCTCATTCTGTCGAGCTATCATTCATGTATTGACATGGCTCAATTTGAGGCCCTATAAAGTAGGAGGTGTAGATTTCCTATAGGTCTGTTTAAAGTAGGTGAAGGTGCATTGATAGGTGATTTCACGTATCAGGACACTTCTTCCAATTCTAAGTGCCAACGATAGTTAGTCAGTAATATAACCCAACTAAGTGAGTTGGGGTCGAATCCCACAGGGAGTGGTACGTGCTTAAGATTCAAGAGACAAGTATAAATATGTTCAAGTCAATCATAGGTAAAGACATTTACGAATAAAAACATACTTCAAATTTAGGGGTGACACAAGTGTCAAATATGTGGGGTTTGGTTGTAATTATCAACTACGTAGTAGAAAATAACACGAATAAAACAAGTAAAGAGACGAGTTCTTGGGATGTGATTGGATTATAGGCTAAGGTAGACAAATAGGTGATTGCAACTGATAGTAAATAACTGTAAATCAGTGAATAAGCTAGAGTTTAGTGGGGATAAACTTTCTCTCGAACAATTTACCCCGAATCAAATTGGTTTCTCTCAAAACCAATAATTAGAAATTAAGAACATCTTACACTTTAGTCCATTCACTCTCTCGAGCTGAAGTGGAAAAGGGTTTAGGATTTAGTCTCTCGAGCAGAACCCATGAGAACCCAATACCCATAGACCATCAAATCAATAATTTTGGTTTTAAAACCTCTCTCTCGAGCAAGCCAAAAAAATAAAGGTAGAGTTGCATTTGCAACTACAACCCTTTAAATTAAACCACTATTGATTGAAATCACTTTTAAACAACATTTAAACTATCAATTAACAATACCCAGTAGATAAATCAACCCATAATCATATAATCACACCCTAAGAATTGGGGTTTTAGCTAGACATCATAAAAAGATAAAAATCATTTCCAAATTGTGTTTCCATCAACTGGGTAAGATTAATTTCGTCTTTACAAAGGTCAAGATTGAAGAATCTCAAAGATCCACTTCCAATTTCTCAAAAATGGAAATCTTCAAATCTTCAAAGCTAAGGACAATATTGTCTCCAACCTCTTAGTTCAAAATTCAAAAATTCTAATATGAAAACTGATAACTAATAAATTAGATACTATTCTAAGAATTTAAAAATGTATTTATAGTAGCCAAAATTGTGCTGCAAAGAACCATTTGGCGCAATAAGTCGGGATCGCCGATCCACTCGGTGCTCCACCAATTGGTCAATTTCCTCACCTTTTTGCTTCGGCTTTCAGTATCTTCAAGTTCTGTAACTTTGGGCGATCTAGCACTGCATCGCGAAACCGTTCAACAACTCGCCAACTGCTCCTTTCTATCACCGACTTGATTTTATCCTCAAGGCTTGGCACACTGGAACTTTAGGCGAGATCATGTCCATTCAGCGACTCACCTAATGGGTTAAGCGATCATCAGGCCTTCTTTTCTTTGTTCTTTCAGCTACCTTGTTCCTTTTTGCTCGTTAGTGTCCATGCTTTATTCCTCAATCCAAATATCTAAAAATCAAGGATTTACATCAGTTATTGGCATAAAATATGCATTTGAGGACACTAAATTTATTAAAATAAAGCCCTAAATGAGTCCAAATCCTAGACTCATCAATAGGTCCCGAGTTGGTACATGAGGCTATGAAGAAAGTTCAGCCTATTAGAGAAATGCTGAAAATGGCTAAAAGTTGACAAAATTCCTATGCCGATGTTAGAAGAAGAGATCTCGAGTTTGATGTTCATGATTGGGTCTACTTGAAAATCTCACCCATGAAGGGTGTAATGAGATTTGGAAAGAAAGGGAAGCTTAGTCCCTGCTATGTGGGCCCATATCAAATTTTGAGGTGAATTGGTAAGGTCGCTTATGAACTTGATTTGCCTAATGATTTGGCATAGGCCCACGGTAGGGTGTATGGCCCATAGGTAGACCCACAAACCTTACATGGGTTCTGTAACACCCCTCAAAATGAAGTAGGATAAAGTAGAGTCTCACATGGGGTTTATGCATTAATAACTTGTTAAAATAATTAAGAATAAACTTTTTAGTCAGTTTAAAGAGTTTGGAAGTCAAACGTCAAGGGACGACCAAGACGTTCGAAAACTAGTCTTTTACGTGTTGGTGTGTTCTAAGTATGTTGTTCATGTTTTTATGTGTTGTTTGGAGTCTAAAATTAGTGGAGGTGACCCTAGTGTCTTAATAAATGTTTTTAGGATCAAAACGTTCGGATACGACTCCTCGGGGGCCACCCTAAGGGTCCTCGAGGAGGACCCCAACCTTGGCCAAGCAAGCTGCCAAGGCAACTTGAAGTTGTGCTTGGAGGGAGCATGTCCGCGTCGTGGACTAGCTCCATCAAGAGACAAATGTTTGGTCCGCATCGCGGACTCTTCTGTCTCAAAATTAAATTTTCAGAAACTTGTGGGAACACCTCCGCATCGCGGACTTATTTCCCAACGAAATCTGCGAAAATAAAACTCAAGTTAGACTTGTTTAGAAAGGTCCAACTAAGTGAAGGGTAGTTTGGGTAGTATGTGGGTTATTGTTTTAAGTGTTTTTAAGTATTTTAAAGGTATTTAAACTTGTATATTGTATTTTAGAATTCACTCTTCCAAATCAAACCCCTTCTCTTCCCAAAAGTTCTCTTTAGAACTCCATTGGAGGCTAGGTCAAGTTAAAGCTAGGATTGAAGGTTTCAAGTGTTTTCTTCTCAAATTTCGTGGGATTTATGAAGGTTAAGGTATGGGGATTCTTTATTCTTGATTCCTCTTCCATTCAAGGAGCCAAATCAAAGTGTTTTTAAAGTTCTCCCAAAAACCCTAATTTCAATTCTAGCATGGGTTCTTGCATGAAAACCTTTTAAATGATGTTTTATGTTGCTATTAATGATTATTGTTGGTTTTAAGAAAGAAATCTTCATGAACCTATGTCTTCTCAAATTCTCTAAATTTGGTCTAAAGTTAATTGATGAAGGATTTTTGAGTGGTTTGATGTGGGTTGTTATTATATGATCTTAGCTATGTTGAATTGTTGTAAATTGTTATTGAATTGTATAATGTGAGGTAGTAGCCTTGAATGGTCATAAATTGTGACTTAGCCTTTATGTTGGTTATTGGATATTGTTTAGCTTAGCTTGTATAGTTGATTGTTGTTATTATCATTGTTATTGTATTGTTAATTGTTGGAATATGAGGATGATAAAGATAGCCATGGAAAGAGGGTAAGTTGACCTAACTTGATGAATATTGTACAAGTGGCATGGAATTGAGTATTGTGCCTTATGTCCTTGGAACGGTGGTAAGATGGCTGGATCTCTTAATATTTCTATAATTGCTTCTTAGGTTGGATCCACCTTCGTTGGAAGTGTTGCTTGTTGCTTTTTAATTATGATTGTGGCCATGAAGGGCATTATATGAATATTATTGTATTATTGTGTTCATATATAAATGAAGCTAGATGTAAAGTTTTATGTGAAGCTATATGTGAAGATATGATGTGAATGAGTTTATCTAATCTTGTAATGATCCTATGTAAAGTGGATAGCATTGTGATTTGAAGTATGATTTCTCATGATGTATATCTGTGATGATGTTGGATTATGAAGTGTCCTCAAATGATAATGTTGTGACTTGATTAGTAGACTAAAGTGTCTCTTCTTGTTACTTAAAGTCTTGAATGCATGAATGTGTGAAGTGGGCTAGAACTAAGAAATGGTTCCCTTTCTATAAATGCTAAAAGAGGAATTCTAGGCCCAGACTTGAATCGGTAGAACTAAGAAATGGTGCCCTTTCATAAGTCTAGCTTTCCTAAGTAAATGTATAACCTTGAAGGATGGACCTTAGGGCGATGTTTCCTTCTTGAGTGAAATGATATACTTAGAGATGGATGGAGCCGGAACGACATGAAAATCCTTATCTAAGAAAGTTAAATGAGCTATCCTTATGAACCTGGATTGGCTATGACTAAGAAATGTGGCCTTTCTTGGGAAGATGTACTATGAGTTGGTTGAACTAGAAAAGGAACCCTCTCTAGTACATATGTGATTGAATATTCTATGGGAAACAAGGCTAGCACCGAGTGGATGTGGTTAGGAAGGTGGCCTAGTTAAGTATGACATTAGGCACAATGAACTTCCTTGGACATCCCCCAAACCATGTGCCTACATGGGTTGCTTACTAGTTCTACCCTTGGCAAGTAGAACAACCTCCACGGAGTAGGATAGACTCCGGAGTCCATGCCTAGCTAGTATGGTCTATGTCGGTTATGCCTATTCCCATCATGTGGGATGTGCACTATAGTTATTGGATAGGTTCTACAACGTGTAGGTAGTAGTATTGCATGCTATCTACACATGGCACGAGTAGGCTTTGAAGATACTAAAGTGAGTTCCCTAAGTCTAACGACTATTATGTGAAAGTCCCCTTATGTGCTTGAAGGTCTCCTAAGTGGTATCTTAAAGAATGTTGGTCTATTGATATTATGTTGTAAAGGAAATGTCCTTATCTAAGGTAATCTTGAGTAACACTTAAGTGTGCTTGAAGAGGTTGTATGGGCGGTCACTTCTTCTCTCACTCAAGCATGTCTTAAGGTTATTTAGGTAGAGGTCCTATGGTAATGAAATGGCATGTGTTCTTCTAAAAGTTAAGCATGGGTTGGATACGGATATGTTGAGTATGTGTATGGTTGGCTATGGTCTTATATGTGAATGTTGACATGTATTATATCTCTTATACTTGTGAAGTGAAGGTTTTATAAAAAATGATATGAAAGCATATATTCCTTGTAAATGTCTGTTGAAGCATGTTTTTGCATGGTCTCCATACTTAGTACTTAATTGTGCTAACCCCTTTCTTTCCCTTTTTGACTAAAGTGTAGGGATTGGGAGATGGTGACATGTCATGGCTACTTGATAGGTTTCTAAGTGTTGACGAAGAAGACTTGGTGAGTCCTCATAGATTCGAGGACAACACCTACATGTTCTTTTTGATGTATTTCTAGTATTGTGTTTAAGTCTTGTATGGGCTTAGTCCCATTTTTGTATTCAAGTATTAGATGATTTTGAGACATCATGTATAAAGTCTAGAAAGTGTTCTCCTTTCTATTTTAATGAAATGTCTTCTTTGTAAGGAAAGTTTTTAAATTCTCACATAATAAGGGTTCTTAAGGTTAAAAGGCTTTCTCACCTAAAATGAACCAATGTTAAGGAGTTATTCTAATGTTTAGACAAGAGGCGATTACCCATGTTCTCTAATTGAAAGACAAGAGGCGATTACCCATGTCACATGATGTAAGGACAAGAGGCGATTACCTATGTTCCTTTAAGAGCTAAGATAAATATGATTAAGAACTATTCTATGGAAGTTAAGCTTAGAACTGAGTGGACAAGTGGCGATTACCTACGTCCCATTAACTATGTGCCAACATAGGATTGTCTAGATAGACATTAGCTAGTGGATCCACATAAGCTAGAAGTTCATGGTCCTTACCCACTACACCAAAAGAGACCTTTAGCGGCAATAATTTTTCCTTTTAGCGGCAATATTTATTGCCACAAATACATTTATCGGCATTTGAATATATGCCATTGGATCCAATGTCGCTCAAGCCTTTAGTGGCATTTATGTCGAGTGCCGGTAAAGACCCTTATTATTGCCGTTAAAAGTAATTACTTTTAGCGGCATTTATTTAGCGGCCTTTACTATTGCCATTAAAACTACCTTAGGAACAAGCATATTTGTGGCTTTTGCTATTGCTGGCAAAGATAATAATTGTCACTCAATTATTGTAACGACTTAAACCTGATCGTGAATTCACCTTAATCCACATATTTAACCCTCTTTTATTACATCAAAAATAAAATGCACAAAAGAGATAAGTTCGAACGTAGTAAAGAAGAATTACCAAACTCAAAACAATGTCATTCACTTAAAATAAGAACAAACAATCTTAATACATTCACTTTCTTATCTTGTAGCGGTAAAAGAAAGTATGAATTATCACAATTGAAAGAATGTGTTCAACAATGAAGAAAATAAGGCAATTAAGCCACTGTTTTTTTTCCCTAATGAAAAATGTGTCAGCTTTCTGGATCAATGTCATTCCTTGAACAAGCTCACCATTTGAATAAATATCCCACTGTACACATATAACATCAGATGATTAGATTTCAAGAAATGAGTAATCAATGTCAAGAGAAGCACCAAGTTTTGAATATTCAAGAACGTGAACATAATGCAACCCATAACACACTTGGAAAGATTAACTAATCTTTCCATATGATTGTCGTTGATCTAAGAACATCCCATAGTGTTAAACTGTCATTGAGAAACACAAAGTTCCCAAATTAGAAATGAATAGGAACATAATGTAGAAAGTAATGCGTAGTTGAAAAGATGAAAGCTTTTTTTTTCTCTATATGAACAATTGTCTTTGATCTAGAACATCACACTATGTTAAAACTTATTCCAGTGAAACATAAACCAGAGAATATATGAACAAATCAAATCACCTCTAAGTAAAATTAGCATTGCAACAACAATACAGAAAAAACTATCCACACAACAGTAGCATCTCAAATAAATTCACCAGACGCAAACAAAATAAGTGCAGACTAAGAAACTGATCAAAGAGGACACCAAGATACACTTAAAAGCTGCACCAATATGCATTGCAAAAGCCTCAGCAAGGAGATACTAAATTCATATTCACATCCAAGAAAATGCAACAATAATATTAGTGAAGTCCTACCCAACAATGGTGAAAAACATCAGCTAAAGAAATCTTATTGTAGACAGAGAATGAACAATGAACAACATGAAGACTAAATCAGAGTGAAACGTGTAGTTCAAAATGGATTCTTGTCCGAGTAAGAAAAACAGACAGCACACTGAATATGGCACATGAAAAAACAACAAATAATGTAACATATGACACAAACTATAGAAGACAAGATTTTCAGTCCAATTTTCAGTAACATGTTTTACTTTCTAGGATGTGAAATTATTTGAACAGAAACAAGAATAGACAAGCCAGTTAAAAACACGTTGAATTCCAGCAAACAAATACTTTTATTCACATACGACAACTAAAATAATATTAGCAAGAAAATATGTGCATTATATGTATGTTTATTGGATATGGCACATTGTTTGACTCTTGGGGATTTAGAGCAAAAGAGATATCAAAGCACGGATAGAGCTAGGCAGTGCAACTTTTGTCAAAAAATTACACTACATGGTCAAAATTATTTTCTTAGCTTCTTCGTCTGTTTACTTCGCTTTATTTTGAACTCCATGGTCAAAATACCGACTCAACCACTGATAAGAACATCATGTGCTAGATAATGCAGCAGTTAGGGGTATGTACCTATAATAACTTAGATACACGAATAGTAAATCGAGTATTACCTCCTCTCGAAATGAATGCAGATCATCATGATCAATCAACTCCAAATTTAGAGCTAGAAAAAACAAGCCAAATCGAGAACACAGTAAATAATAGCAAGATAACAAGATTTTGAACTATTTTTATTCTATCACTTGGTACTTCAAGTTTTGGCACTTACCTTGTCGTAAAAATCGAATCTTTTTACAATTTTGAACTGCAGAACTTTTCCCATACAGATTAGTTGCAGTTCACTAATTCCTCATATTTTAAGTTTGGAAGCACTTTTTTCCCAATCAATTTTCAAGATAGAATTTTCACAATTGAACGGTAAAAGTGTATATGGAATCTTACAATGGCATTTGAAGGCTCCTTATCCAATGGTATACCATCTTTACGCTTTGTATGAGTTCATATGTAGGTTTTTGCATGTGTGGGCTCTATTCCATCTATAACCTATAAAGTTAAATTGATGCAAAATAAATAAGGCATGACTGAAATGAATTGTAAAATCTTATAGTAAGTAATTTATGCATCAATAAATAAGAAATCAGATAATAATACATTACTTACCATGAGAAAAATGTGGAGAATCAGACTTACACTGTAGCCCTTACATTGAACCACGAGGTCATCAAGATTATATGACATTTCACATTTACAATACTTGCCTAATTAGGACAAAAAAATTACTTAGTGATAAAACCAAGGTTAAGAACTTCCAAAAAAATGTTGTTTTCTTATAAACATCACACAACTATTGTGAACCAGAGGATTTACATGCCTCTCAATAGTAGCCCACATGCTCTAATGGTAACCAGTAGTAGCAGAAGCATGATACATAAGCTTCGACAGCTGCACAAGAGTTGAAATACATGTCAATGAAAATTAGGGATATTATTTACATGATGGGACACATGTAATTTCCATCTAGTTTAAGATCTCAAATATGAATGAACATATTTAATAAAAGAAGTCCCAGCCCAGTCTTAGCTTGTGAAGAGAATATGCTAAGACAATGTGAATGATTCACAGATATGATGAATTATATTTTACTTCGCTATCAAATGCAAGTGCTCCTCACCAAATGTTTTTCAGCTATGTTTTCACCAATGCACATAGTACAACTCTATAGAAACTACACACTACTATTCTCATATATCATGATTTCATAGTCATACACAAAATATTCATGTAAGTAAAAGCATAATTTGTAAACGAAAAGCATAAAATATACAACAATTGCATAAATATTGTGAACAATATAACTCACTATGGTTTTTCTAATCGAAATACTTCATTACAAGCCACTAAATTGATATTTATTAAGTAAACCACTCACCGTAGACCTTGTTTGATTTAGCCCTCAATTGCACGAAACCATTAGGTAACCATTCTTCTATTTAAAATAATTAATGCAACTGTTAGGACTGAAGAATTCATGAAAAAATCAATGCTGTGAAATAGAAATCCCTATTGAAAGTATGATCGGAGGGATAGAGAGTATACCTAAAGTATGATCGGAGGGATAAACTACAATATCATAGAACTTTTCAACTTCTCTACATGACTGTCACCCAAAGCAGCTGCTTTGAAGCCCATTAAGCTCGATCCCCACCTCTTTCTCTTCCCGTCTCTACCCTCAAATACAATCCTTTTTCTTTTATTCAGCATATATCCTGACCATATAACTACTTTACCATAAGTTACGCCTACTGATCTGCATCCTCTTTTCACAATTAGTAAGAGATTTTGGAATCTTTAACAACAAGTGATACTTGGTCCTTCTGCAGTTCTGCCGATTCATGAGCTAAGCAACAAGTTAGGCTACATATATAGAGCATAATAGAACACCTAAATCAAGGAATATCATCTTAAAACTGAACTTAATAGTAGAGAAATTGCTACATATACATAGCATAATAGAACACATAAATCTTCTGAACTGAATCAAATCAAAACCTAACGAACCTGACACTCTCAAAATACAATATAACACTTTAAGACTACATGACAGCTAAACTTTTTTTTTCCATAATCAATAAAAATTAGCTAGAATTGAACTTAACAGTGGGAGAATTATAAACTTCCATCCAAACAATGGGACAAAACATAGCATAAAAATCAATGAAGATTACCTTAAAATTGAACTTAACAATAGGAGAATTGTAACCGCCAAATCGTTCAACCAAATAGAGCACAATACCACATTTGATAGAAACTTCAAAACTGAATGAGAATAATAATCAAACCAACCTGATTGAAACAATCGAAGTGCTTGAGTAACGGACCATCAAATAGACCGCAATCAATGTACTGTGCATCCATATACTAGTTGAGTTATGTCTTCAAATTACTTTAGACCTAAAAAATAGGAAGAGAGAGATCCAAACCCTAAATCTTTTTATTCCCTAACTGATACTCAACGACAAGAGGTGCTTCAATGAAAGTATGATCGGAGGGACAAACAAAGTACCATGGAAGGAGATCAGAGGCTTTAGATCGGAGGCTATGGAGATCAAGGTTTCAGATGAGATTTTGCCAAGCCATAAGTAAAAGAAAAAAGATAAAACAATGGACACTAGCTTTTATTGGGTATTTTTACTAAATGCCACTAAAATGGGGTGTTTACCGACAAATATTTAATTGTCGGGATAAGTTGACTGTAGAATACTAATTAACGACAATTATGGTAATGCCCCTAAATAATTGCCACTAAAAGTCATTTGTGGTGTAGTAACTGTGGCAAGTAGGACAACTCTTTTTGGTGTGGGAGACACCGGATTCCATGATAATAACTCTTATATGTCGGTTTTGGCTACTTCCCACAAGCAAGCTATGATGAACTATGTTTACTTCAAGGAAGTATCTCATACATGTTTAAGATGATGATTATGTGCATTGACCATTTTTTATGACTTATGTTTTCGAACTCTTATCTCATGATTAGGTTGGTCATTGTTTCTTATGAAGGTATCTCTCATTAAGCATGTTTTCATATGGTTTATGCATGACTATCATATTTGGTACATATTTTGTATTAACACATACTCTTGCCTATATTTCCCCAAAAGTAGGGTCCAATAGTTAAGGTTCGCAGTTTTATGGCTAGAGTTTGTTGAGTCCTCATGCTGGAGGACAGACATTTATTATTTCAGTTTTTCCTTACTTTCAGTTTTTAAATATGATGTACAAGCCTTACTCATATTCATTCTTATGTACTAGATGGCTTTGAGACTAATGTTTTAGACTTCCACTTTACTTTTATAAAATGGTTTGGACTTGAATGTTCCTCTTTAACCCTTTTATTCTATTTCTTGTATAATGAAAGCTATGTGGATTGTATGGGGCATTTCGGGGTCTTATACGCCATGTTACACCTAGGGGCTACCTTGGATTGTGATAAACTTAGTAACAAAGCACAAGGTTTAGAAAAGTCCTAGGATTTCTCATAAGCCACGTCGAGTAGAGTTTTATCCATAAGTGTGAAGCGCGCCATATTTATGAATGAGAGGCTAACAAATGATTAGGAAACTCCACTTCTTTCATTACCCTAAATTCATGCGATAAAGTTTAACTCTATAACGTCTCTATCCTGATCTGCATCCGATGCTCTATAGGATATGGCTACTTGAAGAGCTTATGCTAGGAGGAATGTGGGAGAGAATCTGAATCAAGAAGCTCCTCCTCAAGCTCCTTAAGTTTCGATCGATCCTTTGGCCGGACAGTGACTAATGCAGTGTTTAGGGATGCCTTTCAGGAGTTGGCCCAAGCAGTGATGACCCAAGCCAATAGGGAGGTTGCGGTTCGTGTGAACCCCAAATATGGGTACGATGTCATCTACAGTGAGGGACTTCACTAGGATGAATCCTACAAAGTTTCATGGTTCAAAGGTTGAGGAAGATCCTCAACAGTTCATGATGAGACCACGATGTGGACTCATTTAGGGATTGATTTTAATAGATTTAGTTTCCTCAAATGCATATTTTGTTCCAATAACTGATGTAAATCCTTGATTTTCAGATATTTGGATTGAGGAACAAAGCATGTACACTAATGAGCAAAAACAAACAAGGCAGGTAAAAGAACGAAGAAAAGAAGGCCTAATGATCGCCTAACCCGTTGGGCGAGTCGCCGAATGGCCATGATCTCGCCTAAAGTTCCAATGTGCCAAGCTCTGAAGGAGAAAATAAAGTCGGTGATAGAAAGGAGCAGTCGGCGTGTCGCTGAAAGGTGCCGAAATGCAGTGCTAGATTGCCCAAAGTTACAAAACATGAAAATGCCGAAGGCCAAAGAAAAAAAGGTGATGGAATTTACCAATGGGTGGATCGCTGAGTGGATAGGAGATCTCGACTTTTTGCACCGAATGGTCCTTCGCAGTACATTTGTGGTAACTCTAAATACATTTTTAAATTCTTAGTTTAGTATCTACTATTCATTTTAGAATCAGAATTATCAGTTTTTGAAGTTTGGAGCTTAAAACTAAGAGTATTGGGACACCATTTTTCTTTAGCTTTGAAGATTTCCATATTTGAGAAATTGGAAGTGGTTCTTTGAGATTCTTCAACCTTGACCTTTGTAAAGACGAAATTAATCTTACCTAGTTGATGGAAACACAATTTGGTAACGATTTTTATCTTTTCATGATGTCTAGATAAAACCCCAATTCGTGGGGTGTGATTATGTGATTATGGGTTGATTTAGCTGCTGGGTATTGTTAATTGATAGTTTAAATATTGTTTACAAGTGATTTCATTCAGTAATTGTGGCTTAATCTAAAGAGTTGTAGTTGCAAATGCAACTTTACCTTCATGTTTTTGGCTTGCTCGAGAAAGAGGTTTTAAAACCAAGGTTACTAATTTGATGGTTTGTGGGTATTAGGTTGTCATGGGTTCAGCTCGAGAGAGTGAATCCTAAACCCTTTTCCACACATTCAGCTCTAGAGAGCGAATAGATTAAAGCGTAGGCTGTTCTTAGTTGCTTCTTATTGGTGTTGGAGAGAAACCAATTTGATTTGGGGTAAATTGTTCGAGAGAAAGTTTATCCCCACTAAAGTCTAGCATATTCACTGATTTGTAACTATTTACTATCAGTTGCAATCACCCATTTGTCTACCTTATCCCATAATCCAATCTCATCCCAAGAACCCGTCTCTTTACTTGTTTTATTCACGTTATTTGTTGTTGTAGTTGATAATTACATTCAAAAACCCCTATTATTTGACACTTATGTCACCGCAAACTTGAACCATGCTTTTATTCATAAATATTTTTACCTATGATTGAGTTGAACATATTCATACTTTTCTATTGATTCTCGAATACGTACCACTCCCTGTGGGATTCGACCCCAACTCACTTTGTTGGGTTATATTACTCACTAACAATCGTTGGCACTTAGTATTGGATGAATTGTCCTGATACGTGAAATCAAAATGGCACCACTGCCTGGGAGTGGTGTTGTTTGAGATTTCTAGTTAAGTTGGATTTTGTTCTTGTTAGTCATAGTTTAACTTACTTAATTTTTAGCTTGGTTTTTGTGTTGCTTTTTTTAGCAGAATAAGTGAGCCTATCTGGTAGCTACTGTGACCCAATGGATCACCCTCCATTGAGATTGATGATTTTAAGGGATAACATCCTAAAGTTCAAGCAATTGGAGGGTGAAGCCATTTATAAGTTGTGGCAAAGGTTTAAGTCCCTATTGAAACAATGCCCAACTCATGGAATTCCAGATAAGGTGCTTCTGGAATGCTTCTACCGGGGTCTTAGACCCAAAAATAGAATAATTTCTGACCAACTCTCTTCAGGCTGCTTGATGCGACATTCCTATTAGACTGCATCCTAACTCCTTGATTGTGTGGCCAAGACCAATAAGGAGACAGAAAAAGACCAAGAATTGGCCATATTGTTGACTTAGCTGAATGTCTTGGCCAAAAGAGTCATGGAATTAGAGGTACTGTTGAAAAGGAAGGACATGTACATTCTCCCTTACGAGCGTCGAAAGATGATGAAGTAATAGGGTGGGCAACCTGAAGAGGTCCTCCTACTTATTCTACACAAAGTCGAAGAGAACGACAGAGTGTTGGGGGAGTTAGGAGAGAATGTCTTAATGCTGAACCAGATGACAACCTCTCATTCCATGCTCATTCAGCTACTAGGGTCTCAAGTGGACCAAGTGCTATCTCACCTCTACCCAGAGCCAGAAGAGGGGTTTCCTTTTGAAAATGAGACAAGCCCCACTAATGGAACTGAAGAGGGGACTTGCGTCGTGCCACGACGTTAACTAAGGTGCTTCTTGGGAGGCAACCCAAGGTTTTACCGCTTTATTTTTGATTTAAAAATAATGGTGTGTGATTGTGGAGGTCAGAGTGTGGAAGGTGTTTGAAAAGTGAAGGTTGGCGAGCTAAAAGTCTAGTCGGCGCATCGCTGAAGAGGTCGGTGAGCCCAGGAGCAAAATGGCGAATCACCAACCAGGTCGGCGATCATGATTTAGTCCACCGTGTGGACCCCCACATTAACTGAATGTCTTGTAAAACTCGACAAGGTGAGTGCCCACTCGGCGTGTCACCGAGTGGATCAGCGAGCAAAACTAATGTCGCCGAATGGGTGAGAACTAGACGGTTTTTAAAGGCCAAAGGTTTAAACTTTCAAACTCTTTCACTTTCCTTCACTTTTGATCTTCCAAACCACACACCCGCAAAGTATTTCCTTTATTTCTTGCAATTTTATCATATATGAGTCGGTGATTGTGTGTTCAGAGTGGATTACTTTGCCACCTAGCATTTCAATCTTAATTATTCGGCATCTAAAGTTGGTTTTTCGAACTCCGAGTTTATTTTTAGAAATTTGTACTCTTATACAATTGAATTTTATCTAAGTTTTGTGTGCTGGGACTCTCTGATCTTAATTGTTTTTGTATGTGCCTGTGTTAATTTGATAATCTTGCCCATAATGTTAATATTGTTGAATTCCCATGAATTTGTGCCTTAAAATTGGTTAAAATTTATTGGGTTGTGCTTGCATGTTGTTAGGTCTAGTCGAGTGATGTCTAAGTAGCCCGTATTTGTGCCAAATGACGTATTTTACCTAATGATGGAGCGGTTGACGTCATTCTTAAGGGCAAAAGTTATCAAATGTCCAAATTTGGCCAAATCGGGAGAAGTCTGAGTATCCCGGGGGCATGAGTGTATTGGCTCTGAGCTTAATTTGATAAGTGTGTGTTTCGATTTTGTTTTTCGGGGTTGCGGGGTTGAATTTGAGAAGTTGGGTTGAAAGTAGGCATGTTGAGTCATTTGGCAAGCTGGTTGAGCTCATCGAACCACTTGGCGGTTCGCCAAAGTTCCCCATCTCGCCTTTAATTTCAGGCTAAATGAGTAGTTTGGTTCTGTAACTTTTGGCGAGAAGCCTGAGGTCGCCGAAAGTACTCGGTTACTCGCTGATAGTTCTTCTTGATCGCTTTTTGTCTGCACCCCTGAACCTTAATTGCACAGTAACTTTGGGTGGGCTAATCCTTGCTCACCGAATACTATCAGTGATTCACCGAAAGGCCCTTCCATCGCTGATATGCCAAAATTCTCTGAGATTTTTGAGCCAATCCTTTCGGCGAGCCTGATCTAGCTCGCCAAAGAGATTCGGTGACTCGCCGACCGGTTCGGCGAGTCTGTCTGCAACTATTTTTATGTGTTTTTGATTTAATTGTTTTTAATTTTTTATCGATGTTTTATAGACATGGTAAGGAGAAACATCGACATGCCACCCTGTAAAAGAGCACGGGGTATCATAATCAATGAAGGGGGATCAAATCCTCCAAAAAGAGGAAAGCAAGAGCCTTCAACTGGAGGTTAGAGCAGAGGCAAGAGGCCCACAGTTGAAAGAGTGGATGCTGATCCTCGGGCTGCTTTAGCTGAGCCTGAGGATGACCAGTCTTTACAGTCCTGACAGGCTGAGATCCGGGCTAGATTTCACTCTGATTCAGCTAGAGTCCCCCCAGCTTCCACCCCAACAGGTTCAGTACTACCTCCGGCACCTCCTCTGGCTCCTGTGCCACCAATTGTCACTCCTCGTAGGCTTCTCAACAGGTTGGAAGGTGTTGGATTGTGAACTATTCTCGAGGAAAAGCTATTTTCTACAGAGGGCCTTGAGGGCAAGTACTCCGATGTGAGGGACACCCTCCACTTCCACCGGTTTGAGCAGTTCACCAGGCCCCGAGGCCCCTATATTCCTTTTTGGGTTCGAGAATTCTATACAACATATGGTGACTTGGTTCCAAAGAACAAGAAGAAGGCAATCTAGTTCAGACGGGTTAAGTCGGTCATGGTCCGGGGTAAGGAAGTTGGATGAAATAGCGAGTACATTAATACTATACTTGAAAGGAGTCTAAGAACTACAGAGGCATATGAGGGCTTGCCTACTACTCAGTCCTTGGATGGCCTGAAGGGCTGGTTGGCTCTATTGATTTCTGATACCACCTCGAGGTGCATCGAGACAGGGGTCCCCATAGAGAAGAGGGATTTGAGTATTGCAGCTCGGTTCTGGTTTGGCTTCATTAGAAGAACCAAAATGCCATCCCAGAATGAGTCCATTCTGCGCCACCCTAAGGAGGCCTGCCATGGAGATATCATATCCCGGAGGAGCATCAACCAGGGACTTCTCATAGAGCAAGAGATGGCCATAAGGGCCAAGCAGAGTCAGACCTCCTTGCCATTCCCGATCTTGATCAAGGAGTTATGCCTGCGTGCTAGAGTGCCCTGGGATGATACGAGAGATATAGAGGTTACCCCGTCTTTCTCCACTGACATCCGGCGCATTGAGGCCGAGTACATACAAGAAGAGGCTGACAGGAGGACGACAACTCCAGTGGATACATCCTCGGAGGTTGATATTGATTCGATACCTACAGAGGCATATTTACCTACTCCGGCCTCCGACTTTATGTACATATGCCCCTTATTCTTCTTTATAGTCCCCAGGTGCCTCTACCTCGTCCCATCCGTCCAAGATTACTCAGGAGATGATCCTAAAGATGGGATACTTGTCCTGTTCAGATGATGTGAGGGTGACTCGACTTGAGAGATCCATCCTATGGATGATCGAGGGTGCCATCATTGCTACACTGACCCTCCCTCTCTAGACTTCTATTGACACTCTCACCATGAGAGTTAAGGCTTGTGAGAGCAGGTATGGGGAGACCTCTGAGGTTACGGCTTTGAAAGCTGAAGTGGTAGATTTGAGGAAGGACATAGACTACCTAAAGTCTACTGACTTCACTTCATTACTGGAGACTGCTGATGATGTGGATGCTCCTGAGACTTCAGAGATTCCTCCGTCTACCACTAGAGATGTACATAGGGATGATACGACAGTTGATGAGTCGGAGGCGGAGGCAGAGACCGATGAGGAGCTGATAGAGATAAGGGAGGAGAGCATATATAAAGATTTTCCAGATCTTAAGGAGACGATTGTGCAGTCAGTGATCTAGACATCGCTGACAGAGACATCCATGGGTGTGTCTAGTGGAGCTGGTCCTTCTGAGGTGACTCTAGGCACTAATGCCCTAGTTCTGAGCAATACATCGGGCACTAATGCCTAGAAAGATGAGTTACTGTTTAGACAGGATCCCTATTTACCTCCCTCTCTATCATACTCTTTTGACTTTTAGATATTATTTTGCTTGCATTTGAGGACAAATGTTTTTATTTTTGGTGGGGTGAGGCCCACCTTTTGTGACTTATGGTTTTGATTATATATTGGGTTTTTGAGCTATAATTATGTTTTAATAATGCATTTTGTGGATGATTGAGCTTGTGGCACCTTGATTTTAATTGTAAATGATTTTTGGACCCTTCAAAAAAAATTTGTGCCACCTCTTGTTTGTGTTTGAATGTGGTTGTTCTCTTGCAATTTTGAGTATCGGTCTTGATCAATACCGATGACTTGAATAGTGCTTATAATCGAACAAGAATGAATGTACGTCTACGATGAGGGCAAATGAAGTTTCATAGACTGTATGTGAACTTTTTACATCTCGTTGTAACTAGCCAATTATCGAATTGAGTTTCTTGTAATGAATATTGCACACTAGTTAATGAGTTTTTCGAAGTATTCTTAGATGATTTACCCGGTATTCCTCCCTAAAGAGAAATAGACTTCGGTATTGACCTTCTCCCCGATAGACAACCTATCTCTATTCCTCCTTACCAAATGGCTCCGACACAACTTAAAGAGTTGAAAGAGCAGTTGAAAGATTTGTTGGATAAGGGTTTCATCCGATCGAGTATCTCTCCATAGAGTGCTCCAGTTTTGTTTGTTAGAAAGAAAGTTGGTTCTCTTCGTATGTGTATTGACTATCGGTAGTTGAACAAGGGTACCATTAAGAATAAGTATCCTCTTCCAAGGATAGATGATTTGTTTGACCAATTTTGAGGAACGAGTTACTTCTCTAAGATCGACCTCCGGTCGGGTTATCACCAATGGAGGGTGAAGGAAAATGATATTCCAAAAATGACTTTTAGAAACTCGGTATGGTCATTATGAGTTTTTGGTAATATCGTTTGGCTTGACTAATGCTCCGGTGGCATTTATGGATTTGATGAATAGAGGTTTTAGACAGTACCTTGACATGTTTGTGATTGTATTCATTGATGATATATTGATCTATTCGAGAAGTGACGAAGATAACATCAGTCATTTGACTATTCTGTTGCAATTTCTTAAGGACCAATAACTCTTTGCTAAGTTCAACAAATGTGAGTTTTGGCTAAGGTTCGTAGCTTTTCTTGGTCATATTGTTTAAAGTAAGGGTATTGAGGTAGATTCTAAGAAGACGGATGTGGTTAAGAGGTTGCCTAGACCTCTATCCCCTTTGGATATTAAAAGTTTCTTTAGTTTAGTTGGTTAGCACATAATGTTGGTTGAGGGGTTTTGCTCAATTGCCTTTCCATTGACAGCATTGACTCAAAAGAAGGCTAAGTTCTTATGGTACGAAGCATATGAAAAGAGTTTTCAGGAATTGAAATATAGACTTACTTCCGCTCCAGTGTTGACTTTACCATAATGGACTGATGGTTTTGTTGTTTAATGTGATGCCTCGAGAATTGGGCTAGGATGTGTGATTATGCAAAATGGGAAAGTTATTGAGTATGCTTCAAGACAACTTAAGATTCATGAGAAGAATTATCCACCCTATGACCTTGAACTAGTGGCGGTTGTTTTTGCCTTAAAGATTTGGAGGCAATATTTGTATGGGGTTCATGTAAATGTTGTTACCGACCACAAAAGTTTGCAATATGTGTTTAATCAGAAGGATCTAAATCTTTGCCAAAGAAATGTGACTTGAGTTATTGAAGGATTATGATATGAGTGTTCTATATCACCTCGGTAAGGCAAATATGGTGGTAGATGCTCTTAGTCGGTTATCTATCGGTAGTGTTGCTCATATTGAGGATGATAAAGAAGAGTTAGTTCGAGATGTTCACAGATTGGCCTGGTTGGTGTTCAGTTAGTTGACTCTACCAAGGGTGGTGTTATGGTTAACAATTGTTCATAATCATCTTTTTTGGCTGATGTGAAAGCCAAGTAAGGTCTTGATCTGACTTCGATCGAATTAAAGAAAGCGGTGCTTAAAAAGTCCGTAGAGGCTTTCTCCCAAGAGGGAAGATGAAGTACTTAGATATAAAATTCTCTTGTGTGTTCCTAATGTTTATGGCTTGAGAGAACAGATCTTGTCAGAAGCCCATAGTTCTAGATATTCCATTCACCCAGGAGCCACCAAGATTTACCGTGATTTGCGGGAGATTTATTGGTGGAATGGTATGAAGAAGGATATTGCAGAAGCTAAGTGTCCTAACTGTCAACAAGTGAAAGTTGAGTATTAGAAGCTGGGAGGTTTATACCAAGACATTACCTTTCCTACTTTGAAGTGGGAAGAATTGAATATGAACTTTGTTGTTGGTTTGCCTCGCACCCGGCGACAACATGACTTGATTTTGGTTATTGTTGATCGAATTATGAAATTGACTCATTTCATTCCCATTAAGGTTTCTTTTTAGGTGGAGGATTATGCTAAGTTGTATTTGAGAGAAATGGTAAAGTTTCATTGAGTCCTTTATCCATTATCTCCGATTGAGGTACCCAATTCACTTCTCAGTTTTGGAAATCTTTCCAAAGGGGTCTTGGTACTCATGTCAAGCTTAGTATGACTTTTTACCCACAAATTGAAGGGCAAGCTAAGCGTACAATCGAAACCTTGGAAGATATGTCAAGAGCTTATGTGATTGATTTAAAGGGTAATTGGGATGATCATTTTCCATTGATCGAGTTTGCCTATAACAATAGTTATAACTCAAGTATTGATATGGCTCCATTTGATGCCTTGTATGGTAGAAGGTGTAGATATCCTATAAGATGGTTTGAGGTGGGTGAAGTTGCCCTAATAGGTCCGAAATTGGTACATGAGGCTATGGAGAAAGTTCAACTTATTAGAGAAAGGTTGAAAACGACTCAATGTCGGCAAAAGTCATATGCCGATATTAGAAGAAAATATATTGAGTTTAATGTGAATGGTTGTGTTTATTTGAAAATTTCACTCATGAAGGGTGTAATGAGGTTTGGCAACAAAGGGAAGCTAGTCCCCGTTATGTAAACCCATATAAGATTTTTAGGCGTATTGGTAAGGTTTGTTATGAGCTACAATTGCCTAATGAGTTGGCATCGGTGCATCTAGTTTTAATGTTGAACAAATGTGTTTTGGTATCCGACCTCTATAGTTCCCTTAAAAAATTTGGGAGTTAAGGAGAGCCTTTCTTCTGAGGAAGTACTTGTTGAGATCTTAGTCCGGTAAGTCAAGTAGTTGAGAAATAAGGAAGTTGCTTCTTTGAAAGTTTTGTGGAGGAATCAATTAGTAGAGGGTGCTACTTGGGAGGCCAAGGCCGATATTGTGTCCTGATATCCTCATCTCTTTCCTTCTACCCCTACTCTAGCTTGAGGTATTGAGTTCCTCATGGTGTACTCTTTTGGTGTCTGTGTCTTAGATATTCCCAGGATTCCATCATTTATGCATGTTTATGAAAAAGCTTAATTTTTGAGAAAAAGAGTCAACTTGATTTATTTATACATGTTTATGTGCAGTTGAGTGTGAGTTGCATATAGGCTTCATGATATGATATTTTTGAACATGCTTTAACTTGGAGTTGATGTTTCCTCCTCGGATATGCATATTATGTGATTGCATGCATGTTGGGTTGTTAGGCTTGAGTTCCTACCCTCCTTATGATGTCTTGAACCTCATTCTAGGACGAATGATCCCAAGGGGGAGATAATGTTACACCTCAGATTTGAGAAAGCGAGAAAATTTCATTATGTCACAACTCAGTGTCAACAACGACGACATCATCCATGGACCGCAGGTGGGACGACGGTCCGTAGGTGGTGGCCATGGTTGACCGGTTGGTGATTCCGAAAATTCTAAGTTCCAGTACTTGTTTAACGGTCGAACAGGACGTTCCGTCGTTCAATGCATGAGCCGTAGATAAGGTTCATAGGTGAGTCCCAGACTTAGAGAGATTTTACAGTTGAAACTTGAGGACCACAGTTGGGACTCACCACCCGTCGATTAGACCATGGCCTGTGGGTGGGTCCTGTCATTTGGGGTCAAAACTTTGAGTCTCTAAGTCCTATCGACGGAGGGACATGACGGTCTGTAGGTCCCCACCGTCGACTGGGTCGGCATTTATAATATTCAGGGGCTTTTGTGTCTTTTCCTTATTATTTTTACTAATACCATGTCGTTTTACCCTTCTCCAAAACCACTATATAAACATTTTAACCCCAAAATTTGCCCAATTGAAAACATTCGCTCAAATTCACAAAAGAAGACCTCTCAAATATTTCTCTCTCTAGAAGTTGAAGAAGAAGGGTCCAACCTAGGGTTTCAAGCCAAGTCTCCATTTCCTCCATTGAAGTTAATTAATTTGCATTGAGGTATGATAGTTTTCATCCATGGAAGCCTTTCCTTCATGGAGTTCCCAACTTTCTCCAATTTTCCAAGTTAGAATTTCCCAGTTGAGTTAGGGTTTTTCTTCTATGTTATGGGTCCTCTTGATTATTGATTTAATTGATTGAACTATGATCTCTTATGCATGAATTGAGTTAATTGCATGTTTTTATGACGATTTCTCATGGACCCATGTAATCCCCATATTTTCTGAGTTATGATTATATAATGTGAGTTTTCGATTATGAAAGAGAAGTTTATGGAATCATACATGTTCTCATGAAACCTATGTAAATATTTTAAGGACACTTTGAGATTGAAGTACCTATGATGTTGCTATTTTTGTGTCGTATACATGATTTCTAATATATACATATACACATGAATTGTGAAAGGTTCTCTCACATAATTAGATTTCTTAAGGTTGAAAGGCTTTCTCACCTAAAATGAACCAATGTAAAGAGTATTCTAGTGTTGAGGCAAGAGGCGATTACCAATGTTCTCTAATTGAAAGAGAATATGCAATTACTCATGTCACATGATGTAATGACAAGAGACGATTACCCATGTTCCTTTAAATGCTAAGATGAATGTGATTAAGAACTATTTCATGTAAGTTAAGCTTACCAAGTGGACAAGTGGCGATTACCCATGTCCTATTAACTATGCACCAACATAGGATTGTATATATAGACACTAGCTAGTGGATCCACATAAGCTAGAAGTTCATGGTCCTTACCTTGGCAAGTAGTACAAGTCTTTTCGGTGTGGGAGACACTGGATTCCATGATAATAACTTTCACGGTCTTGTATGTCGGTTAAGGCTACTTCCCATAAGAAAGCTATGATAAACTAAGGTTACTTCACGGAACTTATGATAAACTAAGGTTACTTCACGAAACTATCTCATACATGTTTAAGATGATGATAATGTGCATTGACCATGTTTTATGACTCGTGTTTTCTAACTCTTATCTCATGATTAGCTTGGTCATTGCATTTTTTGAAGGTATCTCTCATGAAACATGTTTTCATATGTTTTATGCATTGTTATCATACTTGGTACATATTTTGTACTAATGCATACTCTTTCCTATATTTCCCCAAATGTAGGGTTCGACAGTCAGGGTTCCTAGTTTCGTGGATAGAGGTCGTTAAGGAGATTTTGAGCTTTGGTTACTAGTTTCATAGTTTTCATTCTTTCCTTCCTTTCAGTTTTTGAACATGATGTATGGGCCTCGACCAGATTCGTTCTTATGTACTAGATGGCTTTGTGACTAATGCTTTAGACTTCCGCTTTACTTTTATAAAATGGTTTGGACTTGAAATTTTCCTCTTTAACTCTTTTATTCTATTTCTTGTATGATGAAAGCTAAGTGGATTGTATGGAGCCTTTCGAGGTCTTATACGCCATGTTAGACCTAGGGGCTACCTTGGTTCGTGACACCACATGTAGGGTCCTACGCTTCATATTCGCATCTCAATGGCTAGGGATCACTTAGTAGATATCAAAAATTGTTGAATCCTTATGCTCCAAGGACCGAGCCTTTAGTTCATTATATCTTTACATTTTCAGTATGGTAAATTATGTACGGGTGATGTCCCAATCACCCCTTTTGTACTAGTTGTCTTTGAGACATTTTAGACCTCTATTTCGGTTTATAAAACAAGAATGTTTTGAAATTGTCTTTTAAAATATATTAAATTTCTATTATCTATTATGATGTATGCTAAGTGGCTTTAGTAGGGCCTCTCAAGGTTCTATACGCCATGTTACGCCTAGGGTCTACCTTGGGTGGTGACAACTATAACATGGAGTTCAATGTAATGCTCCCACACTAAAAAGAGAGTGTCCTACTTTACAAGGTGAGGACCAGAGTCTTAAACTTAGGTGGATCCACTAGCTAATGTCAAATCGCGACAATCTCATGAGTACACATAGTTCTCGGACTTGGGTAGTGACCACTAGTCCAACTTGGTGATAAGTAATCCCCCAACGGAAAACATGCATAATCATATCAAGTTCATTTTCATTGTATTTGAAATGGTAAGAATCTAGTAATACTAAATCATTCATGAAGACTCAAAATCATATGAGTAGCTTCTTTAAAATATCATGATTTCATAACATCATCAATTCATAAGAGACACTTAATCGAAAGTATCCAAATCATGATAATATTTATGATGAGAATAGTTCAATCGGAAGCAACCTAATTTCATAAAATCTTGTTACACTTTATTCGAATGCATCCTTAAATCATAATCTCTTTAATTCATAATGCATGCATATCATCAAAGCTTAATTTCATATCAAAATCACTTGTTCTATAAAAATTCCAGTTTCATTTTTGAATGAAGTTAGATGATACAACTCTTATTAGTTTAATAGTTTACCCAAGAGCATGAGTTCATGTGAATATCATTGAAAACATTGAAATATGATCAAATCATGCATAATAGGATCAATTATGATGAATAAGCTTTAAATCAATTGAATCCATACAAAAATCATTAAACTCTGGAACTTAGGTAAGAATCATAAAAGGGGTTTTGAGGTTTCTTTGGGACTCAAAGATGAAGAGGAACCATTGGTTATTTTCCCACATACCTTGATAAAACTGTAGCTTGGAATCTGGAAAGGAGACTTTGAGCTTGAAGAACCCTAGAATCACCTTTACATAACATGGAGAATAAGAATTGAGAGCTCTTGAGGGTAAAAAAAGTCACAGGTCTTAGAAATAGGCTAGAAATGACGTAGTACAGGAATTCAAAGAGTAGGAAAAAACCAAATTAACCCTAAAAAATAACTGTCGGGGAGGACTACGAACGCATTTACAGTCCATACGTAGGACTATGGACCGTGTTGGTCCTTTGTGTATCACTTACTAGGAACCCAATTTTTTGATCTTTGAAGCATGAACCGCGAACCACAATCCATAGAACCTTAGAAGGGACATATAATCCATCATACACTGAACTCCTAACTTCGGCCTAGACCCTCAAGCTTCGAACCAAAATTGGATAAGTACGACTCGTGCTCCCCTCTACGGTTTTTACTGGCTAGTTGTATTCCAATTACTGATAAGAACTATTTTCTAATAAACGGCCCGTAAAAGCTAATATTGTGCATTAAGGAACCAAGAAATTACCATATTTGAAACTACATTTACGATACCAATTACAACTTGTATACCCAACCACAGGTCGTACTAGTGGCTCGTACAAGGTCATATATGACTTGAAATTTTCCTAAATTCCTTTGCACCAACCATGACTGGTTCCCTGGACCGTACAACCTTCCATGGTTCGTACATGGGCTCATGGAACCAACACACCAAAAACTTTTGTAACTTTTCATCTTCCAAATTAACATTTCCACTTACGAGGTGTTACTATATCTCCTCCTTGGGAACATTCATTCGAATGGGACTCAACCAAGAATGTATGAATAGGGAAGAGATCTAATAACCCAACATGAATGCAAAACACATAAAAATGCATAAAACCAAGGAGTAATCGACCTCAAGATAAAACATGAACTTTAAAAGTGATTTCATGAAGATTCATGCATATGGAAAAATGAGAATAGCTGAAACACATGAATCCAAAAGAGCACATAGGAGGAACTAATATCTCAAGATGAAATTGAAGTGGAGGGAAAGGGATGGTGGTACTTAGACATCATATCAGCTTTGGCCTCCCAAGTAGCACATTCATCTAACTGATTCCTCCAAAGGACTTTCATGGAAGAAACTTCTTTATTTCTCAACTTCAGTACTTGATGATACAAAATCTCAACTGGAACCTCTTCATAGGAGATACTTTCTTTCACACCAACACTCTCCAATGGCGCCACTGAAGTAAGATAAAAAATACATTTTTTCAACAATGACCACGAAACATCAGATGCACTAATGCCAAATATGAAGGCAAATCTAACTCATAGGCCACATTACCGAAATACCTCAAAATTTTTATATGGGCCTACATAACATAGAATAAGCTTAACTTTCTTTCCAAACCTCATCACACCCTTCATAGGTTAGATTTTCAAGTAAACCCAATCATAAATGGTGAATTCAAGCTCTCTTCTTCTTACATCAACAAAATATTTTGGTCAACTTTGAGCCATTTTCAACCTCTCTCTAATAAGTAAAATCTTCTCTATAACCTCATGAACAAACTCAGACCCTATATAAGCGACTTCAGAAACTTTGAATCAACTGTTAGGATACCAACACCTCCTACCATAGAGAGCCTCAAACTAAGCCATCTGAAATATTCGAGTGATAGCTGCTATTATAAGCAAAATCTATTGAAGGTAAATGATCATCCTAATTACCTTTAAAGTCAACCATACCATATGTCAACATATATTCCAAAGTCTGTATAGTACGTTCGGCTTGACCATCAGTCTGGGGAGAAAAGTTGTTCTAAGCTTCACTTGAGTACAAAGATCCTTCTGAAACAATCTACAAAATGGAGAAATAAATTGAGTATCTGTGCCTGAAAGGATATATAATGGAATTTTGTGCAACTTAACCACCTCCAAAGTAGCACCCTTAACTAACTGATTCCTCGGTAAAACCTTTACAAAAGCAACTTCTTTGTTTCTCAACTTCTTGACTTGCTGGTCTAAAGTATCAACTGGAACTTCTTGATAAGAAATATTCTCCTTAACTCCCAAACCTTATAGGGAAGTATATATGTTGAATCTCCAACACATTTCATTAACAATGAGACATGAAAAATGAGATGCACTGATGGCGAATCATTAGGCAAATCAACTTCATAAGCGACCTTACCAATTCACCTCAAAATCTAATATGGGCCCACATAGCGGGGACTAAGCTTCCATTTCTTTCCAAATCTCATTACATCTTTCTTGTGTGAAATTTTTAAGTAGACCCAATCATGTACATCAAAATAAAGATCTTTTCTTCTCATCGGCATAGGACTTTTGTTGACTTTGAGCCATTTTCAACCTTTCTCTACTAAGCCAAACTTTCTCCATACCCTCATGTACCAATTCAGGGTTTTTCAAGGTGAATTCACCCACTTTAAACCAGACTATAGGAGATCTACACCTCCTACAATATAGAGCCTCAAATGGATCCATCTCAATACTTCAGTGATAGATATTGTTGTATGCAAACAGAATCAAAGACAAGTGATCATCCCAATTACCCTTGAAGTGAATTACGCACACTCTCAACATATCTTCCAAAGTTTTTATAGTACGCTCTGCTTGCCCATCAGATTATGGATGAAAAGCCATACTAAGCTTAACACGAGTACCAAGACCCTTTTGGAAGAATTTCCAAAACCTAAAAGTAAATTGGGTACCACAATCAGAGATTATGGATAGACGTACCCTATGAAACCTAACCATTTCCCTCAAATACAACTTTGCATGGTCCTCTGCCAAATAAGAAACCCTGACAGGAATGAAATGAGTTGATTTCGTCATTCGATCTATAATAACACAAATATAGTAATGTTGCCGCCGAGTGCGTGGTAAACTAACAATGAAGTCCACGTTCAAATCTTCCCACTTCCAAGTAGGAATGCTAATATCTTGAGATAAACCTCACTTTTGATGCTCAACTTTCCCTTGTTGATAATTAGGACACTTAGCTACAAATTCCATAATATCCTTCTTTATCACATTCAACAAATAGATCTCCCGCATGTCACGATACATCTTGGTGGCTCCAGGGTGAATGGAATATCAAGAACTATGATCTTTCGATAAGATTTGTTCTCTCAACTCATCAACATTAGGTACACACACACGACCTTGATACCTAAGCACAACATCTCCCCCTTGGGAGAAAGCCTCTATGAAAATTTTAAGCACCGCTTCCTTTAATTAAACTAAAGTCGGATCAAGACCTTGCTTGGCTTTAATCTACCACAAAAGATGATTGAAAACCATCGTAAACCATAACACCACCTTTGATAGAGTCAACTAACCGAACACCCAATCGGGCCAATCTATGAACATCTCAAACCAACTCCTTTTTATCATCCCCAATATGACCAATACTATCCATCAGTAACTAACTAAGAATATCTGCCACCACATTTTCCTTGCCGGGGTGATAGAGAAAACTCATGTCATAATATTTTAGTAAGTCAAGCCATTTTCTTTGGCAAAGATTTAGATATTTTTGTTTGAACACATATTGCAAACTCTTGTAGTCAGTAAATACATATACATGAACACCATACAAATAATGCATCCAAATCTTAAGAGCAAACACAATTGCCACTAAGTCTAGGTCATGGGTAGGATAAATCTTTTCATGAATCTTAAGTTGCCTTGAAGCATAGGCAATGAATTTTCCATTTTGCATAAGGACATATCCTAACCCAATCCTAGAAGCGTCGCAGTAAATAACAAACCTACTGATTGCTTCTGGTAGAGTCCACACCGTAGCGAAAGTAAGTCTATCTTCTTATTCTTGGAAACTCTTCTCGCATTCTTCCGACCATATGAACTTATCCTTCTTTTGGGTTAATGTTATCAATGGAGAGGGAACCAAAGAAAATCCTTCAACAAACCTTCTATAATAGCCAGCAAAACCCAAGAAACTTCTAATATCCGAAGGGGATAGAGGTCTAGGCCAACTCTTAACCGCATCCATCTTCATAAGATCTACCTCAATACCCTTACCACAAATAATATGACCAAGAAAAGACCTGGACCTTAGCCAGAACTCGCATTTGCTAAAATTTGCAAAGAGTTGTTGGTCCTTGAGGACTTGCAACACAATCCTCAAATGATCGGTATGATTATCTTCACTCCTTGAATAGATCAATATATAATAAATAAATACAATCACAAACATATCAAGGTATTGTCTAAGTACCATATCATCAAATCCATAAACGAAATTGGAGCATTAGTCAAATCAAATAACATTAACAATAACTCATAATGACCATATCGAGTTCAAAAATCCATCTGTGGAATGCCACCTTCTTTCACCCTCAATTGGTGATAGAACGATCGAAGGTCAATCTTAGAGAAGTAACTTTCTCCTTGAAGATGATCATACACGTCATCCATCCTTGGGAGAGGACATTGTTTTCTTAATAGTAACCTTGTTCAATTATGATGGGTCGGGGATTTCAACTCATTTAGGGATTTATATCTAGAATTTTAGTGTCTTCAATGCTTATTTTATGCTATAAATTGATGATTAAATGATAATTTACAGCAACGAAGGCAAAAGAACAAGGCAAGGACATTACCGAGGAAAAATGAGCAAAAAAAGCAAAGAACGCTTCACACAAGAAAGTCTGATGATCGCCAAGACCACACGTCGAGTCACTGAGTGGCTCTTCAACTTGCCAAAAATTACAGCAGGCCATCCCTAGGGAAAACCCAATTCGGTGATGGAATGTATAAGTTGGCGGATCGCCGACTGGATCAGCGATGGAGATCCTGATCATTTAAAGTCACAAAAGGTGAATAGTGAAGAGTCAAGTCAAGAAGTCGATGGAAATAGACATTTGGTGCATCCCCGACCAGGACTAATTCCACCGATTGGTCCTAAAGCTGAAAATTTGTAAAAGTATAAATGCGATATTTAAAAGAAAGTTAAAGAGTTTTTGGGAGTTACAAAGTTTGGAGCTATATTTTCTGGGTTTTTTTTATCCCTAACACTGTTCTTGATGTTTTTGAGTAGATAATTAAGGTTTTATTATTTTAGATGTTAATTAAAGCACTTGGAAGAGTTCTAGATTGTTACCCAAGCTAATGGAGAATTTAGTTGGAAACTATTTCTTGCCTCATTCTATGTATAGCTAAAACCCCCATTCTTGGGGGTCTGATCATGTGATCGAATGCTTAAATTATCTTGTGGGTGTTAGTATTTACTCATTTAATGTTGATTTGAAGTGGGTTCAATTAGTAGTTGAGTTTTAATTGATGAATTGTAGTTGCATATGCAGTTCTATTCTAGCATTCTAAGCTTTCTTGAGATAGAGGTTTCAGAATTAGAACTATTAATTGATGATTGTAGTGATTGGGTTATTGTTGACTTAGCTTGAGAAAGTGAGTCTAGATTCAATCCTACCTATCTAGCTGGAGAGAGTAGATTAGTTGGGGTTTTGGGTTATTCATATTTGTTATTCTTGTCGAGGTTTGTGAGAACTCACTTGATTCATGATAGTTGATTGAGAAATAACTATTGCACCTAAAGCCTAGCCTACCAATTAAGATTCAACGACTTTTAGTAAATGTTAATCACCCATATAGAGAAATTGGTGTTCAGTTGATAACATCCCCAAGGATCCCTCTCTACTTTATTACCTTGTGTTTTAATAGTTGTTAGTTAATCAATCTAATCCCCCCAATTGACATTAATTGTCAAATCCCTGCCATTTACTTTAATTGTTTCAAAAATGTCTACTTTTACAATCGATTAGAACACTCATTTCATTTAGTAATTCAATTATTTATCGTACCACTCCATGTGGGATAGACCCCAACTCTTCGTTGAGTTCATACTTGATTGCGACCGCATACACTGATGAAGTGTAGTTGAGCGTTATAAAAAATGGCACCATTGCCTGAGAGTGTTGTTTAGATTTCTTTTAGTGAAAGTTTAGTTGTGAACTAATTGTGTTGTAGTTGAATCAGCTTATTGTGTTTATGTGTTTTGTTGGCTGTTCTTGAGCATGTGACCAGATGAGTGTTAACGGGAACAATGCTAGCCAACTTGGACATAATGATGACACTGTAACTTGCACGATGTCAATGAAGATCAATTGGGAAGTGCAGGTGCTATTCGATTGCCTCCTATTGTGGGTAATGCAATATTTCATTTGACAAGCACTATGCTGCAGCTGCTGCAAATGAAGGGTCTATTTAGAGGTTTAGCTACTGAGGATCCTCATGACCACATCCGAAACTTTGTGGATATGTTTGGGCCATTTTCCATCAAGAACATTTCTCAAGAGTTGGTCCGTCTTTGTTTTTTTTTTCCTTACTAGGGGAAACAACGAAGTGGTTGACTGAGTTACCAAGGGATTCAATCACTTCTTGGGAAGCGCTCACTGTTGCATTTCATGTAAGGTTTTCCCTCCCTCAAAGATGGTGACTTTGAGAGATAATATTCAGAACTTTAAGAGAATGGATGGTGAACCAATTCATGAGACGTGGCTGAGGCTTCATGAATTACTGCTCCAATGTCCAACTCATGGACTCCTGAACAATGTGTTGCGACAATATTTCTATCGGAGTCTAGATTCAGTCAACAATGGGGGTGACTGATCAGCTTGTTGGAGGAGGAATCATGCAACAACCATTTGAAGTAGTATCCACTCTCATTGATGAAATGACAAAGATAACAGTGCTTGGTACACTATAGAAGATCAAGTGTCTCTTTTGAACTTAAGGTTGTATAGGATAGTTCTAGCAGCATGGAAACGATGTTGTACCATCACATAACTTATACTGATGGTTGCCGGTTAGAGAATCTTCTAATAGAGTTAAAGTGTATTCTTATATATCACTTATTATTTTAAAGTTCAGAGAATGAGAAAGTATTTTGTAAAGTTAAATGGTTTCATTCCGTAATTCTTTACATCCAATTGAGTTTATGCTATACCTATTATAGTCCATTCTTTCTGTTATGTTGCCTCGGCTATATTACATACTCGTACATACAAATGTACTTATGTCATTAGACTGCATATTTTATGATGCAGATACATATGTCTAGGATCATCAACAAACATTTTGTTGAGATCACTTTGCGCTTTAGATAGCTTTGGTGAGCCTCTTTACTTTCTGGAGGATTTCAAATTTATTTTCTATTATTATTGAGTTGTCGTGGGTGCATTTCATTGACACCACTTTACCTTTTCAATAGCTTTGGTGAGCCTCCTTGCTTTCCAGTGGATTTCACATTTTTTTCTGTTATTGTTGAGTTTTCATGGGTCAGGTCCCGACATATATCTTAGTATTAGAGGCTTCATAGATAGTTAGTTGATGATTATTTTAGTATGTTAATTTCTTTTTTGAGATCATGAGAACTATTACTTGTACTTTATTAAGTATTACAAGACATTTATTGGAGTTGAGTATAATTGAGACTATTGATGAATTTAGTTATGTATTTTAAGGTTCTTTATGTTTGAGTAAGTCTTCCACTAAATATTTAGTCAGGCCAAGGGTTCACTTGGGGATAAAAAATGGTTCTCGAGTGTCGGTCACGTCCAGGGTGTAGGATCAAAGCATGACACACTTGGACTGAAATCCATCAACATCTACTAGGCTAAGTCATGATATACTAAAAAAATATGGAAACATGTCTTTGTTGTTAAAGATGAAGGAAGCTGATGAAATGAACATGTCAAAGGAACAAGTCCAAGGAAGCTCACGTGTTTACTATTGTAGAGTTAGAGTCATATTAGGACTAGACTACTAAATCCCAACTTATGTACGACTAAGTTTTTATATCATGTATGGGGCTAAAGTCGACTAGGATACGGTACTGTAGTTATAGTAGTAATAGTAAACCTATACTACTTATGTAAATTATAATTTTATATTGTAGTAGGACTCTAATTGTAGCCAGTATATGACTCTTCTCCTATATAAGGAGTATGTACTCAATAGTTTTATTTCTTAATACAATACTCGATTTTTCTTAACCTAACGTGAGATTGCTACATGGTATCAGAGAAAAAATCAAAATAACCACATGATCTAATTGCAATGGCCTCTTCTACAAACACTCTGTCAACCTTCTAACTTCACCATCTTATTGCATCATGTTCCATTAAACTCAAGCCAACAAATTATCTCATACGGAGGACACAAATGTGTTAGTTTATTAAGGTGATGAGATTAACCTACCTCATCAGATAGAATGAACCAACTAAAAGTACTTATTTTTTATCGGATAGACTGGTGAGAAAGTTGTAGCAGTTGAGAAGGATGTAGAAGAAAACAACATTATTGATGACTGGGAGCAGAAAGATGTGTTACTAAGGATTTTAATCTCAGGCACCTTGACAAAAGAAAGCATGTACCTAATTGTGTGATGCTGAACTCCCAAGGAGATGTGGGAATGCCTTAAATAATCTTATCTTCAAGCAACAAAAGATAAGAAGTTACAACTTAAATAATAACTGCAAAGTGTTAGGCTAGGAACCAAAAAGATTGATAAATATATTAAAGAATTCAAATGCATATGTGATGGCCTTGTAGTCATTCACAAACCTGTAGATGAAGATATCAAAGTAATTAATTTTGCTAGAGGTCTAAATCCCAAGTACAAGACCTTTAGTGCTATCATGCTAGGTAAGGCACCATATCCCACTCTTAATTAAATTGTCCATGCTCTCTGGGGTTTCAATATGAAGGAGGATAAAAAAGAAGTTTAACAAAAAAAATCATAACATAGAATTCTCTACCCAAAGTGGCAGGGGAAGAGAAAACTACACTCCTAGAAGAGGAAACAATAACTTTAACTCTACAGAAAGATGCTTAAAGCTTGCTAGACTAGAAACATGTTCTTATAATAGTAAATAATGACCAGGTTTTCAGAATACTCTTCAAGGTGGAAGTCAGGAGAGGAATAGTACCGAGGCATGTAAAATTTGTGGTAGAAATAACCATACTGCTTTTAAGAGTTTCTACAAGTAGGTCTACTCTTACCAAGCTGCAAATGAGCTACCACAGGAATTGGTTGCTACTACTCTACAAAATACTATTGATGACAATTTGTATGTGGACTCAGGAGCAAGTAATCATATGACACATAACTCAGTTAGTTGATCTTAAACTGTACAATGGACCAGATAAAATCATTATTGTGAATGGATAGAAATTAGAAATAACCCATATTGGAAACATATTAGGATCAAGCCTGAAGTTAAGAGAAGTTCTTGTAGTTCCTAGGATTAATAATTATCTACTCTTAGTTAGTAAACTTGCAAAGGATAATTGTTGCACTCTTGAATTTGGTTGAACTAACTTTATTGTAAAGGACAAGAAGACAAAGGACACTAATGGCCAAGGGATCTAAAAAGGATTGACTCTATGCTTTGGAAGATAACAATCTCTATGCTTTAATTGATGCACTAGATTGAAACACATCAGACAACATGTGGCATACTAGATTAGGACACCCTAGTCTATGGTCTTTAAACATTTTGAATAGTAATAGTTTCATCAATGTTAGTAGTTGGAATAAAATGACTACTGTTTGTTGTAGTTGGAAGTTGGGAAAAAGTTGTAAGCTTCCATTTGGTTTGATAAATAAAATTGAGAAGGAACCTTTATTGAAAATTCATTATGACTTGTGGAGACCTTCTCCTGTTGAATCTTCTCAACATATGAAATATGATGTCGTGTTTGTAGATGATCACACAAGATATATATGGAACTATCCACTGAAAAAGAAATCTAACTTTTTTAAAGTCTTTGTATAATTCTAGAAAACAGTGCAAAACAATTTTCTAAAGAAATTAAGATATTTTAGTGGAGAAAATACATAAAATCCCCCTTGAACTAGGAGGCAAAACATACTTTAAATTTACGAGTAATTATTTACCCCCCAATCTCTTTCCAAGTTAATTAAACTACACCCTAATATTATAATACCGGTCTCACAATGTCACGTGCATTCCACACGCGCCATGTCATTAATACGTCAGCGCTACATCATTGCCACATCAGCGTCACATTAAACATTATTTAAATTTTGATTTTTAATTCTTTTTTGTTTCTTTTTATTTACTCACAATTTTAGAAAGTAAAAAAAAATCTCAAAAAATAAGAATTAATCCATGATTGTAAGAAAAATAATCTAAAAAAAAGACAAATTTTTAATTGAAAGAGATTCAACATCTCAAAACCATTCTCACAAAAACACTCAATTTTTAAGACACATAATCAAAACAAATAAATAATAACAACTAAAAATTCAATCTGAAATGAAAAAATTGTAGAGTTTCATTAAAAAGAGCTTCAAGTTCATCACATTCAATTTCAAACCTTGCCATAAATACTAATTTTAATTTGAAGCAAGAACAAATTGATGACTTTCCTATTTTTTCCTTCTTCATCACACTTTTTGGGTTTATTGATAGAAATTAAAGGAATTGAGGGTGGGATGAGGGCATCTTGAAGAAGGAGAAAAAAAGATGGAAAGTTCAACAAAGAAGAAGAAGAAAAAAAGTGTGAAGCACCAAGGTTCGAAGAGAAAAAAAGAGGGTAGGACTGGGGGTTAGTTGGGTGGGAGGTTCAAAGAAGAAGAAAGGGGTAGTGCAAGTGGTGGTCGAGGGCGGGAGGGGTGGATTGGGTGTGAGGAAGATGAAGGGGCGGGAGGTGGGTGTGGGGTTGGTGGTACTAAGGGCTGGGCATGGTAGGGTATGAAGAAGATGAAGAAAAGAAAGATTATTGGATAAAAAGAAATTAATTGAGGTCCAGTTATTCCTTTTTTCTTTAATTTTTGGTATTTACACGCTTTATTTTTTTGACTTTCCATGTCAGCGATTTGGGTGTATTTTATTTCACTTGAAAAGAGATTAGGGTGGGGGGGGGGGGTAAATAATTACCTGTAAAGTTAAAGTGCTTAAGTAGGTTTTGCTGCCAAGTTCAGGGGGGATTTTTATGTATTTTATCATTTTAGTATGAAAGAGGGTGTGAGTTTATCAAAACAGACTTCATCAAACATTTGAAAGATTGTGGCGTTCTGTGACATATTTCATTCTAACCTACCTTTTTTTCTATGGGTTAAGGCTTTCCTTACTACAGTATTCCTCATTAATAGACTGCCCTTTTCAGTCTTAAAGATGGTGACCCCATTTGTAAAGTTGTATGGAGAGCAACCTGATTACAACAACCTAAGAGTGTTTGGTTGTAGATATTTTTTATATATCAAGGGTAGAAACAAATTCACTCCAAAGAGTTACCCTTGTATGTTTATAGGATACAACAACTTACACAAAGGATATAGATTTTATCATCCCTCTACGAGGAGGGTGTACGTATCCAAACATGTTGTGTTTGATGAAAACAAATTACCATATGTGTCTCCAGGTCAATCTCAGACAAACATTGATGTCTCACCTTATCTTGCTACTTTTGTTAAATCTTTCTCTAAACTGTAGGCACATGATAATCATAATTTAGGGGAAGTACAAATTATTGATAGTAGGCAAGTAACTAGTGAAAATGCTACTACAACAGCCCATATACCCCTTGATGATAATAGTGCTATTGACCCCTCAGGTGTAAGCTCATATGATGATAATGAGGAACGGGTTGAAAGTGATGATAGAAAGAGTAGTAATGATAGTTAGATTGATGAGACTCTAGTTGTGGGTTTATGATCAACTAGTGGTACTGAGGAATAGGTTGCACGTGACGGTCCAGCCAATGGTGGTTCCTCAAATCCCATTTTCTCTATGGCTAATCAATAGGGAATACATTTAGAAGTTGAGTTCTCCAAGTGGAATCTGCTATAACATCATCAACCTGAAGATACTACACTACAATCAACTACTTCAACTGATGTACCTTCTACACCACAAGGGCATTATATGATCACCAGACACAACGCGAATGAACAACACCTATCACTTGTTGCTCACAACAGCAAAAACATTTTTAGGTAGCCAAATACTACTAAGGAAGAACTACAGTCACCTTATGGGCTTGCAATTATGCAAGAGGAAATCAATGCTTTAAATACTAAAAATATATGTATATTGGTGCCCAAATCTCATGGTATAAACTTGGTTTGGTTCAAAATTTTTGGTTAAGACAAAACTGATACAAGGCCAGACTTGTGGCTAGGGGGTTCTCGCTCCTTGAATGGATCAATATTGAAGAAACATTTAGCTCTGTGATTAAATCCATAACTATTAGTGTGGTTCTATTCATTGCAATCAACTCAAAGTAGGAAGTTAGGCAACTAGATGTAACAAATAACTTCCTCCATGGTTTCCTACAAGAGGAGGTGTACATGAGTCAACCTTCTGGATTTATTGATCCTAGGTATCCTCAGCATGTGTGTCTACTTAAAAAGGCATTGTATGGTCTTAAACAGGCACCAAAATCCTTGTTTGATAGGTTTACCATGAACTCCCACACCTTGGTTTCATCTGTAGTAAGAAAGATCCCTCCTTATTTACTTTGGAAACTCACAACGACACCATATTTCTCTTCATATATGTGGATGATATTATTGTCATAGGAAGTAATGCATCACATGTCTCAGAGTTGACTCTACAACTTGAGAAAGAGTTTGCTATGAAAGATCTTGGCATTTTACACCTCTTCCTAGGAGTATAGGTTAAGTATTTTGAAGGGGGAAATCACTTGAGTCAGAGTAAGTATGTTGCTGAGTTGTTAGACAAGACAAAGATGTCTTTGGCGAAGGTTGTAGCTACTTCTTTGGCTCAAAACATGGTTTACATGAAGCTGTGAGAAGTCTTGTAGATGCCTCCTTATATAGAATGAAAGTAGGGAGTCTTCGGTACTTGACACTCATAAGACATGATACCACTCGTGCTATGAATTTAGCAAGCCAGTTTATGGAATGTCCAAATATTGAACATCTTCATGGAGTAAATAAGTTTTTGCTGGATTTCGAAGCAAGCTAGGACTAACAGTTCCTCTACTCACTAGCTTGAGGGGGAGTGTTAAAGATGAAAGAAGCTAATGATAGGAATATTTCCAAAGAACAGGTCCAATGAAGCTGACTTGTTTATTCTTGTAGAGTTTAGAGTCATATTAGGACTAGACTACTAAATCCTAACTTATGTACGACTAACATGTTGTATCGTGTATGGCGCTAAAGTTGAGTAGGCAAATGTAATGTAGTTATAGTAGTAATAGTAAACCTATACTGCTCATGTAAATTATAATTTTGTATTGTAGTAGGACTCTAAGTATAGCTAGTATATGACTCTTCTCCTATATAAGGAGCATTGACTCAAGAGTTCTATTTATTAATACAATCCTTGATTTCTCTAAACCTAACGTGAGATTTCTATACTTTGTGGCATACATAATTGGTGATAGTAGGTACAAAAGGCAAACTCTTGATAGTTCAACCAAGAAACTTGTAATCGTAAAAACAATGATACTTCAAGTGTGTTTTTGATGATTTCTCTCTAAATCAGACTTTGATTTGAAAAGTAGAAGTTAATGAAAAATGAGTGATTCTTTAAAAGGTAATAGACACAAATGGGCTACAGGGGGTACATCTAAAAGGATATACTCTACTGGTCTTTTTCTCTTAAGTCAAAAGCAATTGTTATGTCAATATATATATATATATATATATATATATATATATATATATATAAACACAACAAAGACAAATTTATAGGTCACATAACCATTAAATCTAGTATGAAGACAAAACCTATAGTCATAAACTAATCAAGCATAGGTAAGTGGGTTTAAGCTAAAACGTATACACACCTCATGTGTCACAATTTCACCACTTATTGCAGACTTTTGTAGTGTGACACTACATACTTCTCTAGTTACTTGAATAGAAATTTACATTTCTTGTTGTAGCGAGAAATCCATTATCCTAAATTCAATGTCATGTATAGTAGATAATAGGACTCTATCATTTAGTTAAGTCAAATGAAAAAATCACAAAACAAGAACTTTAATTAAAGAAAAATTTATAAAAAGAAGTTTGATCATGGGTATGATATAATTATTATATTTTACTTACATCCTGGATGAGACCGACACTCGAGAACCATTGCTTGTGACTAATTGAGCTCTTGGCCTGGCTGACAACTTAGCAGAAGACTTACAGAAGTAAAATGGGGACTTCAATTACGAAACTTTAACTCATAATATCTCAAAATAACTTAACTCAATGAATGTCAAAAAGTAGTTAAATAAACATAAGAAAATAACTCAAAGTCTCAAAACATTACAAGGCATACAGTGAAAGACTCCGCAGCTACTACTGTCTATAAAGCCTCTAAATACTACGATAGATGTCGGGACAAGACCCACGATATCTTAAAAAAGATAAAATATAAATGTGGAACCCTTCAGAAAGCAAAAAGTCTCACCAAAACTAACTTGAATGCAAATGGTATCAAAAGAGTACCTGTTGATGACCCTGAACAAATGTATCTGCATCATAAAAAGTTGCAGGTCGAATGCTGTTAGTACATTGAATATACAAGCATATAGGGTAGAAACTGAAAGCAATAGTTATCTGAACTGCCAAGGCTACATGAAATACTTACCTGAACTCTACTCAATACAAAGCAACAATGATAGATGCAATATTTAAAACATTATAAAATAGCAAATAAAACTCAATAATGTATAAAAATATCAGAACATATTCTTTACTCTTATTTGGGAAATTCTCTAACCGACAACCATGACTATGAGCTATGTGATGATACAGTGTCTCGCCCATGCTGTTAGAACTATCATATACCTTGCCAAGGTATAGTACACCTCAACTAAGTGGATCCACTAAGCTATGCTTAAAAGCAATAATGTATTATCTAAAAAGTACAACCCTTTACCTACGTTTGCTACATGATTTATGAGGAATGTGAGTTGTGTGAATCATCCACATATCGGTGCTCAATACTACTACCAAAAGTATATATAACTCATGCTCAAATATGTAAAACATAATTCTTTCTCAATTTGAGGTTATTACTCAAATGATCCTCTTAAAATAGGTAATATTCAAAACTCCTCATAAACTCATTTAAAAATCAATTTTCCTGTCTTTTAGATGTAAAAGTCCTACACTTGGGAATACTTAGTTCCATTATACACATTTTGAAACATTAAATTCAACTCTTCTCATTCTCATACTCATTTACTGAAGATTTAACTCAAAACTACAATCAATGCAAAAGAATTCTCAAAATGACTCCCAAAGACCTCTTGAACTTTCCTCTGAACATTACTTTAGTTTGAAATGTAAATTAAGAGATGTGGTTAAGAGATGTGATTAGCATATGTATGATCTCTTAAGGATTAATGAAGACTTTAAAAGTATTCATCAAGAAGAGAATGTCGTTACGATTCAAGGGAGAACACAAGCAAAGAAGTATGGAAGAGTAAGGGACATGGCTACCCTGGAGCACTAAGTGGCGCGGGGTGCTAGCTGGAGATTGGGGTGCACTGCTGGTGCAGCATGCCAGGCCCCAAACTACTGACCAGTAATTTGGGTGCTATGGTGGTGTGGAGCCCCACCCCTCTGCCCAGGAATCCAATGAATTTTTTTGCTGAATTTTTAGGTCCTAACTCATCTTGAATCAAATGATTTCTTCCAAACTCTCTTTGATTAATAAACCCAACAAAAATTAAAGGAAATCCCACCCAAGATCCATCAAAAAACTTCACTCATTCGCAAGATCCTCACCACAAGAACTCAAAACCTTCATTGTTAAAGAAGGAAGCTAAAACTTAAGAACTTCTCAAGAATCTCAATACAAACGATTTCAAGAACGAATTCATGGAAGAATAACATGAATGTTATGAAAACAAACAAGTACAATCACTATGAGAAGCTTACATACTTGGAAAGAACGATAGTTCTTGGCGAAATTCCTCGACCCTTGAATTAACTCTTGAAACCCCTCTTTTCCTTTTCTTGAAAAATCACCTTAAAATTCTAAGTGTTTAGGAATGTCAAAATATATCTTAGTGTCTGATTAGACCCTTAACTTGGGTGAGGAAAACGTGATCAAGTCGTGTAGGGTAAGGAAAAGACCAAAATACCCCTTTCTCAAACGGGTGAAAAGCCAAAACTAGAGAGGCTTCACTCAAACGGGAATAAGTTCTTACTTCGAGCTCGAAATTTAGCAAACTTGACGGCGTTGAAAAGATGACTCAAAGACCTTCCCTTTGATAGTTCATGGTCCCCTCTAATTCTTTCTATTCTAAGAGATACGGTTTTTTGAAGTTGACACAAAACTACTAACTGATGTTTAACTTGTACAGACCTCTAGTTTGTTCTTTTGAAGTGCAAGATGTTACAATATCTCCCCCTTGGATACATTCATCCTCGAATGAGATCACAAAAAGAAGAACATGGGTGGGAAGCATTTAATAACTCCCAGTCAATAACCTAACAAGCAATTAACATAAACTAATGTGGCAACTTATATAATACTTGGTAGAAAATTATTACCTTAGTTTGGAATTTATTCGGAAGGAAAGAGATGAGGGTATCTCTTCTTCATATCCTCCTCAGCCTCCCAAGTAGCTTCCTCAACAAATTGATTGCTCCATAAGGCCTTGACCAATGCAACCTACTTAGTTCTCAACTTTCGAACCTGACAATCAAGAATCTAAACGGGCATTTGCTTATAAGATAGTCTGTCGTTGATACCAATATTCTCGATATGTAGAATAAGTGAAGAATCGCACAAACACTTCTTCAACATTGAAATGTGACATACCGGATAGACTACTGCTAACTCTGGTGGTAGCTCCAACTCATAAGTTACATTGTGAATTCTCTTGGATATCCTGTAAGGACCAATGTATTGGGAAATGAGCTTTCCCTTCTTACCAAATATGATAACACCCTTCATGGTGAAGCCTTCAAGTAGACCCAATCATTAGCCTCAAATTCTAAGTCTCTTCTCCTAACATCTGTATAGCATTTATGATGATTTTGCGCTGTTTTTTGCCTCTCCTGAATAATTTTCACCTTCTCCATGGCATGATGAACACAGTTTGGCCCTATCAATTCAGCTTCACCAACCTCAAACTAACCAATAGGAGATCTATATCTTCGCCCATAAAGAGACTCATAAGGAGCCATTTGGATCCTGGAGTGATAACTGTTATTGTAAGAGAACTCTATGAGAGGCAAATGGTCATCCCAATTACCTTTGAAGTCTATGACACATGCCCTCAACATATCTTCTAAGGTCTGGATTGTGCACTCATCTTCGCCATCTTTTTGAGGATGAAAAGTAGTACTCAGATTTACCTTCAAACCTAAACCTTTATGGAAAGACTTCCAAAACTAAGTGGTGAATTGTGCACCTCTATCTACTATGATAGCCACGGGAACTCCATGAAGTCGGACTATCCCTTAAATGTACAAGCTAGCATAATCTTCTGCTTATTTTGTAGTCTTTATCAGTAATAAATGGGATGATTTAGTCATTTGGTCTACAATCTCCCAAATTGAGTCATGCAACCTGTGAGATCGCAGCAAGCGAGTAATAAAATTCATATTAATCATCTCCCACTTCCATCCCGGAAGAGCTATGTTATGAGTCACACCATCGTGCCTTTGGCGCTCTACATTGACTTGTTGGCAATTCAGAGACTTATCAACGAACTCTGCAATGCACCTCTTCATACCACTACGCCAATAAACTTCTGTCAAGTCATGGTACATCTTTGTGGAGCAGGGATGAATATAGTATCTGGAACTGTGGCCCTCTACCATGATTCTCTCTTGAAGCTCATCCACCTTTGGCACAAAAAATATACCTTGATACCTCAACACACCATCTCTCCCATGTTCAAAAGCCATCACCTTTTGCTTATGAACATTCGACTTTAGTTTAAGTAGAAGAGGGTGTTGGTCTTTTTTCTCCTTCACTTCAGACACTAGTGATGATTCAGCCCCATTCATCACCACCACTCAGCCTTTATTGAAATCTAACAAACGGACTCCCAAGAGTATAAGTCAGCACACATCTTTTCCCAATTCTTTCTTGCCTTCCTCAACATGAGCAATAATTCCCATAGACAGCCTGTTCAAAGCATTAGTAACAACATTAGCCTTACTTGGGTGATAGAGGATACTAATGTCATAATCTTTGAGCAACTCTAATAACCTTTTCTATTTGAGATTAAGCTCTTTCTGATTGAAAACATACTTGAGAATCTTGTGATCGGTGAGCACATCTACATAAACACCACAGATATAGTGACGCCATATTCTCTAGGCAAATACTACTACTGCCAACTAAAGATCATGAAGTGGGGTAATTCTTCTCATTAACCTTGAGCTGTCTGGAGGAATATGCTATAACCATACAATTCTGCATCAATACACAACCAAGTCCAACTCTGGACGCATCACAGTAGACAACAAAGACTTTTGTTCCCTCCTTTAGGGTCAACATCGGGGCCATAGTTGACTGGGTTTTCAATTCTTGAAAGCTTTTCGATCTCACAAAATTTAGACAATTGAAACTTAACTGTCTTCTGAGTCAACTTAGTCAACGGGAATGAAATTGATGAAAACCCCTCAACAAACCTTCTATAGTAACCAGTCAATCCCAAGAAACTCCTTATATCAATTGGAGATGTGGGTCTCGTCCAGTTTTGCACTGCTTCAATCTTTTGAGTATCAAGTCGAATTCCTTCACCAGGTACAATGTGGCCTAAGAACGCCACAAACTAAAGTCAAAACTCACACTTAGAAAATTGAGCATACAAATCTCTATCCTCGAGAGTTTGGAGGACTGTTCTAAGATGACAAACATGATCCTCCTCACTTCTTGAATAAATTAGTATGTCATCAATAAATACAATAACAAACATATCAAGATATGGCTTAAACACTCTGTTCATAACATCCATGAATGCTGCAGGAGAATTAGTTAAGCGAAAAAGCATAACAAGAAACTTATAATGACCACAAGGGGTCCTTAATGTTGTTTTTGGGATGTCACTTTCTCTTACTTTCAACTAATAATAGCTAGATCTGAGGTCTATCTTAGAGAAGTTAATGGCACCCTGAAGTTGAGAAAAAAGATCATCAATTCTCGAAAGGGGATACTTATTCTTTATAGTGGCCTATTTCAACTAGTGGTAGTTGATACACATTCTAAGAGAAGCATCATTCTTTCTAATAAATAAGACCGGAGCGCCCCAAGGTGGGACATTAGGTCGAATGAACCCTTATCAAGAAGGTCTTTCAACTGTTCTTTTAACTCTTTTAACTAAGCTGGAACCATTTTATGGGGTGGAATAGACATAGATCGATTATGAGGAAGAATGTGTATGCTGAAGTCTATTTCTCTCTTAGGAGGGACTTTGGGAAGATCATTTAGAAATACATATGGAAACTCACTCACAACTGGACCTGACTGAATAAGAGCTGTCTCAATACTTGAGTCATTAACTCGGACTATGTGATAGATTCACGCCTTAGAGACTAACTTTCTACCTTAAGGTATGAAATGAAACGATCCTTAGGCACTACTGAACTACTCCTCCACTCTAAGACATGCTCATTAGGAAACTGAAACTTGACTACTTGAGTTCTACAATCAACTGAGGCGTAAAAGGCATGAAGCCAGTCCATACTTAGAATAACATCAAAGTCCACTATGTCTAGCTCGACTAATTCGGCCATGGTGTCCTTGTGATTGACAAAGATGTTATAATCACGATAAATTCTTTCTACTATAATAGACTCACCAACATGTGTGGAAACATTGAAGGGCTAAAAAAGTCGTTCATGAAGAATATCGAACCTCATAGCTACATAAGGAGTCACAAAAGATAGACTCGCACCTGGATCAAGTAATGCATAAACATATAAAGTAAAGACTTTGATCATACTAGTGATAACGTCGGGTGGATCCTCTTGTTGTTGGCGACTGGTTATAACAAACAGATGGTATGCTCCTTCGCATGTCCCTGAACTAGCTATTTTTGGAGCAACTCTGTCTACCGGAGTTGTTGAAAAAGATTGAGCTATGTTGTCCCCATATTAATTAACATGTCTGTTCTTAGCACACTCTCTCATGAAGTTACCAGTCTGACCACAGTTGAAGTAGCAGTTAGAGCCATCATGACACGCTCTTGGGTGGTTCCTACCACACTTATCACATGTGGGGTCCTATTATCCCCTTGTGCTCCACTACCCTAAGAAGGAGTATGTCGAACTCTAATGTTGTCGGAGTACAGGTTCCTGAAATCACCTCTGTTCTTTAGTGAAAGCGCACTAGCTAACATTGGAGAAGGTCCAAGTGACCTTTTCTCAAAAGAAGACCGTTTCACATTTCCGGTCTTCTTCTGGCCAGACTCGTGATTTGATATATTTGCCCTCTTACTACGGAACTCTTCCCTATCTTTCATATTATCTTACTCAACTTGTTGCACGTGGATCATAAGCTTGGCTATGTCCATGTCTCCTATCAACATAGCCGCCTTACCTTCCTTACTTGACAAGCGGGATAGTCAAGATACAAACAAGCTCATCCTACTTCTCATATTAGCCACCATCTCCGGAGCATAACGAGACAACTGAGTGAACTTGAGGTTGTACTCATGCACACTCATGGATTCCTATTTCAAATTAAAAAATTCCCTTACCTTCGCTTCCCTTAGTTCGCAGGGGAAGAAGTGCCCTAAGAAGGCACTTTCAAAACAACCCAACTCACATGTGATGCCCCTTTAGCCCTGTTCTTCTTTTAATGGTACCTAATCCAAGAAACATCCTTGAGCTGGTATGGGGATAACTCCACACGCTTATCATCGGCAACACACATAACCTCAAACAGTTTCTGCAGTTCCTCCATGAAGTTATTCATATCCTCAGTGATGTTTGACCCTGTGAACTTTCGGGGATTCGTTCTCAAAAACTCACATATCCTAGATGTATCAGCCACATCTTCACAAAATCCTCTTTGATGACTAGATTGATTGGCCACAACCTGAGTCAACATCTGAATATCATTCTTCAACTCTGCATTGGTGACATCTCATTGAGGGCACCTCTAGTGCATTGCGAACCTCCAGATCTTGAGGATTCACATTCCTCCTAGCAGAACTTCCTTAAACAGCTCTTCATAGAGGCATGATCTGAAAATATAAGTGCAAGCATGAATTAGAAGGAAATGTTTATAGAGTTGAACTCTACCTCACGAAAGATGAAGTGAAATGTTTCCTAAATGTTGTTGCCTCCTAATTATAGATATGGCACACTTCACACCGATAACAAGAACTCTACAGACACGACTTTACAGACTCCTTGGAGTCTTGAACTCTATGATCTGATACCAAGTTTGTCACGCCCCAAGCCCACACCCTAGAAATGGCTGACACTCGAAAACAATCACTGGTCCCCAAGCAAATCCTAGGCCTTTCTAACTACTTAGCAAAAGACTTACTCAAGTAAAATGGGGACTCCAATTACCAAACTTTAACTCATAATATCTCAAAACAACTTAACTCAATAAATGTCTGTAAGTACTTAAATAAACATAAGAAAAAAAAACTCATAGTCTCAAAACATCACAAGGGATAGAGTGAAAGACTCCTCAGCTACTACTGTCTATGAAGACTCTAAATACTACGATAGATGTTAGGACAAGACTCATAACATATTAACAAATCTGAAATATAAATGTGGAACCCTCCAAAAATCAAGGAGGCTCACAAAGCCTAACTTGAATGCAAATGGTATTAAAGGAGAGCCTATAAATGACCCTGAATACCTATATATGTATCATAAAAAGATGCAGGTCGAATGCCATCAGTACATTGAATGTACGAGCATGTACGGTGAAAACTAAAAGTAATTGTTAACTGAACTTACAAGGCTGGAAGAAATAGTCACCTCAACTCAATTCTATAAAAATCAGCAATGATAGATTCAATATTTAAAACATTATAAAATAGGAGATAAAAGGCAATGATGTATAAATATACCATAACATATTCTTTGCTCATATTTGGGAGATTCTCTAACCGACAACCATAACTATGAGCTATGTGATGATACACGTCTCACTCACAATGCCAGAATTATCATATACCTTATCGGGCTATAGAAAACCTAAAATAAGTGGATCCACTAAGCTATGCTTAAAAGCAATAAGGCATCGTCTAAAATGTATGACCCTTTACCCATGTTGGCTACATGGTTTATGAGGAATGCGAGTTGTTTGAACTCATCCCCATATTGGTGATCAATCCTACTGCCAATAATATATATATATATATATATATATATATATATATAAAACTCATGCTCAAATGTGTAAAGCATAACTCTTTCTCAACTTGAGTTTATTACTCAAAAGTTCCTCTTAAAAGAGGTAATACTCAAAACTCTTCATAAACTCATTAAGAAATCAATGTTCCTCTTTTTTAAATGTAAAATTGTTACACTTGGGAATATATAGTTTCCTTATAATCATTTTGAAAAATGAAAGACAACTTTTCTCATTCTGATACCCATTTACTTAAGATTTAACTCAGAACTACAATCAATGGCGAAAGAGTTCTCAAAATGACTCACAAAGATCTGTTGAGCTTTCCTCTTAACTTTACTTTAATTTGAAGTGCAAATTAAGAGATGTGATTAGGATATGTATGATCTATCGAGGATTAATGAAGACTTTAAGAGTGAATATCAAGAAGAGAATGCTGTATGATTCAAGGGAACACACACAGAAAGAAGGACGGAAGAGTAAGGGACCTGACGACCCTGGAGAACTGAGTGGCACGGGGCACCAGCCCCTAAACTAGTGGCCAGAGTTAGGGGCACACTGATGGAACGGTACACCAAGCCCCAAACTACTGAGTAGTAGTTTGGGCGCAATGGTTGGCGCGGCGGCCCACCCCTTTTCCCATAAATTCGACGAATTGTTTTGCTTAATTTTCAGGTCCTAACTCATATAATACCGAATGATTTCTTCCCAACTCTCTTTTATTCATAAACCCAACACAATTTCAATGAAATCCAACACAAAATCTATCAAGAAACATCACTTGTAAGACCCTCACCTGAAGAACTCAAAACCTTTGTTGTTAAGAAAGGAAGCCAAAACTGAAGAACTTCTCAAGAATCTCAATATAAGCAATTTTCAAGAATGAATTCATGGAAGAATTAAATGTATGGCGTGAGGAAAAACAAGTCTAATCGCTATGAGAAGCTTACATACCTGGAAAGAACGACTGTTGTTGGTGAAATTCCTTAACTCTTGAATGAACTCTTGAAAACACTCATTTCCTTTTCTCGAAACTTCACCCTAAAATTCTAAGTGCTTAGGAATGTTAAAAAATAACTTAGCGTCTGATTAGACCCTTAACTTGGGTGAGGAAAACGTGATCAGGTCGTGTGAGGTAAGAAAAAGACCAAAATGCCTATTTCTCAAACGGTTGTAAAGCCTTAACTAGAGAGGCTTTACTCAAATGGGCATAACTTCTTACTCTGAGGTCGGAATTTATGAAACTTGGTGGTTGGAAAGAGGACTCATAGACCTTTAATCTTATAGTTCATGGGCCCTCTAATTTCTTTGGTAAAAGATATGGTCGTTTGGTGTTGACCCAAAACTACAAACTGAAGGTTAACTTTTACAAACCTCTAGTTAGTTCTTATGAAGTTCGAGTGTCACAATAATTCTCTCATTATTCGTTGATTTTTATTCATCAATCTAAACAAATTATTCACCTTCCTCCTTAACTTCAAATCTTCCAAGTAGTTCTTCAAAATGTTTGAGATGAAAAATACCACAAGTTTCAAGGCCAAGGTAAACCAAGAATTAAATGCACTAGAAAGAGACGTTATGATAAAATGGCCAGGATCGAGCCTATGCAAATCAAAGGAAAAAAATAGTGATTATTGAATGAAACACCCACATATAACTCTGATGTGTCATATGAATTGATAACAATGCCTTATTTATCTCAAGAATCACAAAAAAGTAACTTACCAAAAGCATAAGTTTATTTTGTCATTAGAGTGTCAATTAATATTTTTAGTTTGGGTCTTTTATTTCATCCTTGAATACTTTTCCATCAATTAATTATTGATGTATCAACCCAAAATACATAACAAGGAAGCCAACAAAAAAATAAATGTAGAAGTAAATTAATTTCTTCCTTTTTCTCTCATATGAAATTCAAAACTCAGGCTTATTGCTAAACAAAAAAATACCATATATGTTAATCTAAGATTTGTAAATCATTCTATGGAAAATACATACTTTAAGCTAACAATTAATAAGAAAAATATATTTTACCTCACCAACGTTCACATGGATGAACTTTGTACCAACTACACCTGAACGCCATCAAGAAAACTCAATAATCACTAACTACAATAATAAAGATTTTAAAAATTATATAAATATTGTATATAAGATAAATCTTTTTCAAATTATAAGAAACAATAAAGACATAGATACCAAAGTTTTCTCCATGATTCAATGAAATTTGAGCAGTGTTAACATCAGCGAAGACTATTGGTAAACCATAGGAGAGAAAATCTGTTTTCGCTATTGTTCAACTAAAGAAATCTATTGAGAGGAAGAAAGTTTTGTGAATTGCAGGATTTTATCATTTGAGTTTAGTGTTTAAGTTACAGTTTGACTAAATTTTTGAATAGGATTTTCTATATATAATTTTTTTAAATGTCTGCACAAATAGTCCCTTATACTACAGATATTTAATTTTTGCCTATACGTTTTGTTCTTCAAAAATATAGTCATATGGGAATTACGTGTAATAGAACATTGATATGTACATGTTATCGCATGAGATTATTATAAACGAGATTAAGTTTTATGTCTAACTAGTAAACTTATCTGCTCTTTGCGCAACATTAAAAATTAAATATACAACGTACAAATTAATCTTTTCTAAAATTTCAATATTAGATATTTATAAAATTTATAAACATAGAAGATCTTATTGAATTTCAAATTAATCTACTTCTAATATTTGAATATTAAAAAACATTATTAAACAAAAAGGAAAAAGAATAACAATAAGAAAATAATTAGAAGAAATAAAAAAATTCTATTCAAAGAAGGTTACTTTTTATTCATTTCATGATTAGTCTTTAATGTTCTATTTTGAAAGAACAATTTATCAAATTGATCCAATCATTGGCCATGTTGAAAAATAACTTTCGAGATACGCAATTGAACTTTGGCCTTACCAGGCGAAACATTAATTATCAAATACTTATTTTACTCATCATTTTCTTGACACTTATCATTCTAAAGAGGTGAAGGCGTTTGATTTTATTACTTATCATGCATAGAGAATGTGGATAACCAGTTCAAACAAGGATAACTTTCTAATTCAATATGAATTTTCTTCTCAAATTCTTGTGGCATTAACAAGAGATAAAACAGAATAAGAGACAGTCTTATTAATTGGTGGCTAGGCAACACAAAGAATGGAGTTCACTCAGTGCTAATGCACTGCCTTTCTTCATTCATTTGTTAGGAAATTTGGAAAGCCAGATGTAGTCATAAGTATGAGGACATCAAAAGCTTTCCAAGCAGTATTATCAATCATGTTTTTTGTCAGATCAGAATATTGCTCATTTGTCAGTTTCCAAAAGTATATTACAATCAACAATGGAGCAACATTATAATACAAATTGAAAAACTCAAACTCGTGATTAACATCAATTGACTTAGGTGGAGTAAACCAACTACAGACATATAAAAATTGAAAACGATTGGATGCAGCAAAGGAAACTCAGGCAACGTAGGCGGGGGAAACATTCTTAGGGATGAGAATGGTCTTTTTCTGACTTAGCCAACAAGTTCGAGGCATGCAATGATGGCACGAACCACTGAGGAAGTTGCTAGTAATTTGGGGATACCACTAATATAGGTGCTACTAATTTGGGGCTAGTCTATGATGAGAAAGATAAACTTGAGACAACATCCAATCCCACGTAGGAGGTGTGGTGGCTTCAACTAGAGAAACTTATGGAGAATGAAAAAGATCCTTAAAACTCTAGTTGAAGATGAAACAATGGGATATTTTAGCTTTTATTTGATATGCAATGTGCAATTTTATTAATTCTACGGTCTTTTTGATATATTTGATATGCATTGTGCAATTTCATTGATTTGATATGCAATGTGCATTTCATGTTTGATATAGTGATGGGGACTATTGACAGTTTGTGTATGTGGTAGCAATACACTCTATTTTTTCCCTCCACATCCATTTGTGTTGCCATGCATCACGAACTATTTGATATTCCGCCTCATTTTACTAATCTACTAGTTTCGAAACAGATGTGTTGCACGTGATTTCAAGATATATAAATCTAACTCTACTATGTAATTCCTAGAAATCAATTTAGGTACTTATGTTTTTCTCCATTCTCTACTAAAATTAATTTTGATATGTAATTCCTAAAAAATATTTTGGGAATCTATAATAAATTTTACAAGAAAATAAGTGAAAAAAAATTGACCATCAAAATAATAAATTCAAATTACTCAATTATTTTTAAAAAAACCATTTCTGTTAGAGGAAAAAACTATATGTGAGTCATTTGTGTAATAGTAGGATATATATGAGTCACTTTCATAAAGTATATCAACTCTAAATATCAAAGTTAAGAGATATATCACTCTTTTTCCTTATTTTTTAAGTGACTCAAAAAAATATGTATAACAAAATTCTTAATTCGGACAATTTTTCAAAATGTGCAAGTATATCGTTAAAACATTAGATGATTCATATATTGAGAAAGGTGAAAAGTACTTGTAAGCTCATACTACTATGGAGACTGTACAAATAATCTTGCCGAATCCATTGTTGTACTTCAAGGAATGCAATGGTGCATCACTAATATATACATGAATGTTACATAAAATTCGACTTCATGATCATTATTAACATGATCAATGATCACTACAATGTCCATTAACATATCATTCATCTTACTGACGAGATTAATTCCCTACAGAGGAATGATAGTCATATGTTTTGGCATTGTTATAGAAAAGTAAATAACTTGGTAGAGTTTCTTACTAATATGGGTGAAAAGGAAAGGAAATATTCCTTCTTCATACAGAATTTGACTGTTCCCAATGAAGTCAAAAACTAAGAATAATGAAATTAAGGAACACCAACTTTCAGAATTCAAGCACAAAAGAAGTCCTTCGCTTTTTATAATGATTAATTTCTTCTATTTTTTTGTGCCAAAGGATCCATGTATTTCACACTTTTTATCTATGCACCCTAGAGGTACCATACTCTTATGATCAATCCCACGTACCACTGTATTGGCACTTTTATGTACAAGGATGAATTATTAATCCTTCTTATATATCCAGGTGGTTTGGATTTTTGTATTTTTTTCTAATATGAATAGATAGACTAGGTAATGCCGAATCGCCACCTTTGGTGGGTTTTTTTTTAAAAAATAAAATAAAGGTAACCTTCATTAAGCTAACATAATCACTGAATGCAAATCATTGATGGAGAAACTAGGAGTCTCAATCCGACACATGTGTACAATGTGCAAAATATGATAGAGGATGCACTAGCTAAAATGGGACTACCAATGGGATGCACGATGCTCCTACTTCTTGGGAAGTTCCTTCGTTGTATGTCAAACAAGCACTACAAACATACACCGACAAAACATATTCATACCACAACCGAACATTCGAATATGGGGGATGCCCCATCTACTTCGATACTATACAAATTTTAATTTTCTAATATGAAATCTCTGCTTAACCAAAAAGATTAAAAGAAGGAAATTATAATATGTTATTTTATATATGTTTGTAGGCACATAATTTTATTTAAATTCATAAAAAAAATTAGAATTAAATTCATGTTCATTTGGATTGAACAAGTAATATAATTTGGACTACACAATTAAATAAGTTCATTTGTTAGATTCATTTGTTAGATTCAAATCCAAGATTCATTTCATCTTGAGGTCCAAATTTATGTCAGATATCAATATAACACTAGTAATTCCAGCCAAATTATAGACCAACATAATGATGTCATGTATTCAAATAGGATGGTAATCCTCGTTTAAAGTAATGACCAATCAAAAGTTGTCAAGCATTTTAAATGAAATGTCTTGGTCAATCACATAAACTTTTTAACACAACATATTTGATAACATTGATGACACACATGAATCAATCAAAGGTCAGAGTTTAGATTTTATATTTAAGCTAGAATTTGACCGTATATTTTGAATCATATTTTCTAAATTTGTCTTAATAAAATTCAACTTTGTTTACTGAAGTGATTCTATTTTCGGGATGATATTTAATATTTTCCCCTCAAATTAGTAAGTTATAAAATCAAATTTCATACTTACATTTCAATAATAAAAATGGGCTAAAGTGTCATTAACACATTGTTCGGATGGTTGTATTGTATTGTGCGTCATTGTATCATCTATATTATATTCTTTTAATGAATATAATAACGCTTATATAGATTATATCATTTTCCATCATTTTATAATATCTCACATTAATAATTTGAAAGATAAACAAGAAAAGTAAATACAAGGTAGAGCTACTATAAAAAAGGTATATAGGATAAAGGATAAAATAGAATTACTAAATAATAAGTTTAAAAAGATTAAAAAAAAAGAATAAAGGTCACAACTCAATTACACCAATTCAATCATTACACATATGTTTATACCAAATTATACCTATATTACATATTTATCGTTAATTAATTACTTTCTTGTAATTTGTAATAATTTGAGACTAGAAAATCACACTACACAAGAAGAAAAAAAGCACATAAGATGTATAACATAAAGGTGTTTATTAATATATTATTATTAAAGATCAGTTTACAAATACAGAAAGTATAAATAATAGTGTTATACCCAAATTGCATTAGCCCTTATAAGAAAGTATAACTATTTGTTTCTTTATGAACACTGCCGGCACACTAGGCTTACACCCTAATTTAACTAATGTTTTCTCATAAACGATAGGGTTTGCACCAAAGTTACAAATTAGAGTTTCGATGTTGTGAGACATGCAACAACTATTCTTGGTGAAATTACCACTAGACTTTCTGCTCCTAACTTTTCACTCTTTCCATATTCAAAAACTTTAATTTTTCAATAAAGTGTAATATATATGCTTTAGTAAATATTGCTAGCATTTTCTTGATGATTTTGAGGGAAAGGAAATATATGTTTTGTTTTATGCATATATATGATGCTTTGAGAAATCATAACTTGAATGAAGCTATATATAGAAAGGTGGGGTGTATCTATGGATGTGGAGAAATTTGGCAAACTAAATATTGTTACACACACGCTTTAAGTTTAAGAGGAGAAACAAGCCAAATAGGCAGCCCCATCGGCTATTTAACTCCCTTAGGGGCAATCTCGTCTTTTCCTTTTTCTTTAACCCCAATGATTTAAAACCCTTCCTTTCAATCTAATTTCATACGCTAATTCATCATTCAACTTCCTCTCTTCTTCTTCTCCACAACTGATGCAAGAAATCCAAGAGACGACTCAAAGACTCAAGCCTAATATCCCCTCACTTTCGATCACTAGTTCTCTAAACGTTTGAGGTATGTAGAACTACTTCTCTCATCCATTTTTTCAAGTTTTATTACCCTCCTAGTCTAATTCTTCTCAATATGTCCAGGGTTGAAGGAAATTTTCTGTCTTTATCAATTAATAGCGTTGTTTTTGACAAGTTGCTTGAAATCTGGAAATGACTTACTAGTTCATGAATATTTGATAATATTGTGAATTACATAATTTTGTGAATTTCATTTGTGACAGTTGTACAACATGAAATTTATGGAATCTATAAAGTTTGTAAGTTCTTTGTTATAAATAGTTGGAATTTGGCAGCAACGAAACACTTGTTTTGTTGGAATTTTCATCGATCTGGGAACTAGTTAGAGGACGAATTGTTTTGCTTATGGTCTTTGTGATGTGTTTTTTGCTTTATATCCTATGAACTATAGTGTTTGAATCTAAATTATTGCCAAGGAATCACACTGAAAACTTCAACTACTTGATATGAATGGAGAACGTTGCTAAAACCATCTCAATTTTCTTTTTAGTTTCACAAAGTTTTAATGTAGGGGGGACATGAGATATTGAACCGATAAGGATAAAAAAATTGGGTAAATGATCAGTAAAATAATTATCTTTCAGTATGAGTTTAAGGGAGTTAGCTGGTTGACAAGAGAAGGCATAAGTCTAACTGAGCAATGCCCGAAACTATGTTTGCCGACGTAGGATCGAGATCCTTCCGCAAGTCAGATAACTCTTGCTCTTATTCATGTGTCCAAAAAGGGATAATTATGGATCCTTTCTAGCATATCATGCCACGTCATGTCCTTTTCCCGGCAAGGTATAGGATGGCTCAGGTGATCGGTCCGATATTAGACTTCATGCGCTCACATGATGGTTTATGTCGGTTCACCACTTGCTCTCATAAATAACTAAGGGGTCATTTGGTACAAAAATAAATAATGAGGAGATTAGTAATGAAGGTATTAATAGTGCAGGGATTAGTAATTCAAGTGTAACACCCTAGAAAATTTTTGAGCTAAGTGTAACACCTCAGATTTGAAAGAGGAAAACCTAGCAAAAATTCAGACTTCCCAGGTGAAATCAACGAGGGGCCAACCACGACCCGTGGTGTGGGCCACGGACTGTAGGTGGGTCTATGGATTGGTCCCTCAGAGGTTCACCAGGGCATGGACCATGACTGGACCTACGGACCGTAGATGGGTCCACGGTCCATGGTCCAGGAGCTATGGGTTCAGGCAAAACTCTCTGTCCACCAACTGTTGACACCCAATTTTGGACCTCCACAATATAAATTAATCATCGAGCTTCTTAAATTCCAAACGATTTGAAATAATTGACTTTATAAAATTTTAAATACTTTTTAAATCATTTTAAGTAATTTGTCATTTTTTTAATTTTAAAAATAATTTATATATCCTAATAATTTTATACATATTTACTACATTTTATAAATAATCAAAAATCGTCTCAAAATGATTTTAGTTTTACTTAAATATTTGGTTAATTAGTTTAGCTAATTTATAGTTTATATTTTTGAGTTAATTAGTTTACAATTAAATTAATTATTTTATCTTCGTTAAGATTAAGAAGATTGTTAATTAATTATATTAATTCATCTTATTTTAATTTTGGCTGAATTCAACCAATTGTCTCAATTTGATCGAATTTGCAATTCACGTGGTTGATTTCTTAAGTCAAATAGACCACATTCTTGAATTACTTTTCAAAATCCATTTCTATCCAATTTCCAGACCCAAATCTGAGCCCAATTCTCTTTAATACCAAGCCTAGAACCCTTCAATGTCAAATAATAATACAATACCCATCGACCCACCAAACAACAACAATACTACAATCTAATTATCAAAACAATACATACAACGTACAATACATATGCGTACCAACCCCACCCATACATTGACTTTTTCCTCCATGATGTTTGCGGAATCAAGACACAACTTCCAATGCAAGTGTCTACGATTGTACAATAGTAAAGTAACCCAACCAAGGGTTGGGGTCGAGTCCCAAGGGAGTGGGCTTGAGAATTAATAGAAATATAAAATTAAGTTCTAATTAGTCATAGCTAAAAACATTGTCAAATACAAACATACTAAATCTAAGGAGTGACATAAAAGTGTCAATTAACAATGGGGGTTTGTAACAAGTAAGGAAAAATCAGCGAAAATGCAAAGAGTACTAATCAAGGAGATGTGATTCTTCGGATGTGATAGGAATACATGATAAACTAAACTTTTGGGTACATGCTTTTGATAATAAATCCGTTGAATATTTGTGACTAGGCTAGACTATAGTGGGATAAATTCTCTCTCAAGCAACTTACCCCAAATCAACTCGGTTTCTCTCGAACACCGAGTTGCCGCTCGAAGAATAGCCTCCGCCTTAACCCACTCACTCTCTCGAGCTGAGTGTGTGGGAGAAGGACTAGGGTTCACTCTCTCGAGCTGAACCTCATGTCGACTCAATCCCATCGACCATCAATTTAGTAGTCTTAGTTTTTTGACCCCTCTCTCTCGAGCAAGCCGAAAACACCAAGGTGAAAACCTATTTGCAACTACAATTTCATTAAGTTCCACCACAACTACTAAACGAATTCACATCTAAACAACAAATAAATCATCAACAAGCAAGACCCAACAGATCCTGGGCATCATTGCCCGAGGTCACCTTAGGGGGAACAACAATAGCAGCTTCACCAAGGTCTGTTGATTGTCGGTCTGCCAGAAAGAAATGCACCGCTCTACAAAATCTCAAAGAGAGTTTAGAGAAATATTTGACAAAAGCACTGATAAGCTTCACCGGCTCTTTCAGTGAGTCACCAATATCATTTGGTGATCTAGAGTTAGTCCGCAGAAAGCTACAATGCACAGAGATCCAAGGGAGTTGACAAGGGAAAAATGAGACTTTCGGCGAGTCACCAAAAATCTTTGGCGACCTTCAACTTCTCGCCGAAAGTTACAAAATTAACAACACATTTATCATTAAATTAAAGGCGAGATGTGGACGTTAGGCCAACCACCGAGTAGTTCCGCGAGCTCGACCTAGCCCGCCAAATGGCTCAACATACCTATTTTCAACCCATCTTCTCGAATTCAACACTGTAACCCTTGAAGACAAAATCAAAGTATGCACTAGAACAATCAAGGTATGACCCATAGGACCCAAACACAACCCTTTGAATTTTAATCCAGATTAAGGCGTACAACCAATGGAATTCAACAGTCACAACTACTCGAGCAAGATTGTCAAATTAAGGCATGCGTGTAGACAATCTAATCCTATTCGGCAGGGTCAGAATACTTTAAAAATGATCTGGCTATTGCAAATGAGTATATATTTTTATAAAATAAATTTGGGGCATAGAAAATTGACCTTTTGTGTTGACTACGAAATAATTGAAATGCTAGGCGGTAAGGTAATCCAATTCTGAGCACAAATCAACCAACCAAAATACTCTAAAAGTGCAAGAATATTGAAACTAGAGTGCAGGTATGAGTTTGAGCAGATAAAAAGTGAGGGAAAGTGAATGACGTAGAAACTTTTAAACCTTTGGCTTGCAAAACCGTCCAGTTTTCGCCCATTTCGGTGATATTAGTCAAGCTTGCCTAATCACTCGGCGGAATGCCGAATGTGTTAGTTTTCTCGCCGAAATTTACAGGACCTCTAGTTAATGTGAGGATCCCAACGACTGTCTCCATTGAGGTTGCCGATCTCGATTGCGATTCGTCGACTGGACCTATTGCTCGCCACTCTACAGTTTTTTGAACACTTTCCACGCTTCGACCTGTACAAATAACACACAATTATTTTACCATAACATGAATGAAAAGTAAAAAGGGGTTTTGGGTTGCCTCCCAAACAAAGCCTTAGTTAACGTCGTGGCACGACACAAGTTAACACTCAAACTCCATTTTTGGGGTTAGCTATAGTATCACTAGGACACCCCCAGTTTTATTGCGATTGGAGTTCGGGCAATGCATGAACCACAAGGTTCTCGAGCAGCTGGACGGATCTGGAATGTCACCACATCATTCGCTTCATCCCTTCAATGTATTCCTTCATTTCTTCCAGCTCTCTATCTTGCTCAGTCACCTTGTGGAGAATGATTGAAAGTATTCCCTCAAGGCGTTTAACCTCATTGTCCTTGGGACTTCTTCGCTCATGAGGAGGGATATATTTATCCTTCCTCTTGTACTGGACTTCGATCGTAATCAACTTTTTGGCCAACTCATCCATCTGAGTCATTGGGGAGGCCAACATGAAGTCTTTTTCTACATCTTGGTTCGTTTCAGCCATTTGATTAAGGACTTGGGCTGCTATCACATATGGTTGTTTCGCAATGCCTCTCGAAATGAGTTGGTTGATTAACCTCTTGTTTTCGGAACCAAGACTTCTATAGAAACAGTGAATGAGGATTATGTCGGGAATGTCATGAGTTGGGCATTGAGTGATTAGTTCATTAAACCTTGTCCATGACTTGTGGATCCGTTCACCTTCCAATTGCTTGAAGGTGAGGATACGATCCTGGAATATCATTACCTCTAACGGAGGAAACTCCATTAGCTCCCGAGTGCTGCTCGCCATACTCACTTCCTCTGCTCCAATACAAACAAGAAAAACAAAACTACAAATTAATTAAGTAAGCTACAACTAAGAAGAACAAAAATTTTACTAAACTAAGAATTTTCAAGTAACATCACTCCTCGGTAGCGGCACCATTTTGATGTTTGCATAATCACGAAACAACATCAAATGCAAGTGTCTATGATCGTACAATAGTAAAGTAACCCAACCAAGGGTTGGGGTCGATTCCCTAGGAGTAGGCTTGAGAATTAATAGAAAAGTAAAATTAAGTTCTAATTAGTCATAGCTAAAAACATTGTCCAATACAAACATACTAAATGTAAGGGGTGACTGTAACGACTCGGAAAATGATAGAGTGAAACTAGAGCCTCACATGTGAGTTAGGAGTCGAGAACTTAATGAAATGATTATATTTGAATTTGACCCAAAAGTTCTTAAAAATGTGCTTCGGAAGTTACCGGAAACTTGTTTAGCTGTATATTAAAAGATCCGTTTCGTTTTTCGAAAATCCGACTTCATATTCTTGTTTAGGGGGTCAAATTGAGTGGGAAATGGGTCTAACCCAAATTTTAGAGCAACCGTATCAAAATCCGAAATTTCCAAGTGAAGCCTTTTTCGAGGGTCTACTTTGGAGGGTCATATCTCCTAGCACACAAATTATTTGGGTGGCCAATAATATATCCATGGAAAGCCCTTTGAGTTAGCTACCTAACTCACTTCGTTTCACCTCATTCGGAGTTCGGACGAAGAAGTTATGCCCATTTTCGTAAAATCTGTCCGGCAGAAAAAGGCAAATTCCAGTAGCTGATTTTACTGTTCATTTACTGTTCACCCGCCTGAAATTTTTTCTAAGTGTTGGACCATTTTTTTCAAAGGACTTATATTATTTCCTATATACCATTAGTTCATTCCCATCCCTAAAAACATTTCCCTCTCTACAATCCTCCATTTAAGAAGAAGAAGAAGTGGGAGCTAGGGCTTTGGATTCAAGGCTTTCTTCATCAAATTTCGTGGGAGATCATAGCAAAGGTATGGTGGTCTTGATCCTTGTCTAATTTTCCATTCAAGGAGCCAAATCCAAAGTTATTTCAAAGTATGAAAAATCTAGGTTTTCACTCAATCTCATGGGTTCTTCCACCAAATGGTTTTAAAAGGTTTCTAATGGCACTTTATGGTTATATTGTTGTTGTATTGACGATTTAAGATGAAAATACTCCATGAACCCATGATTTCTCTCTATTCCTAGTTTATGCCTTTATGAAGTGGGTTGCTAGATAATGAATGTATATGAATCAAACTTGTTTAAAGGTCTTTAGATTGTTGAAGTATGTCATTACCCATGCTTATTTTATGGTGTATTGTTGGTGTATTGGTATGTGAGGCTTATGGCCTTAAAGGCATAGTATGAGAAATTGGAGTGTTATCATGACATTATACGAATGAGAATTCAATGAAGATAATGTGATCATGTTATGAATGTAAAGGTGTTGTTGTAGGTTGTTCACTGGTTTGGTTGCATAATTACTACCCTATTTTCCATGCTCTTTGATTCCATTACATGCCTTCAAGGTGTTTGACAAAATGTCCAACTATGGAGAATTGATGAATCGATGCTTTAAAGTTTGAGTTATGAGATGTATGGAAATCCAGAGATGTGTTGATGACACTCATGAATGTTGATGATATAATATGAAGGATTCTTCAATATAAAGTATACCTTGAATTGGTAGGGCTTATGCATCATTTTCTTGTATAAATGATTATATTGTTGATTGTTGAATCCTTGGATCGGTAGGCTTATGGCACCCTTCCACACATGCTTATAATGAACCTTGGATCGGTAGGCTAATGGCACCCTTCCATTAATGATAAGTAATGAACCTTGGATTCGGTAGGCCTATGGCACCTTTCCATAAAGGTTAATGATGAGACTTGAATCGGTAGGCCCATGGCACCCTTTCAAGAGGAGTTAATGAGCTTTCCTAAATGTACCTTGAATCGGTAGGCTTATGGCACCCTTTCATGTGTTAAATAATGTACCTTGAATCGGTAGGCTTATGGCACCCTTTCATGTGTGATGATGTCAAAGTAATGAACTATTCTATGGGAATGTAGGCTAAGCACCGAGCGGATTTGGTTAGATGGAAACTCCCCCGACAGTTAGGCATGAGTTTCAATGATCGTCTACCTTATCCCATAAACTATGTGCCCGCATAGGAAGCTAGTGGATCCATTAAGCTATATATACCGGTCTTCCTTAGGCAAGTAGACCACCTCTTTTCGGTGTGGGGACTCATGACACCGGATTCCATGACAAGCTCTCATGGTCTATGTCGGTTAAACGCTTACTTCCCATCATGTGAGATTTCATTATGGTTTCTTGACAGGTTCTACAAAGTGTAGGTAGTAGTATGGGATGCTACCTATACATTGCACGAGTAGGCTTGGAGAGGGTCATAGTGAGTTTCTCTAAATCCTAATGACTGTGACATGAATGTACCCTAAATGAGGTTATTAAAGAATGTTGGCTCTTAAATGCTTAATATGTTATGCATGTTATACTTGGGTTATATTACGAGTTATTTTCCCTTGTCATGTCTTAATTAATGATATACCTCTTATGTATGAATATTGTGCAAAGGTGAAAGAAAGGAATGATAAGTTACTTTAAGTGACCTAAATGTGGTGCCTTAGTATGGATGGTGGTATGGGACGCCATCCATACATTGCACGAGGTATAGCATAAGGGTTTCTTGAGGTGAAGGTCCAAGGTAAAGGTTTTCATGTTGATATTGTTTAAAGGTGATATTATGACTTACTTGATGTTATGCTTGTCTTGTATGTCTTTTATGCTATTGTTCATGATATTTCAAAAAGGTGGCATAATGCATGGTTTCTAACTAAAATGTCCCTTTTTAAGCATGTTTTGCATGGTCATCATACTTAGTACATTTTGTGTACTAACCCATATTCTTCATACTTTTACTATAAGTGTAGGTTCCGGCAAGTGATCCCTCCTAGCTAGTTTGAAGTGTTGGATTGCTTTCCTCCAAGACTTGGTATGTCCTCATGGATTCGAGGATAAGATTTTTAAGTTCTTTTGTTCATGTAATAGACTTCTTTTGATTGTAAAGGGCCGTGTCCCTACTTATGTTTTGCGACTGTGTCTAAAATGGTCATGTGAGACTTAGATTTCCGCTGTGTGTTTTTAAAGTTGTTTTAAGAAGTTTAAATGTGTGGATGTAAATAAGTTTTTTTTATTATTCCGCACTATTTTCATTATTGAATGCAATGAATGACTATGTGGCTTGTATAAGACCCCTTCGGGGTCGAGTACGCCTTGTTACGACTTGGGGGTGCTCCCGGGTCGTGACAGTGACACAAAAGTGTCAATTAACAATGGGGGTTTGTAACAAGTAAGCAAAAATCAGCGACAATGCAAAGAGTACTAATCAAGGAGATGGGATTCTTGGGATGTGATAGGAATATGGGATAAACTAAACTATTGGGTACATGGTTTTGATAATAAATCTGTCGAATATTTGTAACTAGGCTAGACTATAGTAGGGGTAAATTCTCTCTCGAGCAACTTACCCCGAATCAAATGGGTTTCTCTTGAGCACCCACTTGCCGCATGAAGAACAATCTCTACCTTAGCCCACTCACTCTCTCGAGCTGAGTGTGTGGGAGAAGGACTAGGGTTCACTCTCTCGAGTTGAACCTCATGTCGACCAAATCCTACCGGCCATCAATATAGTAGTCTTAGTTTTATGACCTCTCTCTCGAGCAACCTAGAAACACAAAGGTGAAATCGTATTTGGAACTACAATTTCATTAAGTTCCACTACAACTACTAAATGAAATCACATCGAAACAACAAATAAATCATCACCAAGAAAGACCCAACAAATAATTGATGAGTCCACAAATTGGACTCATTTAGGACTATATTTTAATAGAAATTGTGTCCTCAAATGCATGTTTTGTCTCGATATCTGATGAAAACCTTGAAGTTTAAGGTATTTGAAGTTTGAGGGAAAACATGGACACGATCGAGCAAAAAGAAGAAAAAGATCGAAGAAATGACGATCTGCTAATTGTCGAACCCATTCAGCGAATCGCCAACAGATCACATATTCACCTTTTGTTCCAGCATGCAGAGCCCTGAAGGAAAGGATCAAGTCGGTGGAAAAAGGGTTCTGTGAAGCAGTACCATGTCTCCCAATGACCCAAAGCACGACGATGTTGAGGACTGGTGCAAGACAGCGATGAACTACACCAAAGGGTCAATCGCCGAGTTGATCAGAGATTTCGACTAATGACGCCAAATGATTCGCTACAACACAAATCTGTGAAAACTATAAATACTAGTTAGAGTTGTAGTTTTAGGTGTCGAACAATTATTATAATCTTCATATAAAATAGTACTTTTTAGTATCTTTGCTCTGAGTTTTAGAGGGTTTTGAAGACTTGAAGAAAAAAATGGTTTCATCTCCAAGGATTTGGACTTAGGTCTCTTGGATTCTTCATTCTTGGCCTGTAATGAGACTTAAATCTTCATACCCATTTGAATGCAAGAGCATTTAGGTATAAATTTCTATCTCTTGATGTGTGGCTAAAAACTCCCATTCTTGGGGAGTGATTTAGTGAATATGGGTTAAGATTGTTGTTGGGTCTTGTTTGCTGATAGATTAGACGTAGTTTAATGGTGATTTCTTCTAGTAGTCATGGATGAATTTAACAAATTTGTAGTTGCAAATAAAATTTTATTTATGTGTTTTCGGCTTGCTCGAGAGAGAAGTCGCGAAACCAAGACTACTAGGTTGATGGCCTAAGGATTGGGTCGACATGAGGTTTAGCTCGAGAGAGTGAACCCTAGTCCCATATCCTAACACTCAACTCGAGAGAGTGAGTGAGGTAAGGCGTAGGTTGGTTTTCATGCGGCAAGTGGGTGTTCGAGAGGAACCCATTTGAAATGGGTTAAGTTGTTCGAGAGAGAACTTATTCCCACATAAAGCTTAGCCTAGTCACTATTACTCTATAAATTTGCTATCGCAAGCATGTAACCAATAATTTAGCTTAACCCGTATTCCCGTCACATCACAAGGATCCCCTCTTATTACTTTCAAACCCTTGTTTATTTTGCTATTTTTACCTTATTTGTGACAAAACCCCCCATTGTTGATTGACACTCTTGTGTCCCCCTTCTTAATTTACAATGTTTTTACTCGTTAATGTCTTTAGCTACGACTAGTTAGAAATAAATTCAATTTCTCTATAAATTCTAAAAACCACTCTCTTAGGACGGTCCCAACCCTTGGTTGGGTTACTAAACTATTGTACAATCGTAGACACTTGCATCAGAAGTTGTGTCTTAATTACGCAAACATCAAAATGGCGCCGCTACCGGGATTGGTGTTGTTTGAGAATTTATAGATTAATAGAATTTTTGATCTTCTTAGTTGTAGTCTACTTACTTAATTTTTAGTTTTGTTTTGTTTGCTGTGTGAATATTTCAGAAAGCATGAGTGTTAATGGTAGCAACGGTAGCCAGGTAGGCCACCAAGACGACATCAGAAATCTCAACGATGTCCAAGAGCCCAACATCAGTGGCCCCCATCTTATGGGAGGTGTTGGAGCCATCCACTTATCCCTAGACGAGGGAAATGCAGTATTCCACATAACGAGCACCATGTTACAACTCCTGCAACTAAAGGGACTTTTCAGCGGACTGGCTCATGAGGATCCTCACAAGCATCTTTGAAACTTTATAGAAGTATGCGGACCATTCTCGTTCAAAAACATATCTCAAGAGTCGGTTCAGTTGAGAGTATTCCCTTTCTCGTTGATGGGAGAGGCGTGCAAGTGTCTAGCCGAGCTACCACGTGAATTTATTACTTCTTGGGAGGAACTAGTAACCGCATTTCAAGTGTGATTTTTCCCTTCCTCGAAGATGATGTCACTGAGGGATAGCATCCAGAGTTTTAAACGTCTAGTGGGAGAGCCTATGCACGAAGCTTGGTTGCGGTTTAAAAAGTTGGTGCTATAATGCCCGACTCATGGTCTACCCAATAATGTCTTCCTACAGTACTTTTACCGAAGCCTGGATTCGGTGAATAAAGGTGTCGCTGATCAACTTTCACCTGGAGGCTTGATGAAGCAGTCGTATGCAGTAGAAGCCCAGGTTTTAGATGGCAATACGACCATCAATAGGGCATGGTATACCCGTGAAGACCAAGTCTCCCCTCTCACATTCAAACTATCCAAGGAGCAGATGGACAAAGTTAATGAGAGAGACCAAAACTTGGCCAATATTATGACAGATCTTGATGTTTTATCCAAAAATGTCATGGGGGCTGGTACTTGTGATGTCAATACTGTGGGCGTTGGGTGCGTAAATCCCGATGAGGTGAATTTTGAAGCCTTGTATAATGAGAAAGTGAACTACCTAGAAAACCAAAGTGGTGGTTATCGTTCAAACTACCCAAGGTAGGGTGGTAACCAAAGTTTGGCTAGAGATGAAGGATGGAAGGATTGTGAATGGAGAGACCAAAATTCTAATTGGAAGGGTGGGGAGAAGGACAAATATGTGCCTCCCCTCGAGCGCCAAAAGCCAAAGGATTTGTACGGTGGTAAGTCTGAGGATATGCTTTCGCGTATCCTCAACAAAGTTGAAGGGTCAGACAAAATGCTGAAAGGCATGAAAGAAGACGTTTCTACCCTTAACCAGACTGTCACCTCCCATTCTGTTTCAATCAAGAAGTTGGAAACCAAATGGGTCATATCTTATCTCACCTTAATCCGAGAGAGAAAGGGGGTTTGCCTAGTGACACTATGGATAACCCCAAGAGTGAGTTTTGAAGGTGGACTTGAGTAGTGCCACGATGTTAACTAAGACGTTGTTTGGGAGGCAACCCAAAACCCGTGTTCTTATTTCTATATTGTCTTTGATAAAATAATGGTGTGTTGAATGCGCAGGTGAAAATGTAGAAGTTGAATGAGAAGTACAGATTGGCAAATGGAAGACCTGGTAGGTGAATCACCGAAAGGTTTGGCAACCCTGACATACCCCACCGTTTGATCCAACCTAGTGTTGGTTTGGATCTGTAAAACTCGGTGAGACAAGTGACAACTCAGTGAATCACCAACAGGTTCGGTGATCGGGACAAATGTATTCCAATGGACAAAAACTGGACGGTCTTTCAGCCAAATGTTTAAAAAGTTCTAACTTCATTCTCTTTCCATCACTTTTTCACCTCCCCAAACTCACATCTGCACTCTCATTTTATATTTCTTGCATTTTTGGAGTATTTTGGTTCATTGATTTGTGCGTGGATTTGGATTGCATTGCCGCCTAACTTTTGATAGTATTTTAATCAGTAAAGGTTACCTTCTCAATACCCATAATTATTTTGTCAGTATAGTACTCATTTGCAAACTCGTTGTTGTTGTTAAAATCTATTGAACCTCCCTGATTGGATAGAATTGGTTAATTGTCGATTGTTATTCAATAATCTTCCTTAAGCTCTGGAAATCTTGTTCTCTGATTTGTCTAGTTGAGTTAATGTGTGATGGGTGGTATTCGTAGAATATGGGTCGTGGTCGAATTTGTGCTATTTGTGCTTTAACTGTGTTTTAAGGATTTGTGGGGCCGATTTCGAGAAGTTGGGTCAAAAGTAGGCATATTGGGTCATTCGGCGAGCTATGATGAGCACGCCGAACCACTCAGCAGTTCGCCTAAGAGTCCCATCTCCCCCTTATTATCATGTGTTATTTGATATGGCAGCTGAAACTTTTGGCGAGAAGCACAGAATCGCCAAGTGCACTCAGTGATTCGCCAAATGTCATTTTAATCTCCCTTTTTCTGCACCCCTAACCCTTCTGCACTGTAACCTTCAGTGGACTAACTGTGGCTCGCTGAAGGTATTCGGTGACATGCCGAATGGAATGACCACCTGCCTATATCTGAATATCTCTGCTTAGTGTGTCATGTTCTAATGTTATCTCAAGATTTTTGTAGACATGGTTAGGTCAAAAGTTGAACGAAGAGACGTGCCACCTAGACACATAAGACCACAAAAGTTTAGGAGAGATGCAAAAAAGTCGAACAAAACCAAAGCAAAGACATAGAGCAAGGAAGCCAGTTCCAGTAGGAGGATTCCCACTTACCCTACTGTCACTTTGTGGGCTCGAGGATTCATCAATGCGATACATACCTTTGGAGCAACTCATGATTTAGATGAGATGATTATGGCTAACCTCGTTACGGCAATTTAAGCAGAGAACCAAATTCAGACAGAGGACACACCGGGCACTAATGCCCAGACAGATGGAGCGATTGCTTAGACAGGATTCCCTCTTTACCTCCCTCTCTTTTTTGCTTTAATTGACTTGCTAGATATTTTTGTTATTTGCATTTGAGGACAAATACTTTTTAATTATGGTGATATGAGGCCCACCTTTTGTGTGCTACTCGTACTTTGTGTTGATATTTGGATTGTTTTGTTTAAATTTTGTTGAGATACTGCGCATGTGTGGACATTTGAGCTTATGGCTCCCTTCTTGTTTTAAATTGTAAAATGATTTTGATCTTTCCGAAAATTTTTGAATTTTTCGCACATTTTTGCCGCCTTTTATATGCTCTTGAATGTGATCGTTCATTTGCAAAAAAATTGAGTCTCGGTTCCAATCAATACCGATGACTTGAATAGTACTCTCAATCGAACAAACATGAACGCACGTCTACGATGAGGCCAAATAAAGTTGCATAGACAGTGTGTGAACTCTTTGGATCTCGTTATGACTAGCCCTGTATCAAACTGGTTCTCTTGTGATGATTATTGCACACTAGCAAAAGTGTGGAGTCTTGTTTAACTTGTAGTGTCAATGCCTAGTATGGTGAGCTTACCTGTGAACTATGCATGATAGATTCTAGAATTTTCCCCGTTGGTCCGGTCAACTAAGTGATGCTATCTCTTGATATTATCATAGGCAACTTCGAAGAGTGTGAACCAATTTGACATATAACTCTTTTCTGACCTACCTTGTGAGTGTGTGATTCTCTCCTGAAAAGCCCTTGAGCCTTACCTTTCCTTGGAAGAAAACTTGATGAAAACTAGACCTTTCTTAATCCATCACCCATAATCCTCATGAAGTAAAGTCTAAGTTGGGGGTGTGGTGAAAAGAAAAGGGAAAGTCAAAAAGTGCAAGAAAGTCCGTCCTACCCATGGTTTTGAGGAAAATGGAAACCCCTCCATAAAAAAAATGAAGTAAAAAAAAAGACAGAAGAAAAAGAAAAAGAAAGTTGTGAAAGAAAGTACAAAAGAGATGGGGTTTCCAAGCAATCCATGGAAAGTGAATAATAAGATGACTTATGAGCACTAATGAAGATGATGAAGGACATGGAAAGGAAGTGTTGTGTGAACCACATCTCATGAGGATGAAAGTCACTAAGCCTAAATGGCCATACCTTTGCACTCAGCCCCATTACAAACCTTGAAAAGACATTTTTTTATCTTGAGTGAGCTGAAACAAATGTTGATTGGAAAATACAGGCAAACCTATGGGTGAAAGCATGCATTATGTTCTTATTTGTGAGTGTGAGCGTTGCATCTGATTCCAAAGCTTTAAAATGTGAAATCATGGGGTGAATATGAAATCATTCTTTGTGTGAGGGCATTTGAACAATACAGTTGAGCTTGAACTTGCATTTGAAGCAAGTATTGTGAGCATGAGATTCATTGATATTGGTGAGTCACAACTTGAATCTTTGCATAAGTAAATTGAGTCTTGTTGTGTGCATTCATGATTGAGTCTTGTGTAGCACTTTTCGAGACACCCTTTTTGAATGGCTGAACTTGAGTTTGTTTGAGGACAAGCAAAAGTTTAAGTTAGGGGTATTGATGAGTCCACAAATTGGACTTATTTTGGGCTATATTTTAATAGAAATTATGTCCTCAAATGCATGTTTTGTCTCGATATCTGATGAAAACCTTGAAGTTTCAGGTATTTGAAGTTGGAGGGAAAACATGGACACAATCGAGCAAAAAGGATCAAAAGAAGCTAAAAGAACGAATAACTGAGGATCTGTAAATCGCCGAATCCATTTGGTGAATCCCAACAGATCTCATGTTTGCTTTTTGTTCTAGTGTGCTGAGCCCTGAAGGAAATGATCAAGTCGACGGGAAAAGGGAGCAGTCGGTGCATCACCGAGAAGTTTCGTGAAGCAGTACCATGTCACCCAATGACCCAGAGCACAATGATGTTGAGGACTGGTGCAAGACGACGATGAACTACACCAAAGGGCGAATTGCCGAGTTGATCAACGATTCTGACCAACGAAGCCGAATAATTCACTGCAGCACAAATCTGTGAACACTTCAAATACTAGTTAGAGTTGTAGTTTTAGGTGTCGAACAATTATTATAATGTTCATATAGAATAGTACTTTTTAGTATCTTCGCTCTGAGTTTGAGAGGGTTTTAAAGACTTGAAGAAAAAGAGGGTTTCATCTATAAGGATTTGGACTTGGGTCTCTTGGATTCTTCATTCTTGGCCTGTAACAAGACTTAAATCTTCATACTCATTTGAATGCAAGCTTATTTAGGTATAAATTTCTATCTCTTGATGTGTGGCTAAAACCCCCCATTCTTGGGGTGTGATTTAGCGAATATGGGTTAAGATTGTTGTTGGGTCTTGTTTGTTGATAGATTAGATGTAGTTTAATGGTGATTTCGTCTAGTAGTTGTGGATGAATTTAACCAATTTGTAGTTGTAAATACAAGTTTATTTATGTGTTTTCAGCTTGCTCGAGAGAGAAGTCGCGAAATCAAGACTACTAGATTGATGGCCTAAGGCGTGGGTCGAAATGTGGTTCAGCTCAAGGGAGTGAACCCTAGTCCCATATCCTAACACTCAACTCGAGAGAGTGAGTGGGGCAAGGCGTAGGCTGGTCATCATGTAGGAAGTGGATGTCCGAGATGAACCCATTTGAAATGGGGTAAGTTGCTCGAGAGAGAACTTATTCCCACATAAAGCTTAGCCTAGTCACTATTACTTTAATAATTTTGCTATCGCAAGCATGTACCCAATAATTTAGCTTAACCCATATTCCCATCACATCCCAAGGATCCCCTCTCATTACTTAGAAACCCTTGTTTATTTTGCTATTTTTACCTTATTTGTGATAAAAACCCCCATTGTTAATTGACATTCTTGTGTCCCCTTTTTTAATTTACAATGATTTTACTCGTTAATGTCTTTAGCTACAACTAGTTAGAATTAAATTCTATTTTTCTATAAATTATCAAAACCACTCTCTTAGGACGATCCCATCCCTTCGTTGTGTTACTAAACTATTGTACGATCGTAGACACATGCATCGGAAGTTGTGTCTTGATTACGCAAACATCAATAATCTAACCCATCTTCATAAAATCACACCCCAAGAATTTAGTTTTAGCTAGACATGTAAAAGAGATAGAAATTTATACCAATATGAATTTGCATTTTAAGTCTCAAAACAAGCAAAGAGTGAAGAATCCACAAGACTCAAGTCCAAATTCTTGGAGTTGAAACCCTTTTAATCTTCAAGTTCTTCAAAACCCTCTCCAAACTTAGAACTCAAAATTCTATGTTAAAAATTCTATATAAAAAATATGATATTAAGCTACAACTTTCAGCGAGTATTTATAGTTTTCAAAAATCTGTGTTACAGCAGATCATTCAGTGCCGTTCATCAAGATTGTCGATCAACTCGGCGATCCACCCTTTGGTAGGTTTCATTGCCATCTTGGTCTATCCTTCAGCATTGTAGTGTTTTGGATCATTGGGCGACATAGTACTACTTCGCGGAACTTCTCGGCGACACGCTGATTGCTCTTTTTCACCGCCGATTTGATCCTTTCTTTCAGGGCTCAGCACACTGGAATAAAAGGCGAGGATAAGACCTTTTGGCTACTCACCGAATGGGTTCGGCGATTCTTAGATCTTCATTTTTTCGTTCTTTTAGCTGCCTTTGTTCCTTTTTGCTAAGTAGTTTCCATGCTTTCCCTCAAATTCCACATACCTGAAATTTAAGGGTTTTCATCAAATATTGAGATAAAATATGCATTTAAAGACACTAATTCTATCAAAACATAGCCTAAATGAGTCCAATTTGTGGACTCATCACTCCATCAGCGAGAGAACACAGAAAGGAAAAAATCCAATGTGGACTCATCTTCCTCGTTGCAAATACCGCAATACCAAAATGGCCCTAACCCCTGTATGAATTGTTTTTTGCAGTTTTGATGATTTGACAAATAGAGAACCTAGTAAGGGGACCTGATCCACGTCATTCATATCCGTATAATTGACAGTTGGAAAAAGTACACAAGTTTGATGCACGGTCTCCAAGTGTGGCAGAAATCTCAGCCAATTGCATTGCCTTGAAGGTTGTGTCCATTATCATAAGGAATTCTTCACACATACACAATCTTAGTTTTTTCATCATTGATTTTCAGAGCAAAAGGCAAAAACCACTCCTTACAAGAAGTACTTACCAAAGAGCAATAGGGACTAGATAGAGCAGCTTGTGTCATAGTTGTCTTAGGTTTTTACTTCAACGCTTATCATTGTAAATATAATCCTAAAATATAAAGGAATTAGATCTTTTGTCAGTTCGTCTAAAAGTCTAAATCATTTGGGTCTAACTGGTTTAGTAGGCAGCATTGTTCGCAGATTAGTCAAATTGTAAGTCATCTAGTGTTAGGTGGGTTAGTGGGCAACCGTGTGTTGTGATATATCGTGAGTTTACGATATTTCTACTACATTTCACTTACAAGTTGTGTGTGTCTAGGGCCTTTTTATATTGGTTTTTATGTGTTTTATTATGTTTTGCAGGAAAGGTGTTCAGGCGCGGAAGTTTAGAGACAGCTGAAGGAAATGCAGAAAAAAGCATCCACGGAGGTCATCTACGGACCGTAGGTCCATTCACGGTCCGTAGGTGATGACCGTAGATCAGCAGGCATAGTGTTGAGGACAAATCAGGGAAATCTGACCAAGTGTGGAACCACGGTGCCCATTGACGATCCGTAGATTGATCTATGGACCGTACTGTTGATCTGTAGAGTGAGACTGCGAGGGTTCCAGTACCTGATTTTTGAAGATTCTAAGTATGGAGCTACGGAAGGGATTGACGGACCGTAGGTCGATCTACGGTCCGTGCTGTTGGTCCATCGTTTGCTTCAGAGAAGCTGATTATTGGATGCGAAAATATTTTCTAAGTCTCGAGTGACGGAAGGGACTTACGGACCGTAGATCCATCGACGGTCCGTAAGTCAGTCTCGTGGATCGAAGACGCGTACCTGAACAAAACTTTCCTTAATTTGTTTCCTTTTTTATTTAGGATTTGTTTTCTATAAATAGGACATGTAAACCTCATTTTTGGGGGTTAGACACTATTATTCTATTTTTGCTTTGTAACTTTGGAGATTAATTTGCAACCCTAGCAATTATTGATTTCCCAAGTTCGTTTTGAAGATTTTGGCTTTGCAATTCAAGTTAATTTTCTGGGTTTATTATTCTCTTTACGTAAGTTAATGATTTCTTCATCTACAATTATGAATTGTGTTCTTGCCAATATGAGTAACTAAATCCACAACTAGGGTTGTGGGAACCATGATAGAATAACAAAGTATGAATAGTAAATAAGCAATTCTTGACTAGTATTTTGCATGCATTGATAATTCTTTCGTTTAGAAGTCTTTTTAACGGTGGCCAACGTTAGAACTCGCCTTGTTACTACTTGCCGAACCAAGGAGGTAATTAACAAGAAAAGAATTATCAACATAGATTTAGTGTGATACTATCTAATAGGCTAGTGTCGATTGGTGCAAAGTAATAACTAAGCCAAACATCGATTATGATGTCTAATATGAGGTAAAGGTAAGGGTTAGAAAATTATTCACATGTAGCCGGACCAAGGTGTGGGGTGAAATTCTCTAGATGTCGGACCAAGGTGCGGGGTGAAATTCTCTAGATGTCGGACCATGGATTTAGAGATACCTAACTTATCACTTTGCATGTAATACACTAGAAAATGATTGCTATTACTAGGATTACTGTGTTATGAGATTATGGGGAACACGTATACCCTAGTTATTTCTTTTATCTTGATAACAACCAAAGTTGAGTTTAATTATTGACTACTTATTAAGTTCTTACTATTTGTTTCACACAAGCACAACCCCCCTTTTTATTACCTGTTTCTGGAAATAATTTGACTAATCGAATATAATTGTTGTATAAAAGTAAAGTCTAAACGATTTTCCTCGTGGGATCGATCTCAACCTACAAGTTGGGTTCTTTACTTGATAACGATCGCTTATGCTTCTGAAAGGAGGTGTAATTTGAGCATATTAAATTTTGGCGCCGCTGCCGGGGAATCTGGCTTTTAGATTTAGTTTTAACTACAATATTGAACGTTAGTCAAATATTTCCTAATTTTACTTTTTTTTCTTTGTTTTTGTCTCTTTCAGGTTCCGACTCTAGTGTATGCCAAGTACACGGAGCCAAGGCGAACCACTTACTCCGTACGATCCAGAGTTGAACAGAAGTTTGCGAAGAATGAACAATCAAGGGCTTCCAGTTTATCCTACCGGAGGAAATCTAGATGAAGCAGTTGAGTTACAGCAGCCAAGAGTAGTTGGTGGGGAAAACCGGGGTCTAGCTGAAAATCAATTGGGAGATGCAGTGAGATTGCATGGTCCACCAGGCCCACAACACCATGACAACTATCGGGGCAATGTCGACATAGCAGACTCCGATGGACCCATCGTCCTACCTCCTCTACCTCGAGGGCACACATTTGTGGTGACCAGTAGTTTGATGTAGATGCTTACAGCAAGAGGCTTATTTTTCAGGATCGCCATCGGAGGATCCACATGCTCACTTAGCCAAGATCAGGGTGGTTTGCAAAAGTTGTGTAGGTAGACCAGACTTGGATATGAACGTCATTGGGTTACGAGTGTTCCCTCCGTCACTGACAGGCGATGCTGCAGTATGGTTCACTGAGCTTCCTTATAACTCAATTTTCACATGGGACCAACTAGCAGAGGTATTTAAAGCAAAGTACTATCCAGTGTCTAAGAAGCTCAATCACAAAGATCGGGTCAACAATTTTGTGGCATTACCTAGAGAGTCTGTGAGTAGCTCGTGGGACAGATTCACTGCTTTCGTAAGAAGTGTCCCAAATCACCGTATTGACGATGAGTCACTGAAGGAATACTTCTATCGAGGACAGGATGATAACAATAAAGCAGTACTTGACACTATTGCTGGAGGTTCATATGGTGATTGTACATACGCACAGATTGCTGAAAAATTGGAGAGGATCTCTCGCAACAATAAAGCGTGGAGCACTAGGAGGTCAAATACTGGGAGAAACACATTTGCTGTTCATAATGCTACTGTGAACTCTGCAAATGATATTCGTGAGGAGATGGCTAAGATGAGGACAGAGTTGGGGTTTGTATTGAAGCATGTGAGTGAAGGAGCAGAAAAGGTAAATGCTGTAAATTACTTAACTAGAACTCCACCACCAGTTGAGGAGTGTTACTATGAAGAGGACACTTATGCAGTGAACGATCAGACGGGGGGTTTCCGACCAAACGCCCAAGGATCCAACACGGAAAATTGGTGCTAAGGTCAAGGGAACCAAGGTCGGAACTATGGAAATTACAACCGAGAGGGTCAATATGTCCGAGATGGGAACCTCAATCGCGACAACAACTACAACAGGAACAACTATGGCAACAAAAACGATCGGGTTGGACCCTATGTTCCCCCTCAAAATCGGGAATCTGGTGCTAGGGAAGTTGGAGGTAATATGACGCGTATTGAAGATATGATGCAGAAGATGATGGGAAGGTTTGATGCTACTGATGAGAATGTGAAGGAGATGAGAAACGACTTATCTGGTATTGGTCAAAAGGTTGATGCCCATGCAGTGTCAATAAAGCATCTAGAGCAGCAGATGACGCAGTTGTCTACTACAGTGAACCCGCGTCAACCTGGCACTCTTCCTAGTAACACCATCTAGAATCCAAAGAATGATGGTCATTGTATGACAATTACTACTCGAGGAGGTAAGAAAACCATAGATCCACCTATGCCGTCTGTGGTGGATACCAAGATTAGAAAAGAAGATGATGTGGTGGAAGTTAGAGAGGAATCGAAGGTTGTGACAGAACAAGAAGTGGAAATACCTCAGAAAGTGGTCCCCATACCTAGACCTCCACCACCTTTTCCTCAAAGGTTAGTGAAGAAGATTGAAGATGGTAAATATCGCAGGTTTATAACTATGTTGAAGCAACTTTCTATCAATGTCCCTTTGATAGAAGCCTTGGAGCAAATGACTGGATATGCAAAATTCATGAAAGATATGGTGACAAAGAAAAGGTCTGTGAGTTTTGAAGATGATGATAGATTGCAGCATTGTAGTGCTATTGCTACAAGATCTCTGCTGCAGAAGAAGGAAGACCCTGGTGCTTTCACGATCCCATGTACTATAGGGTTATTACACTTTGCTAAGGCATTGTGTGATCTTGGTGCTAGCATCAACCTCATGCCTTTATCTATTTACAAGAAGTTGGGTTTAGGGGATCCAAAGCCCACTGCGATGCGGTTACTGATGGCTGATCGGACTGTGAAGAGGCCCATAGGTGTGCTCCATGATGTGCTAGTGAAAGTAGAGTCTTTCATCTTTCCGGCGGATTTTGTGATCCTTGACTGTGAGGTTGATTTTGAGGTTCCCATCATCCTTGGGAGACCATTTCTTGCCACAGGGCGTGCGTTGGTTGATATGGAAAAGGGACAGATGAAGTTCAGACTGAACAATGAAGAAGCAACTTTCAATATCTGTAGATCCATGAAGCAGAATGGTGAGCTACAAACAGTATCTGCTATAACTTACAGAGTGGAGAGTGGGTCAGAAGTGCAAATTGAAGAGCGATTAGGTGTTGAGGCACTAGCAGCAGTCATGATGAATTTTGGTAGTGATGGTATTGAAGAATATGATGAGTTGGTAGCCGCACTTGATAAGTGTGAATACCGGTCCAAACCAAAGAAGTATGAGCTAGACATGAAGAATCGCGAGTCCCCACCCACAAGACCATCTATTGTGGAGGCACCGAAATTGGAGCTTAAAGCTCTACCACCACACTTGAGGTATGTATATTTAGGCGAAGAGAATACTTTGCCGGTCATCATTGCAGCAGATTTGAATGCAAGGCAAGTAGAGTGTTTGGTGACTGTATTAAAGAAGTTCAAGCGAGCGATTGGGTGGACTATTGCAGATATTATTGGGATCCCCCCCGGTATCTGTTCTCACAAAATCCAACTCATACCAGATCATAAGCCCAGTGTTGAGCACCAGAGAAGATTAAATCCACCTATGCAAGAGGTAGTCAAAAAGGAGATCATCAAATGGCTGGATGCGGGAGTTATTTATCCCATCTCAGATAGTAATTGGGTGTGTCCTGTGCAATGTGTACCTAAAAAAGGTGGTATGACTGTGGTTCCAAATGAAAGAAATGAGCTTGTTCCAATGAGGCCTGTCACTGGATGGAGGGTTTGCATGGATTACCGGAAGTTGAATGCGTGGACCGAGAAAGACCACTTCCCTATGCCATTCATGGATCAGATGTTAGATAGACTTGCAGGCAAGGGTTGGTATTGTTTTCTTGATGGGTATTCGGGCTACAATCAAATTTCTATAGCTCCAGAAGACCAAGAGAAGACCACCTTCACTTGCCCATATGGGACTTTTGCGTTCAAACGAATGCCCTTCGGATTGTGCAATGCTCCAGCGACCTTCCAGAGATGTATGATGTCGATATTTTCTGATATGGTGGAGGACACTATTGAGGTGTTCATGGATTATTTTTCAGTGGTAGGTGATTCGTTTGATCACTGTCTAAAACATCTGGCCGAGGTGCTCAAAAGATGTGAAGACTGCAACTTGGTGCTGAATTGGGAGAAATGTCATTTCATGGTAAAAGAAGGTATAGTGTTGGGTCATCGAATTTCAGAGAAAGGTATTGAGGTTGATAGAGCTAAAGTCGAGGTAATAGAAAAGCTTCCACCACCTATCTCTGTAAAAGGTGTTAGAAGTTTTCTTGGGCATGCAGGTTTTTATAGGAGATTCATCAAAGATTTCTCAAAAATTGCACATCCCTTGTGCAAACTGCTCGAGAAGGAGAATAAGTTCTGCTTTGATGATGCTTGTCTTAGAGCATTTGGAGAGTTGAAGGAAAAGTTGGTTACAACACCTATCATTATTTCACCAGATTGGGAACAACCGTTTGAGGTAATGTGTGATGCGAGTGGAGTGGCGCTTGGTGTAGTATTGGGTCAAAGGCGTGAGAAAATTCTTCACCCTATTTACTATGCTAGCAAAGCTCTGAATGTGGCCCAGAAGAATTATACAGTGACCGAACAAGAACTTCTTGCGGTGGTTTTTGCATTCGAAAAATTTCGTTCCTACTTGCTTGGTACTAAGGTCATCGTGCATACTGACCATTCTGCATTGAGGTATTTGATGGCGAAAAAGGATGCAAAACCACGATTGATCAGATGGGTATTGTTGCTGCAAGAGTTTGATTTTGTGGTAAAAGATAGAAAGGGAACCGAAAATCAAGTTGCCGACCACTTGTCCAGATTAGAGGAAGAGGCCATGCTAAAGCTTGGAGATAGGGCTGAAATTAATGATGCGTTTCCAGATGAACAGGTATTGGCTGCTTCTAATGATTTGATTCCTTGGTTCGCAGACTTTGCTAATTATTTGGCAAGCGACATTGTGCCACCCGATTTGTCTTTTCACCAAAGAAAGAAATTTATGCATGATGTGAAGAAATTCTTTTGGGATGAACCTTATTTGTATCGTAGTTGTGCTGATGGGATTATTCGTCGCTGTGTGCCTGAGGTTGAAATGCTGAGTGTACTTGAAGCATGCCATTCATCACCCGTTGGTGGGCATCATAGTGGTATTCGGACTGCACATAAGATTTTGCAGTGTGGGTACTATTGGCCTACCATCCACCAAGATGCTCATGATTTCGCCAAGTCTTGTGATCGGTGCCAAAGAGATGGAGGGATTTCAAAGAGGCAAGAGCTCCCTATGAATCCCATATTGGTGATCGAATTGTTTGATGTATGGGGCATTGATTTCATGGGCCCATTTGTGAGTTCATATGGGATGAAGTATATTCTGGTCGCGGTTGATTATGTATCGAAGTGGGTGGAAGCAGTAGCACTCCCCAACAACGAAGGTAAAAGTGTCACCGCATTCTTGAAAAAGAATATCTTCTCCAGATTTGGTACACCAAGGGCTATTATTAGCGATGGAGGCTCTCACTTTTGTAACAAGTTGTTCAAAACACTACTTGAGAAATATGGTGTCCGTCACAATGTAGCCACTCCTTATCATCCACAGACTAGCGGTCAAGTTGAGGTGTCCAACAGAGAAATAAAGCAGATATTGGCGAAGACTGTGAACGCCAATCGAACTGATTGGTCAAGGAAGCTTGATGATGCTCTATGGGCATATCGCACTGCATACAAGACCCCCATAGGTATGTCGCCTTACCAACTTGTATATGGGAAGTCTTGTCATTTACCAGTAGAGTTAGAGCACAAAGCAATGTGGGCAATGAAGAAGTTAAATTTGGATTGGGGCACTGCATCTAATCAAAGGATGAACGACTTGAACGTGCTTGATGAGTTTCGCCTAAAAGCGTATGAAAGTTCAGCCTTATACAAAGAGAAGATGAAGAGGTATCATGATCAAAGAATTGAAAAGCGAGAATTTGTGGTTGGCGATCGTGTGCTGCTATTCAACTCTAGGTTGCGCTTGTTTCCAGGCAAACTCAAGTCCAAGTGGACTGGGCCATTTTTGCTCACAAAAGTGCTCTCGCATGGAGCGGTTGAGCTTGAAAATAAGGATGGAACAAGGTTTGTGGTGAACGGGCAAAGGATAAAGATCTATCTGGGAAATGCTGAAACTGTGCAAGAAGTGATTGAGGCCTGCAATCTTGATGAAGTCTGAATAATCAAGATACCTGCGTCGTGCCGCGACGTTAAATCAAGCGCTGCTTGGGAGGCAACCCAAGATGTAAAATCTAGCCAACAATAGGGTTCTGTTTTACATTATGTAGTTTAGCTTTCTTTGATTACTTGCGTTTTTGTATCAATGTAGGTAGGGGTTTCAGTATTTTAGTTCTTAGTGTTGGCTAGAAGTAATATAGGGTCCGTGTCTAAAAAGTGTCCAGAAAATGTAAAAAAAAAAGGCCTATTGGTTGCTTCATGTACAGGTACACCATGCAAGAAATCTGCAGAAAATGGTCTGGTGCAGAGGTCTACGGACCTCATCGACGGTCCGTCGATCGATCCACGGACCGTCAATGGTATCCGTAGATCCCAGGTAAGTCCCTAACATTGTCTTAGTGTAATTGTGATCTACGGTCATGATCTACGGACCGTAGATAGACTCACGGACCGTAGACGGGGTCTCGTGAGTCCACACCTTACAGTTAACTGACCCGACCCGGACCACCATTACTTAAAACCCCCATTGTTTCAAATCATTTCCCTTCCCTCCATTACTCCCACAACCGTTTCTCCCACTCTTTAAACTCCCCAAATCACTCCATAATCACCACATAATATCCTCCCTTCCATATATTCCCAACACCCTTTCCATACCATAATCAACCCACTCCATAATCTGATAAAAAGGGTACGGTGTTTGGTCAGTGACGAAAAGGTGACTCCTTGGTCTTGCTAAATCATAGTACCATCACGCAATCACCCCACTCCTTGTTGCTTGTAAGGTAATAGACTTTCTCTTCACTTTGAATTTCAATTCATAGATTGAATATAGAGGGTCGGGAGTGGGTCTTGACCTTGGGTAATTGTTAGATGAAATTGCATGATAAACTTGAATAGTACAATGCCCTTGGAATGATAGATAGTGATTGTATAGCTTTAATTGTGATGTGAGTTTATGTGATCGTAAATACTACGTGCTAGTTTCAACTTAGGGTTCCACATCTAGTCTAAAGTGTTGGGTATAATAATCGGTAGGAATCTTAAGAATGACGAACTAGCATATTTCAATTGTGTATATGCATGATTAGGTTATGTTAATATTGAAACCAAAAGCGAAAAATGTATGATACCTGGCACTGTTTGCTTCCACGATACCCCGTCTACGGACCGTAGATCCATCTACGAACCGTAGATGGGGTTCGTCATTTGATGCACCTGCAAATTTTCACCAAGTGTAAAACCACGGATGTGGACTACGGTCCGTAGATCTATCTACGGACCGTTCTGTACTTTCGTGGTTTTCATCTGCGACCTATATTTCAGGCACCCTGATCCACGGAAGAGATCCACGGACCGTAGATCAGTCTACGGACCGTAGGTCTCCTCCGTGGATGACTTCTGTAGCATCTGTCAAAATTTTTTTTTGACATAGTCTGGGTTCTTACCAACTGTATATGAGTTCTTTTGTTGCATATGATTAGTTTTGGCACTAAAGACGTTCCTGCAGGTACGATGGCACCCAAGAAGATGGTCACCTACTCAAAACGGGGCAAGTCCAAATCAGTTGCCCCTAGCTTCCGGTTGATTGATGAGGACACCGAGAATGACTCTGACCCAACATATGTGCCTCTCAACCCTAGGGCCTCTCGCGTAGCACCCAGAAGCACCCCCCGGAAGGTGATCCCCGACGTAGTCACTGTCTCCCAGTCTGATGAGGAGCACACACTGATTGGGTCACCAACTGGGGCTGCTTCCAGTTCAGAGGGACCTATGTCCGGATCCGAGTCTACCCATGCCTCAGGCTCCCATTCTGCCCACTCTTCACAATCAGAGTCTGTCCGTGCTACAAGGTCCAACGCCAAATCATCCACAGGGTCTGGAGAGAATGACCAAGCAGCCTGGTCTGATGAGGCAACTAATTCAGAGGCCATTCCTGCACCACGGAATGATGAACCTGCTCCGGTAGAAGGGGAGCTGAATAGGTGGTGTGTAGAGGGTCAATGGCAAATCTATCAAGATGCAAAGATGGTAAATGACAAACAATAAATGGCCCGATTAATTCAAAAGGAGCACAGAGTCCTCACGGGGAGCTTGCATACTGTGCTAGATATTCACCGGCTATTCAAACTTCACAAGTGTGACTGGATGGCTCGAGACCCAGGGACGTATAGCGAGGAGATTGTCCGGGAGTTCTATGTTTCCTATGCTGCCACTCTCCGCAGGTCCATTTCCAAGCGGTCAAAGCCACTAGCTCAGGCCCCGCTCACTTCCACCTTGGTTTGAGGGTGTCCGATAGACATATCACCCGCCACCATTAGCCGTTTTCTCTATGGTCCTACCACGGGCCACTCTTGGTCTCCTAACACTTCAGAGTTTGATTACCGCTGGGACATCGTGCGGAGTGGCGCTTTCCAGAGGAATGCTGAGCAGCGAGAGGCTATGATACTATGGCTGGCCCGGTACATTGCTGCAGATGGCGAGCGAGCGAAATGGGTCGTTGCTTCACGGTTGGGCATCCGGAAGGCCACATTAAATTTTGTAGCAAAGTTCTTCTAGCTGTTGGTACGCAACAGAGTGTCGCCTACAAAAGCTGACAATCAGGTCACTTGGGACAGAGCGGTGATGGTTGCTGCATTGGTGGCGGGAGTAGAGATCGACTTTGCCCAAATGCTGCTGGCAGAGATCCACGAGAGAGCTTTCAGGACCTCCACTACTTACCCTTTCCCCTGTCTGATCTTTCACTTATGCAGGGACTCTGGAGTGTCGATCTTGCATTGTGACAGGCTAGTCCACCCTACAGGGGCATTGGACATCGGCCTTATTCAGGATGACGCAAATGCGGCAGCACCTCGCAGAGAGCCCCAGATTGAGGTACCCCCATTGGGCTCCGATCTTGCAGACACGTGGGGCAGGCACAGGGTGGTGACCCCATTATCCCAGACCACATCGACACTATCCCAGGCTCCTCTTCTCAGGCAGCTAGTGTTGCTCCTAGTTCTTCCCGGTCCACACCACAGTTAGGAGCGACGGTTGTCCCGATGGCCAAAGTACAAAAGTTAAAGGCGCAGATGGCCACACTGCTGCATCACATCCAGCCTTGGATGCAAAAGTCGATTGCCGAGTCCGAGGCTAGAATGGAGCGCAGGATGGAGGGGATGATGGACCGTAAGGTCCTGGCGGTTAATAAGCGGCTTGATGCCTTTGAGTTGCGAGTCCTCGAGCTATTAGTTCCGGCTACAGACTTATCTGCTTTGCAGGCTGGCATAGCCAGCCTCTGGACTGATGTTGATGCCATTCTTGCTGCACCTTCAGTTGAGACTCTGGCTGCCCCTACTGCGTTGGCTGATGATACAGTGCTAGATGCTCTGTTCAGTGGCATCACCGAGGAGGGGCCTGCACCGACACATGCCAAGGGCAAGCGGCACCGCTCTCATCGGACGGAGCAAGAAAAAGCTCAGAAAAGACAGCGTCGGTAGGAGAAGGAGGCTAGGAGGGCTTCGATTGCAGACGAAGAGTTGCGCCAACAGAGGGTGCGTGAGAGAGCTGCAGGGGCATCGATCTCTGCCCCAGTTGCAGAGGATTAGCCTATTTTGAGAGCCGTTGCGAGCACTACTGATGGTGCGGAGCGTTTTATAGAGAGCACTATTGAGGGTGCCCCCACTGATGTTCCAGAGGGCTCCGGGAAACTGGACCCCCTTGCTTGTTGATGATTCGCCGGCGCTTTGCGCCACAGGTATGCTTCACTCAATTCCATTCACTTTTACTGTCTATGTATGCATTGTGGACAATTGCATCTATTTTTTTTGGGGGTGGGGTAAATGGATCGTGAGTTATGGGTGAAGTCTGAGTAACCCAACTCATGAATCCACTCTTGGGGTTTTCTTGCCTGTGTTCTTTTGCCCCAAGAGACTGTTTAATTTTTGTTGAACCGGCATGTCTTAGGATTGTGTGTGTAGAAGCATGATACAGAATGAAGCATGATGGCTTAGGAAAAATTATACCCGTCAGATTCTGGCTTGTATGCTAGAAGTAGGCTACGATTTGTTGATTGTGTTGGCTCTGAGTATGACATAATAACAATCGACCTAATTGCATGATTAAACTTGAAACTTGAACTGGGTAATCTGATAATCTGATAATGAAACTATGTGCCAAGAGTGGATGAGAATCATTGACTGTTCAAACAGTTTTGTGCAAAACTAGAACTTGCCAGGTTAGTCCTGCTAAGAAAATTCAATCTAGAGAATAGGAAGTGATCATAGGCCGTTGTTCGGAAAAATCCATAAATTGCCTAGAAGGATTCAACCAAATGAAATAATTGTTCCCTTTGATCCAACTTTGAGCCTAAAAATAAACCATTTCTTTCTAAAACCCCGAACTCACTTTCCCATAATCTACTATGTCGGCCCCGGTCCCTCCTTGGACATGTGCACTTTGACTTAGGCCAAAAGCCCAAGTTGAGAGTGGCTAATGTAAAAAAAGTAACTTCAATCTTGGCTCTGACCTGACATCAGGTATTGTGCACCTCAACTAACGGAAAATCCATAAGTTAAGGGTGGCTATGAAAGAGGAAACTAAAAGAAAAATGGGGATGACAAGAGTGAAAAAAAAAGAGAAAAAAAATGGGGGAAACGGAAGGAAAGGATGTGAATTATTAAAAGAAAAAGGAGCAGTAAAATAAAAGGAAATTGAGCTACAAAGTTTAAAGTCACATTCGTGGTTAAAGAAAATCAAGGGAAAGCGGTAAAGCAATAATATGACAAAAATAGGGCAAAAAGAGGTTAAAAGCCTAGTGTAATGACAAGGAGGGCAGAAATCACTAAACAGTACCCAAATGTACCACACCTGACCCTGAGCCTACGTTACAAGCCAATAAAGTCCTATAGTGATCCTGGAGTCTAGTTTGAATAGTCTGAGCAGTGAAAATAAGGGCAAGCTTATGGCAGTAAGCACTAACTGTAGTTGAAATCATTTCTGAGTGTGAGTGTTGAATAAATCCTTGTACCATGAATGAAATTAAATTTTTGTGAAAAGAGGATTTCGTTTGAAGTAAGGGCACTGGTTACATCTTGGAAAGTTGGTACCTGGGTGACAGTGAGAAGGTGTCTGTTGTGTATCAGTTGGTTGGTCTGTGTCATGATGTGATCCACATGAGTTGGCCTGTCGAGTCTAAGAGAACGAATGTGCACCCGAACAATGAGGAGGTAGAGAGCCATGTGATTGCTTGAGTTAGAAATGCTTGCTTCTATACAAGTGTCGTTTAGAGTTCTAGTGCGTCGCCTGAGGACAAACAATGAATTTAAGTTGAGGGTGTTGATATACCGTGAGTTTACGATATTTCTAATACATTTCACTTACAAGTTGTGTGTGTCTAGGGCCTTTTTATATTGGTTTTTATGTGTTTTATCATGTTTTGCAGGAAAGGCGTTTAGGCGCGGAAGTTTAGAGACAGCTGAAGGAAATGCTGAAAAAGGCATCCACGGAGGTCATCTACGGATCGTAGGTCCATTCACGGTCCGTAAGTGATGACCGTAGATCAACAGGCATAGTGTTGAGGACAAATCAGGGAAATCTAACCAAGTGTGGAACCACGGTGCCCATTGATGGTCCGTAGATTGATCTACAGACCGTACTGTTGATCCGTAAAGTGAGACTGCGAGGGTTCTAGTACCTGATTTTTGAAGATTCTAAGTATGGAGCTACGGAAGGGATTGACGGACCGTAGGTCGATCTACGGTCCGTGCTGTTGGTCCGTCGTTTGCTTCAGAGAAGCTGATTGTTGGATGCTGAATATTTTCTAAGTCTCGAGTGACGGAAGGGACTTACGGACCGTAGATCCATCGACGGTTCGTAAGTCAGTCTCGTGGATCGAAGACGCGTACCTGAACAAAACTTTCCTTAATTTGTTTCCTTTTTTATTTAGGATTTTTTTTCTATAAATAGGACATGTAAACCTCGTTTTTGGGGGTTAGACACTATTATTCTATTTTTGCTTTGTAACTTTGGAGATTAATTTGCAACCCTAGCAATTATTGATTTCCCAAGTTCGTTTTGAAGATTTTGGCTTTGCAATTCAAGTTAATTTTCTGGGTTTATTATTCTCTTTACGTAAGTTCATGATTTCTCCATCTACAATTATGAATTGTGTTCTTGCTAATATGAGTAACTAAATCCACAACTAGGGTTGTGGGAACCATGATCGATTAACAAAGTATGAATAGTAAATAAGCAATTCTTGACTAGTATTTTGCATGCATTGATAATTCTTTCGTTTAGAAGTCTTTTTAACGGTGGCCAACGTTAGAACTCGCCTTGTTACTACTTGCCGGACCAAGGAGGTAATTAACAAGAAAAGAATTATCAACATAGATTTAGTGTGATACTATCTAATAGGCTAGTGTCGATTGGTGCGAAGTAATAACTAAGCCAAACATCGATTATGATGTCTAATATGAGGTAAAGGTAAGGGTTAGTAAATTATACACACGTAGCCGGACCAAGGTGCGGGGTGAAATTCTCTAGATGCCGGACCAAGGATTTAGAGATACCTAACTTATCACTTTGCATGTAATACACTAGAAAAGGATTGCTATTACTAGGATTACTGCGTTATGAGATTATGGGGAACACGTATACCCTAGTTATTTCTCTTATCTTGATAACAACCAAAGTTGAGTTTAATTATTGACTACTTATTAAGTTCTTACTATTTGTTTCACACAAGCACAACCCCCCTTTTTATTACCTGTTTCTGGAAATAATTTGACTAATCGAATATAATTGTTGGTTAAAAGTAAAGTCTAAACCATTTTCCTCGTGGGATCGATCTCAACCTACAAGTTGGGTTCTTTACTTGATAATGATTGCTTATGCTTCTGAAAGGAGGTGTAATTTGAGCGTATCATGTTGCTTAGTGAATTCTAAGTTATCTTGGGTCGGGTAGCTTAGTGGGCAATAGTGATATTGCTTAGTTGTTTTATTTGTAGTGGAAATACTACTTTTAGAGGGAAGGGATTTAGAGGTAAATTCCCATGTTACAAGCTATTGTAATCTGAATCATTGGTCTATTTGGAAGAAATGGAGTTTGATTTGAAAAGCTTGTGAGGACAGGTAGTGGTTTTCACCGCCCTCAGAGGAAAGGGGTTTCCACGTTAAGTGCTTGTGTTGTTTTTGCTATTTTTCTTGTCTTACTATTGTTCCTTGCATTATTGTGCTAAACCTGTCAAGGGACCTGGTGCATTGACTTTTAGTGGACACTTATATTCTAACAATTGGTATTAGAGAAGGTTCTCTCTATATTGGTTAACACCAAGAGGGGTTCCTGGGCAGAGTGGCTTCTCCACTAAACATGGCATAAGGATAATCGTCTACAAGACCACCTCATTTCAATGGCCAATTCTATAGTTGGTGGAAGACGAAGATGCATGACTTCCTAATTGTTGAAGATAGTGAGGTGTGGGACATTGTGCTTGATGGTCCCTTTATACCTACAATAGAGGTTAAGGAAGGTGATATCACAAGAATTGTTCCGAAGACATGTCACCAATATGATGAAGCTGATAGAAAGAAGATAGAGAAAAGCTACAAGGCCAAGAAGTTGCTGGTGTGTGGGATTGGTACTAAAGAGTATAATCATATCTCCGCCTGTGAGTCCGAAAAGGAGATTTCGGATTGTCTTCGGACAGCTCATGAGGGGATGGAGCAGGTCAAAGATTCAAAGATAGACATGCTAATTGCCCAATATGAAAACTTCACTATAAAATAAGGAGAAACTATTCATGAAATGAGCACTAGATTTACCTCTATCACGAATGAGTTAGGGTCTTTGGGTGAACCTGTTCACACAAGCAAACATGTCAAAAAGATTCTTCGAGTTCTTCCAAAATCCCGATCGAGAAAGATTGATGCTACCACTGAAGCCAAGGACTTGAAAGTGCTCACAATGGATGCTCTTATTGGAAGTCTTCAAACTCATGATATGAATAAAAATCAAGAGACATCAAAGAAGGAAGTGAAGAAGGATAAATCTCTATCCCTCAAGGTGGCATCAGGAAACACATCTGATGAAGTAAAAGACATGGCTTACATCACTAGGAGTTTCCAAAAAATTTTGAGAAAACATAGGGGCTTTCGAAAAGATGGAATTTCAGGTAGGGCTGCAACTGCAAATGATTTGTGTCACAAGTGTGGTAAGCCTGGACACTTTATCAGAGATTGTCCTAATACTAAGGCTAAAAATACAAGACCTGGAGGAGATAAGGACATGAGAAAGGACTTGATCCCTGAAAAAAAAGGAAAGGAGAGCGGCTGCTGACTAAGTTGTAAAGAAGGCCCTTGCTGTCTAGGAAGATTCCTCTAGTGAGTCAGATCAGTCAGAACACCCTGAAGACGTATCAATGGTTGCGGTCAAGTATGATAAAAATGTGTTCAACACCATATTTCGTCTTATGGCAAATTTCGATGACGAAGATGTTGAGGAAGAGGTAACACTTTCTGACATTAAAAAAGATTTGCACACTTATTCTGTTAAGGAGTTGAGAAATCTAGTTGATGTCTTGATTGACTCTATCACTGAGTGATATACCGTGAGTTTACGGTATTTTTAATACATTTCACTTAAGAGTTGTGTGTCTAGAGCCATTTTTATTGGTTTTAATGCATTTTTATCATGTTTGCAGGAAATATGTTCAGACGTGGAAACTTAGAGACACATATGAAGGATGTGCAGAAAAGGGCATCTACGGAGACGATCTACGAACCATAGGTCCATTCACGCTCCATAAATGGTTGACGTAGATAGGCAGGAAAGGCTTAAAGGAGATCAGGGAATTCTTGACTATGTGTGGAACCACAGTTGCAAATAACGGACGGTAGATTGATTTACGGGCTGTACTGCAGCTCCGTCAAATCCTTCAGAGAGGGGATTCCAGTACCTAATTTTGAAGATTCTAAGTATGGAGCTACAGAAGAGGATTGAGTCAGAGAAGTGGTGATTTTGAAGACTGGAAAATTTCCTAAGTCCTGAGCCATGGAGGGGACCTATGGACCATAGATCAATCCACGGTCCGTAGGTCAGTGTCGTAGATTGAAACTGCATCCTGAAACATTATTTCGTTATTTCGTTTCCTTTATAGTTAGGACTTGTTTTTCTATATATAGGGCATGTAAACCTCATTTTTAGGGGCTAGACTTTATTACTTTCATTCTAGTTCTTGACTTGGGAGATTAACTTGCAAATTTAGTAATTCTTGATTTCCTAAGTTCGTTTTGAAGATTTTGGCTTTGAAATTCAACTTGGTATTCTGCGTTTATTCTTCTCATTATGTAAGTTCACGATTTCTTCATCTAAAAATATGAATTGTGTTCTTGCTACTATGGGTAACGAAATCCACAGCTAGGGTTGTGGGAACCATGAGCGATTAACAACGTATGAATAGTCAATAAGTAATTCTTGAATAGTGTTATTGCATGCATTGATAATTCTTTCTTTTAGAAGTCTTTTTAACCAGTGCACGCATTAGAACTGGCCTTGTTGCTACTTACCGGACCAAGGAGGTAGTTAATAAGAAAAGAATTATCAACATAGATTTAGTGTGATACTATCTAATAGTCTAATTTCTATTGGTGTGAGGGTGAAAACTAAGCCATACATCGATGTGATGTCTAATATGAGGTAACAGTATGGGTTAGAAAATTATACACACGTAGCCGGACCAAGGTGCGGGGTGAAATTATCTGGTTGCCGGACCAAGTTATTAGAGATACCTAACTTATCACTTTGCATGTAATACACTAGGAAAGGATTGCTATTACTAGGTTTACCGCGTTATGAGCTTAAGGGGAACACGTACACCCTATTTACGTTCTCAGCTTAATAACAACTAAAGTTTGAATCTTGTTCACTGAATACTTACATAATTTCCTGAATGTGTTTCACAAATCCCCCCCCCCCCATAATTACTTGTTTTCGGAAATACTTTGACTAAATAAATATAATCGTTAGTTAAGTTTAAGTCTAAACCATATTCCTCGTCGGATCGACCCCAACATACAGGTTGGGTTCTTTACTTGATAACGATCGCTTATGCTTCTTTAGGGAGGTGTAATTTGAGAGTATCAAATTTTGGCGCCGCTGCCAGGGAATAAGGCTTTTAGAGTAAGTTTAACTACATTATTGAACTTTAGTCAATTATTTCCTAATTGTCTCCTAATTGTCTCTCAGGTTCCTACTCTAGTATTTGCCAAGTACACGAATTCAAGGAGAATGACTTACTCCCTACGATCCAGAACTAAACAAAACTTTGCGAAGAATGAATAATCAAGGAGCTCCAGTTAATCCTATCGGACGAGTGTTAGGTGATGGTGTTGGGTTGCAGCCTCCAAGGATTGGTGATGAGAATAATCAGATTCAAGTTGAGAATCTACTAAGAGATGCAGTGAGGGTATAGGATCCACTAGGGCCAAGACTGCGTGATAACTATATGGTCAACTTTAATGCTACTGAATCTGATGGACCTATTGTCCTACCTCCTGTATCTCAGGGGCATAGATTTGTGGTGACTAGCAGTTTGATGCAGATGCCAACAATAAGGGGTTTGTTTGCGGGTTTGGCATCGGAGGATCCACATGCTCACGTAGCCAAGCTAAGGATTGTTTGCAAAAGTTATGTGGGTCGATCGGACTTGGACAATGATGTCATTGGATTGCGAGTATTCCCTCTATCATTGCCCGGCGATGCTGCTGTGTGGTTTACTGAGCTTCCTTATAACTCAATCTATACATGGGACCAATTGACTGAGGTGGTCCTAGCAAGATTCTTTCCAGTGTCAAAGAAGCTGAACCACAACGATAAACTCAACAATTTTGTAGCACTACCTGGAGAGTTTGTGAGTAGTTCCTAGGACAGGTTCACTGCTTTCATAAGAGGTGTTCCGAATCACCATTTTCGTGATGAATCGCTAAAGGAGTATTTCTACGGAGGTCAAGATGATAATAGTAAGGCAGTGCTTGATATTATCACTGGGGGTTCATATGGTGAGTGCAATTTTGAGCATATTGTGGAGAAACTAGAGAATATCTCTTGGAACAATAAAGCTTGGAGCACTAGAAAGTCAGCTACTAGGAGGAACATGTTTGTCATTCAAGCTACAAACAACTAGTCGGTAGATGAAATTCATGAGGAGATGGCTCAGATGAGGACCGAACTAGGGTTGGTGTTGAAGCATTTGAGCGGAGAAGAATAAAAGGTAAATGTTGTGAAATATTTGATTAGAGCTCCACCACATGTCAAGGAGTGTTATTATGAAGAAGATAATTATGCAGTGAATGATCAGACAGGGGGTTTTCTTCCAAACGCCTAAGGTTCAATACAAATAATTGGCACCAAGGTCAAGGAAACCAAAGTCAAAACTATGNTTGAGCGGAGAAGAATAAAAGGTAAATGTTGTGAAATATTTGATTAGAGCTCCACCACATGTCAAGGAGTGTTATTATGAAGAAGATAATTATGCAGTGAATGATCAGACATGGGGTTTTCTTCCAAACGCCTAAGGTTCAATACAAATAATTGGCACCAAGGTCAAGGAATCCAAAGTCAAAACTATGTCAACTACAACCGAGAGGGTCAATATGTCCGGGATGGGAACTACAATCGCGACAACAGCTATGGTAACAGGAATGAGAGAGTTGGTCCCTACGACCTTTCTGGGAAAAAAGAATCTGGCAATAGGGAAGCTGGGGGTAGTATATCACATGTTGAGGAGACGATGTAAAAGATGTTGAAGAGGTTTGACACTACTGATCAGAATGTGAAAGAGATGCGCACTGAGTTGTTTGAAAGTGGTCAGAAAGTTGATGCCCATGTAGTGTCAATAAAGCAACTTGAGCAGCAGTTTAGTCAGTTGTTTGGTACTGTGAATACATGCCAATCGGGCACGCTTCCCAGCAACACCATCCATAATCCAAAGAATAATGGGCATTGTATGGCAATCACGACTTGCAGAGAAAAGTAGACTATTGACCCCTCCATGCCATGCAATGTAGAAAAGTGGTAGAAAAAGATGGTGATGTGATTGAGGTTACCGAATAGACTAAAAATGCCACAGAGAAGGAAGCGGAGATAGCCCAAAAGGTTGTTTGCATGTCTAGACCTCCACTTTCTTTCCCACAGAGGTTAGTACAGAAGGCTAAAGAAGGAAAGTATCGCAGGTTCATAACTACGTTGAAATATCTTTCTATCAATGTCCTTTTGCTAGAAGTTTTGGAGTAAAAATGCCTGGGTATCCAAAGTTCATGAAGGACTTGGTGACCAAAAAGAGGGATGTCAGTTTTGAGAATGATGAGAGATTGCAGCATTGTAGTGCCACTTCTACGAGGTCACTGGTACAAAAGAAAGATGATCCTGGAGCTTTCACTATTCCATGCACCATTGGTAGGATGCACTTTGCGAAAGCTTTGTGTGATTTGGGTGTCAGCATTAACTTGATGCCATTGTCGATTTATAAGAAGTTGGGTTTAGGAGCTCCAAAACCAACTATGATGCATTTACTTATGGCTGATAGAACTGTGAAAAATCCCATTGGATAGCTTCAAGATGTCCTTCTGAAGGTGGGGCCGTTCATTTTTCCGACAGACTTTGTTATACTTGATTGCGAGGTTGACTTTGAGGTCCCCATCATCTTAGGGAGATCATTCCTTGCTACTGGGCGTGCCTTAGTCGATATGGAGAGAGGGCAGATGAAGTTCCGACTGAATAAGGAGGAGGTGACCTTTAACGTCTATAAGTCTATAAAGAAGGAAAGTGATCTTAAATCGGTATCTATAGTGAGTCACACTTTCAAAAGATGTGCTGAAGTGTTTAGTAAGGAGAAGTTAGGTGCAACGTTGCACACAAAGAAGAAGTGCCATGCTCAAAAGACAGAAAAGCGCAAACTAGCTCCTGATGATCTGGTGTTGTTTTATAAATCAAGGTTGTGTTGTTTTCGGGGAAGATCCAAGTCCTTGTGGACTGGACCATTCAGAGAGACCCAAGTGTCCCGACATGGAGTGGTTGAGCTCGATAAAAGGAGTGGGACACGGTTCATAGCCGACCAACGGAGGATAAAAACCTACATGGGAAATTCTGAGAATGTAAATGCAATGATAGAGGCATGGCATCTTGATGAAGTCTGAGTAATCAAGGGGCCTACGTGGTACCACGACGTTAAATCAAGCGCTTCTTGGGAGGCAACCCAAGATGTAAAATCTAGCCAACTATAGGTTTTTCTTTTCCATTTAGAAGTTTTCTTCGATTATTTGAATTTTCGTAATCCTTTAGATAGGTGTATTATTTTCTTTATTAGTGTTGGCTAGATATAGCATAGGGTCCATGTCTATAAAGTGTCTAGAAATTGTAAAAAGAAAAAGGACTATGCAGAGGATGAAAAGACAAATCTGTAGAAAAAAAACTATGCAGAGGTCTACGGACCCCATCAACAATCCGTAGGTCAATCTACGTACCATGAATGGTGTCCGTAGATCCCATGAATGTGTCCTAAATTTGTGCAAGTGTGGGTGCCTCTAGCAGCGTGAGCACTATTGATGGTGCAGCGAGAGTTGATGTTAGCACTACTGATGGTGCTGAGATGAGAGATGCAGAAACTACTGAGGGTGACCCAAGTGTTGATCGAGCGGGCTCCGAGAAACCACACCCACTCGCTTGTTGATGAGTCTTCGGCGCTATGCGCCACAGGCTTTCTTCACCCAATCCTGTACTCTTTCATTTTTGTTCTTTGGGGACAAGTGCACTATGTTTTGTTGGGGGTGGGGTAAACGGATTATGAGTGATAGGGTGAAGTCTGAGTAACCCAACTCATAATCCTCTCTTGGGGTTTTCTTGCCTGTGTTCTTTTTCCCCAAGAGACTGTTTTAATTTCTGTTGAACTGGCATGTGTTAGGATTGTTTGTGTAGAAGCATGAGAAAGAATAAAAGCATGATGGCATAATAAAAGGAAGAAAAATGATACCCGTCCAAAATATGTGTTATGTGCTAAAATCTGTAGGCTAGAATGAGTTCAATGTGTTGGCTCTGAGTATGACATGAAAAAGAACCAACTTGATTTCATTACCTAAGCTAAAACTTGAACTAGGTAATATGATAATGAAACTATGTGCCAAGATTGTGTGAGAATGGTTGTTTGTTCAGACAGTTTTGTACCAATCTAGAACTTGCCCCATTGGTCCTGCTAGGATGATCTAGGCTAGAAGTTAGGAAGTGATCATAGGCCATTGTTTATTTTAGTCCACCTAAGCCTAAAATGATCTAACCAAATGATAACATTATTCCCTTTTGATCCAAATAGTTGAGCGTAAAATTGACCAATTCGTTTGATTCACCTAACTCACCTTCCCTTCAAAAATATTGTCTTGGCCCCGGTCCCTCCTGGGTCATGTGTACCTTGACTTAGGCCAAAAGCCTAAGTTGAGGCTGGCTAAGCCCAAAAGTTACCTTGATCTTGGCCCTGGTCCGACATCGGACATTGTGCACCTCAACTAATGCAAAATACATAAGTTAAGGGTGGCTATGAAAAGGAAACCAAATGAAAATAGTTTCGTGTTGAAGAGAGGAAAAAGTATGAAAGAGGATGTGACTTCGTGCAAAAGAAACAAAAGAAAAAAAAAGTGAAAGAAAGAAGAAGAAAGTGAAAAATAAGAGTCAAAAAGTCGAAAGTCACATCCATGTTGCAAAGAAACAAAGGAAAGAGCTTAAAATGGAAGGATGCCAAAAGTAGGTCAAGGAAAAGGTAAAAAGCCAATGTAATGTCTAGGAGGGCTAAAAGTCACTAAAAAGTACGCAAATGTACCACACCTGACCCTGAGCCTACCTTACAAGCTAAGAAAGTCCTATAGTGGTCCTAGCAAATAGTTTAGAGATTCTAAGCAGTGTAAATAAGGGCAAGCCTATGGTATTGAGCACTAATTGTACTTGAAATCACTTATGAGCGTGAGTGTTGAATGAATCCTTGTACTCAAAATTATATCCGTTCTATGAAAAAGGGATTTCGTTGGAAGTAAGGGCACTAGTTATATTGTCGAAAAGTTGGTACCTTGGTGATAGCAAAACAGTGTATGTTGTGTGCTGATTGGTTGATCTTTGTCATATTTTGATCCACATGAGTTAGCTTGTTTAGTTTAAGAGAAAAGATTTGCACTCGAAGAGAGAGTCGGAATAGAGAGCCATATGATTGCTTGTGCTTAAATGCTTGCTTCTATAAAAGTGTCATTTAGAGTCTTAGTATGCCGCTTGAGGACAAACAACGAATTTAAGTTGAGGGTGTTGATATACCATGAATTTATGGTATTTTTAATTTAATTCACTTAAGAGTTGTGTGTGTCTAGGGACATTTTGTACTGGTTTAACTGCATTTTTATCATGTTTGCAGGAAATATGTTCAGATGTGGAAACTGAGAGAAACAATTGATGGATGTGCAGAAAAAGGCTCTATGGAGGTGATCTATGGACCGTAGGTCCATTCACGCTCCGTAGATGGTTAACGTAGATGGGCAGGCAAGGCTTGAAGGAGATCAAGGAATTTTTGACCAAATGTGGAACCGCAGTTGCAAACAACGGACAATAAGTTGATCTATGGGCCGTACTGCAGTTCCGTCAAATCCTTCAAAGAGGGGGTTCCAGTTCTTGATTTTGAAGATTCTAAGTATGGAGCTACGGAGGAGGAACCACGGACCGTAGATCAATCCACAATACGTACTGGTGATCCTTCAATTGAGTCAGAGAAGTGGAAATTTTGTAGATTGGAAAATTACCTAAGTCCTGAACCACAGAGGGGACCTACGGACCATAGATCAATCCATGGTCCGTAGGTCAGTGTCGTAGATTGAAACCGCGTCCTGAAACATTACTTCCTTATTTCGTTTCCCTTTTAGTTAAGACTTGTTTTTCTATATATAGGTCAAGTAAACCTCACTTTTGGGGGCTAGACTTTATTACTTTTATTCTACTTGTTGACTTGGGAGATTAACTTGCAACTTTAGCAATTCTTGATTTCCTAAGTTCGTTTTGAAGATTTTGGCTTTGAAATTCAAGTTGAGATTCTTGGTTTATTCTTCTCATTACGTAAGTTCATGATTTCTTCATCTAAAAATATGAATTGTGTTCTTGCTACTATGGGTAACTAAATCCACAACTAGGGTTGTGGGAACCATGAGAGATTAACAACGTATGAATAGTAACTAAGTAATTATTGAATAGCGTTATTGCATGCATTGATATTTCTTTCGTTTGGAAGTCTTTTTAACCATTGTTGCTACTTGCCGGACCAAGGAGGTAATTAATAAGAAAATAATTATCAACATAGATTTAGTGTGATACTATTTAATAGTCTAATGTCGATTGGTGCGAGGGTGGAAATTAAGCCATACATCGATGTGATGTCTAATATGAGGTAACGGTAAGGGTTAGTAAATTATACATACGTAGCCGGACAAAGGTGTGGGGTGAAATTCTCTAGTTGTCGGACCAAGGAATTTGAGATACCTAACTTATCACTTTGTATGTAATACACTAGGAAAAGATTGCTATTACTTGGATTACCACGTTATGAGCGTATGGGGAACTCGTACACCCTAGTTACTTTCTCATCTTAATAGCAACTAAAGTTTGAATCTTGCTCTCTGAATACTTACATAATTTCCAAAATTCGTTTCACAAATTCCTCCCCTTTAATTACTTGTTTTTGGAATTACAGTGACTAAACAGATATAATCGTTAGTTAAGTTTAAGTCTAAACCATATTCCTCGTGGGATCGATCCCAACCTACAAGTTGGTTTCTTTACTTGATAACAATTGCTTATGCTTCTTTTGGGAGGTGTAATTTATCGTATCACCGAGTTAACAACTGAAAAGGACTTGATGAATAATAGCCTAGATATATTTCTTGAAGAAAAGGTTGGGTTGGTCGAACATTTGTCAGTTGTGGAGGAACAACTGATAGTCCTAGAAACTGAGAATCTAGAACTCAAAGAAGGAATGAAAATGGTGAATGAAAAATATGGCAGAGGCAAGGGAGAAGCTAGAAATCTCCAACTAGAGCTGGAAATTAGCCTGAATAGTGCTGAGACTAAACTTGCACTGGCTTTGGAGAGAAACAATCGGCTGGAAAGGGACATGGTCCGACTTAAAGAAGAGCTTGAAAAATCTATGAGATGGGCAAACACTTCTAAGATACTCTCTAGCATCGCAAGCCAAGGTCAACACAGTGGGAAAGGGCTAGGTAGTTCAAACATCTACCCTCCCTATAATCCTCACAGTAAATATGTGTCTGTCTCTAACAATATGTTGTGTCTTCATTGTGGTTGTAATGGCCATTTAAAGAAGGATTGTCCAGCTTTTAAAAGGTCCCAGGAAAATCTTCTTACCTACACTACACAGAAAATTAAAAAAAACAAGGGACATGCTCCCATTCCAAAAGGGTCTAAAATGAGACTTTTGTACCTCATTGGACAAAAAGTTCTCTTATCACACCTCTATATACCTACTGGGGACTCAGACTGAAATGAGTTCCCAAGTCTAATAAGTGATCTTTATTGTAGGAGAGTGGAGAAAGTAGCAGTCATTGCCGGTTCATGGACAATGGATACTCAAAGAAAATGAATGGGAGGACTTATAACTTCCTATCGCACAAAGCACTTCAAGGTGGAGGTTTCTCTTTTGGAAATGGAAAGAAAGGATATATTTTTGGGGTTGGAAGAGTTGGAAAATCGCTGGAGCACTCTATTGAAAATGTGTACTACGTAAGTGGACTGAAATATAGTCTTCTTAGTGTATCTCAAATATGTGACAAGGGAAATGTAGTGAAGTTTCTATCAAAAAATTGCATAGTTACTAATCTGGTGACGAGAGAAGTAATTCTAATAGCGAGAAGGCAAAAAAACATGTACATTGCTGACCTGGATACGGCTGAGGGAGATGATCTTACCTGTCTTAGTGCTCAAAGTGAGAATGCCAATCTATGGCATAGAAGACTTGGACATGTGAGCTCCTCTCTGCTAAACAAACTTTCTTCCAGGGACCTGGTCTGGGGGTTACAAAAGTTGAAGTTTAGTGATACCAAGGTGTGCAATGTATGTGTCAAAGGCAAACAAATCAGATCCATCTTCAAGTCAAAGAAGTAAGTAAGTTCTTCTCGTTCCCTTGAACTTATTCACATGGATCTATGTGGACCTATGAGGATTCAGAGCAGGGGTGGAAATAAGTACATTTTGGTGATTGTTGATAATTATTCAAGGTTCACTTGGACAATGTTCTTAAGGTCCAAGGATGAAACATTTGATGTACTGATGACCTTCATCAAGATGATTCAAGCAAATCTAGACTAGAAGATTGCAGGGATCAGGTTCGATCCTGGAACTGAATTTGAAAATGCTGAATTTGAAAATGCGAAGTTTGACAACTTCTGTGTTGAAAATGGAATTCATAATGACTTCTCTGCTCCCACAACAAAATGGTGTTGTGGAAAGAAAGAACATAAATCTGGTTGACATAGCCAGAACTTTGCTTATTGACTCCAATCTTCTGAAATCCTTCTAGGCCGAAGCAGTCAATACTGCCTGCTATGTAACCAACTCTTGCTTGATCAGGTCCTTGCTGAACAAGACACCTTATGAGCTGCTATACAACAGAAATCCCAAGCTGAACTATCTGAGGGCATTCGATTGTATGTGTTTCATACTTCACAATGGCAAGGATGATCTAGGAAAATTGGATCCTAGAAGTGACGAAGGAGTATTTGAAGGATACTCGTCCTCCAACAAGGCCTATAGAGTGTACAACAAAAGAACTTTGTGCATTGAAGAAAGCATTCATGTGATCTTTGATGAAGATGGTGCCTTGTCAGATTTAAATGACATAGACGAGAATGAACTTGAAGAACTCCTTCAGATTCAGAGAGATGAAGTGAATGAATCTCTGACTTAAAGTGCTTAAGATCCAGGAGATGCTGATCAGGAGTCATCAGAAGAAGTGACAGAAAATGTTGAGCCTGGAGAGGGACTTGGTACCTCCGTGAATGCAGATCCAAATGGATCTTCCTAACCTGAAGAGAATGTTCATGAGGAAGTAGAAGAAGTCCAAACAGATCAACTTCAACTTCTTAATGCTCAGTCCAGGCGGAAACACTAGTCATCTCATCCTCTTGACAATCTTGTTTCTTCTTTGAATTCTGGGATACAGACTAGATCCAAAGTAAGAAATTTGGTTGCTTTTTCAACCTTCATAACTAGCATTGAGCCAAAGAACATCAAGGAGGACTTGAAAGAAGCTTATTGGGTAAATTCTATACAAGAGGAACTCCATCAATTTGAACGGAGCAGAGTATGGCAACTAATCCCTAGACCTGCTGGAAGAACTATTATTGGGACTAGGTAGGTGTTCAAAAATAAACTTGATGAAAATGACATTATCACAAGGAACAAATCGAGGTTAGTGGTTCAAGGCTACAATCAAGAAGAAGGCATTGACTATGATGAAACATTTGCTCCGGTTGCCAGAATGGAGGCCGTTAGAATTCTCATTTCTTTTGCAGCCTATATGGAGTTCAAGTTGTTGCAGATGGATGTCAAAAGTGCCTTCCTAAATGGTGACTTGAAGGAAGAAGTGTACGTAAAACAACCTCCTAGATTTGAAGATATTTATCTCCCAAATCATGTGTTAAAATTGGACAAGGCTCTTAATCGACTTATACAGTCTCCTATGGCTTAGTATGAAATGATGTCTAGCTCTTTGCTAAAAAGTGATTCCAAGAACGGGAATATTGACAATACTTTTTTCCTGAACTCTAGAGGGAGAGTTGCTTATCATTCAAGTGTATGTGGATGACATCATCTTTGGAGCCACATCCGAGGTCTTATGTGAAAAATTTGCTAATTTGATGGGAAATGAATTCGAGATGAGCATGATGGGAGAGCAGACCTTTTTCATGGGATTGAAGATCAAGAAAACTCCAAATGGGACCTCAATTTATCAAGAAAATATATCAACGAATTGCTGAAAAAGTTTCACATGACTGATTCAAAGCCAATTGACACCCCCCATGGGCACCAACTCAAAATTGGGAGATGGTGATTCTGGTGGCTTGGTAAATCAGACTATGTACAGGGGAAATATCGGATCACTGTTGTATCTAACAACAAGTAGACCTAACATAGTGTTCAGTGTAGGGATGTGTGCAAGATTTCAAGCTTGTCCTTAAGACTCGAACCCTTCGTTGTAAGTAGTATTTTAACAATGAATTTATAATTTCTTTTGTGTTAAGGTCAGGTCAGTAGATATAACACCTTGAGTTCAGAAAAGAATTAAAGAGAATTCATTCAAGTCATTCCTTAGTTCTTTTAAGTTTTAGGTCAACTTCAAACGACCATAACATTCCTTACAAGATGAGTTAGGAGAGCCATAAGATATCAAATTCTTGGAATCTTCTTTCCAACGCCTCCGAGTTTGCTAATTTTTGAGCTCGTATGTGGTAGATATGACTTTTTGAAGTCGGGCTATTCAAATAAGGAAAGATACCCAAGAATATAAAGGGTATTTTGGTCTTTTCCTTTCTCAATCAACTTAAAATAAATTTTAGTAACATTTTAGGGGAATATCTGATTTGGGTCAGTTTTCGTAAATCCATAGAGGTTTAGGGTTTTAGAAGAGAGTTCATTCAAGTCATTCCTAAATTCTTTTAAGTTTTGGGTCAACTTCAAAACGACCATAACTTTTGGCACATGATGAGTTTGGAGACCCATAAGTTATCAAAGGAAAGATCTTTGAGTCCTCTTTCCAACACCACCGAGTTTGCTAATTTTCAAGCTCGTATCAGGGAGATATGCCCATTTGAAGTCGAGATGTCCAATTAAAATAAGTTACCCAAAAATATGAGGAGTATTTTCGTCATTTCCTTACCCAATTGGATTTAAACATTTTTAGTAAAGTTTTAGGAGTTTAAACTGGATGGAATCAGTTTTAGTTATTCCTAAAATACACTTAGGGATTTTAGAGGAGTTCAAAAAGAGATAAAGAAGAGAAAAAAAGGAAAAAACATGGATGGTTCAAGGCATTGGTCAATGTTCTTGCAATTCTTCGAGGGATTTCTCCAAGGATTTTATCCTAAGAGGTATGTAAGCTTCCATAGTGTTGTGTTTTTCGCCCACACGCCAATCATGAGTTTCTTTTAAGAATTTCATCCATGATATTGAGTATATTGATAATCTTATTTAGTTCTTGAAGTTTTCTGCTTCATTTTTTATAATACAGTTCATGTTGAGTTCTTGAGGTAAAAGTTACGAATGAGTGTTGTTCTTGGTGTATTTTTGGTGTAGAAATCGTTGTAATTAGGTTGGGTTTAAGGATCTAAAAGAGTTTGGAGGAAAACATTCGAGTTTAGACAAAGTAGGGATGGCTTATTTTTTGAAGAAAATTTCGTCTGAAATGTAGCTTGGGCGGCGCGCCCCTGTAGCTTCTGAGGGGCTGGCGCCCTGCGCCTGCAGTGCACCCCAAACCAGCTTCAGTCAAATGAGGGATGTCCCGGTGTGCCACTGCTGCGCCAGGGACGTCAAGTCCTTTCCACCTCCATTCTTCATTCCGTATTTGATCTTTCAAAACATGTCTTCACTCTCTTAGTGATTTTTATTATCCAACCTACATAAAATCATCAAGAAATACTATATATCAAGTCATGATCCTTGAAATCATAATTCAAATTCAAGGAAGAGTCAAGATTAGAGTTCAAGAAAGTCTTTAAGTTAAATTGTGAATCCGTCGAGATCAACTACCAATTTGAGTAAAGTTTGAGAAAGTCTTTTGAGTGTTTTCGAGGAGTCTTCTACAATAAATCTTAAATTGTTTGAAGACTTGAGTAAGTGAGTATGAAAATGAGGAGAATGTATTCACGAGTCTACACTATCATTCAGATCCTTGAGTTAAGTCGTTCATGTCCATAAATTCCTCATGAACTCCATAAATTGAGTATCTTTGATAGGAGTAGTATCTTCAAGTTCTATGTCTTGAGTTCCTAATTTGTTTGAGATTGTAGTTCTAACCATGGGAAGACTATATGTTACCCATGAAAGTCCTTGAGTTGAGTAGTTCATACCCATAATTCCGCATGGACCTCTCCGAGTCGAGCATTCTTGAGATCATTAGTATCATTGACTCCTTGATTTCTAGAGTTGTTGGATTCCAAGTATTGAGTTCTATGCATAGTTATTGAAAACCTTGAATTGAGTCTTTCACGTCCATAATTTGGCATGAACCCTATTTTTCGAAGTCTTTTTAAAAATTGTTTTAAAGACATGAGCACTCAGTTGATGACAAGTAGAGCTGAGTTCATTTTCTTTAAAATGATATATGGGAACTAATTATTCCACGAGTAAATGGTTTTACATTTAAGATGAGAGGAAATTGAGATTTCCAAATGAGTTTTGAGTTGTTTTAGTACCATCTCTTTTAAGAGAAAGATTTTTGAGTAATAATCTTAAAACATTCTATTTTTAAAAATATGAGCTAGTTAAATTTTGGGAGTAGTATTGAGCACCGATATGTGGGAGAGTTAAGACAACTCACAGCCCTCATAAACCATGTAGCCAATGTGGGTAGAAAAAGTCATACTTTTTATATGATTCCTTAATGCTTTTTAACATAGACTAGTGGATCCACTTAGTAGTAGGTTCTACACCCAGACAAAGTATAGGATAGTTCTGGCCGCGTGAGCTAGACGTTGTATCATCACATAGCTCATAGTGATATTTGTCGGTTAGAGAATCTCCCACAAAGTTATATTGTATTTTTTATATACAAATTGAGTTATTACTGTAATCTTCAATACATTGAGTTGGTATCTAATGTTTTAAAAGCTTTCCATATATTGTATCTTTTATTTTTGCTTTACTTAGAGTTGAGTATACAAAGAAGAGTATCTTATTGTTGAGTTGACCCTTATTTCTCTGAGTTGAGTTGAACTAGGTTTCACTGAGTTGATTATCCTCTTATTGAGTTGAGCCCTATTTTTACTGAATTGAGTTGAACTATTTTCTTTGAGTTGAGTGAGTTGAGTAAGTTGAGAAGAGGTAAGTATGTTTCTTTTCTGTCAGTTCAAGCTTATATTTATGCTTTAGAATTCCCCTTGTGTAACACCTTGGAAAACTTGTAGGTGAAACTAGAGCCTTACGTGTGAGTTGTTGAGTTTGATATGGGGTTTTATGTCATAAAATGACTTCTCAATCTTAGGTTGAGGGGTTTAGGGGTTAAAAGTGAAGGTACGACTCCCCAAGGACCAACGAAGGGTCCTTGAGGAGGACCCTAAAGTCTAACCCAAAGGCTGCCCCAAAGAACCAAAACTGCCAATCTTTCATGACCTACGGATGGGACCTACTAGGCGTAGGTCCATCCATGCCCCGTGAAACCAAACCATAGGTTAAGATCCCTAGATGGAGAGTTGCCGACCCCACCCAAGGACCTGTAGGACGGGGTGTGATTCGACCCACTGTCCGTGGGTCAAGTGGTGTGAGTCACACCTGAAAGTCTGCCTAGGTTCAGCCAAGTCAAGGACTAAGTGGTAAATTCCTAGGATGGTTAGTTAAGTTAGGGGTCAGTTTATTTTGATTATTTAGAGTTATTTAACGCTTTTAAAACTATTAACTACCCCTTTTCAACTGTCCCAAACACAAAATAGAAACCACCTCCTCTCCAAATAATTATATCTAGAAACCTCCATTGGGGAAGAAGAAGTCAAGGTTTGAAGCTCAAGAGTTCATCTTTTCTCTTCAATTTCATAGAGACTCTTCATTCCAGGTATGGTAGTTTTGATTCATGGTTTACTTTCCATCCATGATGTCCTCAAACCTTCAATTTCGAAGTTGGAAATTCTCCAAAACTAAGGGTTTTCATTCTAGGTCATGGATTCCTTCTCAAAACGTTTTCAATGTTTTAATTATCATATATCGAGATTGAATTTCTGTTTTATGGTGAATTTCAGATAAAATCCCCTATGAATCCATGATTCCCCCTAACCCTAATTTATGACTATGTGATGTGGGTGAAATGTAGTAAGATGAATGTTATGCAATTGATCTTGTAATGGTTTAGTTACTTGAATTATGTCATTATTCATGCCTAAATTGTAATATTCTAGATGTTTGGGTTGAGATTAATTCATAGCCTTGGAGGGAATATTATGAAGGATTGATGTATAATCATGCTGCTATGTATATGCTTGGTGATTTCAATGAAAGTAATGTGATCATAACTACAATGCAATTGTGTTATTACTGAAAGGTTATTATCAATTGTACACTTGTGAATGATGATGATATATTGTCAAGGGTTTCTTTAATGTAATGATACATCTTGAATTGGTAGGCTTAGGGAAACCTCTTCTTGTGTAATTAAAAGTGATCTTGATTGATGTACCTTGAATTGGTAGGTTTTGGACATCCTCTTCTTGTGTAATTAATGTAGCATGACTTAATGGACATGAATATATAGGCCAATGACATTCCTTTCATAAATGACTAATAAAGTATTCTAAGGTTTTGTCTTGAATCGATAGACCAATGGCATTCCTTTCATATTAAGTCAATGAACTAATGTAATGATGAATCTTGAATCGATAGGCCAATGACATTCCTTTAATGAGAATTCAATGAGCTATCCTAATAATGTACCATGAATCGATAAGCCAATGGCATTCCTTTCATGTGTGTAATAATGTACCTTGGGTCGATAGGCCGATGGCATTCCTCTCAAGTATAATAATGTTAATGAGAATGAACTACTCTATGGGAATGTAAGCTTAGCACCGGGAGGATATGGTATGATGGAAGCTCTCCCCACGTTAGGTCGGGCTTCAATGAACATCTTTCTTATCCAATAACTATATGCCCACATAGGTTATTAGCTAGTGGATCTACCTAAGCTAAATTAACGGTTCTACCTTAGGCAAGTAGACCAACCCTTACGGTGTCGGAGACACCGGATTCCATGTTAAGCTCACATGGTCTATGTCGGTTAGGGCCTATTCCCATCATGTGAGATACGTGCTATAATTACTCAATAGGTTCTATGAAGTGTGGGTGGTAGTATGGGAAGACATTTGTGTATTGCACGAGAAGGCTTTGAGAGGGCTATGATGTGTTCTCTAATGTCTTAATGTCTAATGAAATGAATGTGCTCATAATGAAGCTAATGAGAATGTTGACTTGAAGGCTTAATGAAATGATGAATGCTTAACTTGGAAATGTTATTATGAGTTACTTTCCTTGTCATGACTTATTAAATGTGAATATTCCTTATCTATTATTATTGACCAAAGATGAGAATGAAGAATGGTAAGTTCATCTATTGGTGGCCTCAAAGTTGTACTTAGTATGAATGGTAGTTGGGATGCGATTCTTACATTGCACAAGTATATCTTAGGTTACTTAAGATGATGGCTCTAATATTTTGTAGTGGCTTATATGTTGAATATGCTTGTATCTTAAGCCTCTTATACTAAAGTTCATGATGTTTCTCAAAATTGGCATATAGTATGATGTTTAACCAAAATGTCCTTTTTAAGCATGATTTTTGCATGGCTATCATACTTGGTATATTTTTTTTGTGTGCTAACCCATATATTTCTTCTATTTTTCTACAAAGTGTAGGTTCCGGATCTTAAATTGATTTCTTCGGAGTAAAGCTTAGATTGACTATTCTCTAAGCTTTTGGTGAGCTTTCAAGATTCGAGGACATATACGAGTCTTTAGTAGTTTCTCTTATGTCTTTTTACGTTTCATACTATGTTGAAGGGCTGTGACCCTATCTTTGTTTCTAGTTGTATTAGATGGCCATGTGAGACAAGTTAGACTTTCGCTGTTTTGTTTTAAATAAAGTTTTCGATTGTATGGATTAAAAGTTTTAAATTCCGTACCATTTTTTTATGTCTTATGTTATGAATGTTATGAGGCTTGTATGAGGCTCTTCAGAGTCTTGTACGTCGTGTCACATCCGAAATGTAGGCTCGGGTCATGAAAAACATGTTATCAGAGCACAAGATATTAGGATGGTTTTTAGGATTGATGTCTTACAAGCCACGTCTGGTAGAATCTTGTACATGAGTGTGAAGCACGCCACATTTATGAATGAGAGGATATAAAATATTATGAAACTACACTTGTTTCATTACTCTTTAAGTCTTTCCATAGAGTTTAGCTCTATAAAAGTCCTTTTCCTAACCCTTTTCTTGTGTCTATAGGATATGAATACAAGAAGGGCGAACACAAGAAGGATGGAAGAGGAGAATGTGAATAAGGGAGTTCCTCCCCAAGGTCCTCAAGTTCCTCAAGGCAATCAAGCTCCGGTTGAAAATGTGACCCTAGAAGAGTTTAGAACCACTATCCAAATGATGACTCAAGCCATGACGGTTCAAGCTCAAGCCGTGAAAAATCAAGCCCAAGCTATGACGGCCCAAGCCAATAGGGGTGTTGAGACTCATGTGAACCCTTATGTGTGCACTATGGCTTCTAGGTTGAGGGACTTTGTGAGGATGAGTCCTCCGGTGTTTCTTGGTTCCAAGGTAAGAGAGGATCCCCAAGAGTTTGTGGATGAGGTGTATAAGGTAGTTGATGTTATGGGGGTGACTTCAGTAGAAAAAGCAGAGCTAGCCGCATACCAATTGAAGGATGTTGCCCAAGTTTGGTTTACTCAATGGAAGAGCAATAGGCCGGTAGAAGCGAGTCCCATTGATTGTGAAGTGTTTAAGAAAGCATTCCTTGATAGGTTCTTTCAGCGTGAGAAGAGGGAACTTAAGGTGGAAGAATTTATCAACCTTAGGCAAGGTAGCATGAGTGTGGAAGAGTATTCCTTGAAATTTACGCTATTTTCTAAGTATGCTCCATCTTTGGTGTCTAATCCGAGGGATAAGATGAGTAGATTTGTGACGGGTGTGTCCAACCTAGTTGAGGAAGAGTGTCGTACAACAATGCTCTGTGATGACATGAATATATCTAGGTTTATGGTTTTTGCTCAACAAATTGAGGAGTCTAAAATTAAGAAAAATAATAGGGAGATGAAGAGAGATAGGTCTGATGAGCACGGTCAACCAAGGTTCAAAAAGAGAGCTTCTAACCAAGATTCTTCAAGCACTCCTAGGGTTAACCAAGAGAAAGATAGTGGGTCTCCATTTCCTAAACCTATTTGCACTAATTATGGAAACAGTGATCATCAGGTGAAAAATTTCCCTACACTCACGGCCAAAGGAAGAGAGTCCAAACAAGCTTCTCTTAATGGCCCGGATCATAATGCTCCAAAGTTTGGTCGTTTCTATGCACTCCGATCTAGAGAGGACAAAGGAGCTCTTCCAGATGAAGGCACGGGTACGTTGATAGTTTCTTAATGTTGTAATTGTTTTATTAAGGTCACTATGTTATTTTCATGTTAGCCTTAGTATGGGTTTACTCCCAAGGGGGAGATGGTATGTTTTGATAGTAAGGTTGTTGAGAGTTTCGATATCCTTATCTCTTTCCTTCTATTCCTATTCAAGCTTGAGACCAGGAGTTCCTTGTAGCTTGTTTCATGTTATGGAGTAATCTGTGATTATGTGTTTCCATGGTCTCCTTATGTCATGCATGTTCTTGATGAATTCACATTTAATGAGAAAATGATTTTTTATGATTTTTATTCCTCATATTGATGTGCATTTAGTATGAGTTGCCTATATGCTTCATGAGGTGAATTGTTGAACATGCTTAAATGTGCTTTTGAGAATAATTTCATAATTTTCTTCATGATGTTATGATGAGAATGCTTTGAGTTGGAGAAGGTAATTCCTCCAATGAAATGAGAAATGTTGAAGTTTTCATGAATAATGAGTTTGTGCATTGTTAGTATATTGAGATGAAGTTGATGTTTCCTCCTTGTTATGTGCATTGCTATGATGTTTCATGCTTGATGGGCTGCTAGTCTTGAGTCTTTAATTCCGTAAAGTGTTTAAAGTGTCATTCGAGGATGAATGTTCCCAAGGGGGAGATAATGTAACACCTCGAAAAGTAGTAGGTGAAACTAGAGCCTTACGTGTGAGTTGTTGAGTTTGATATGGGGTTTTATGTCGTAAAATGACTTCCTGAGATTAGTTTGAGGGTTTTAGGGGTTAAACGTCAAGGTACGACTCCCCAAGTACCAACCAAGGGTCTTTGAGGAGGACCCTAAAGTCTAACCCCAAGGCTGCCCCAAAGTACCAAAACTGCCAAATTTTTCATGACCTACGGATGGGACCTACCGGGCGTAGGTCCATCCACGCCCCATGGAACCAAACCGTAGGTCAAGACCCCTAGATGGAGAGTTGAAGACCCCACCCACGGACCTGCATGACGGGGCATGAGTGCACTCATGGTCCGTGGGTTAAGGGGCTTGAGTCACACCTAAAAGTCTGCCTAGGTTCGGCCAAGTGAGGGACTAAGTGGTAAATTCCTAGGGTGGTTAGTTAAGTTTGGGGTCGTTTTATTAAGATTATTTAGAGTTATTTAAGGCCTTTTTAACTATTAACTACCCCTTTTCAACTCATAATTCCCAAAACACAAAATAGAAACCACCTCCTCTCCAAATAATTCTCTCTCTTGAAACCTCCATTGGAGAAGAAGAAGTCAAGATTTGGAGCTCAAGAGTTCATATATTCTCTTCAATTTCATAAAGAATCTTCACCCAAGTTATGGTAGTTTTGATTCATGGTTAACTTTCCATCCATGAAGTCCTCAATCCTTCAATTTCAAAGTTGGAAATTCGCCAAAACTAAGGGTTTTCATACTAGGTCATGGATTCTTTCTCAAAACATTATCAATGGTTAAATTATCATATATTGAGATTGAATTGCTGTTTTATGATGGTTTTAAGATAAAATCCTCCATGAATCCATGATTCCCCCTAACCCTAATTTATGACTATGTGATGTGGGTGAATTGTAGTAAGATGAATATTATGCAATTGATCTTGTAATGGTTTAGTTACTTGAATTATGTCATTATTCATGCCTAAATTGTAGTATTGTAGATGTTTGGGTTGAAATAGATTGATAGCCTTGGAGGGAAAATTATGAAGGATTGATGTATAATCATGATGCTATGTATATGCTTTTTGATTTCACTCAAAAGTAATGCGATCATGACTACAATGTAATTGTGTTATTATTGAACGGTTATTCTCAATTATACACTTGTGAATGATGATGATATATTGTGAAGGGTTTCTTTAATGTAATGATACATCTTGAATTGGTAGGCTTAGGGCATCCTCTTCTTGTGTAGTTGAAAGTGATCTTGATTGATGTACCTTGAATTGGTAGGCTTAGGGAATCCTCTTCTTGTGTAATTAATGTATTATGACTTAATGAACATGAATCTATAGGCCAATTACATTCCTTTCATAAATGACTAATGAAGTATTCTAAGGATTTGTCTTGAATCGATAGGCCAATGGCATTCCTTTCATAATGACTCAATAAACTAATGTAATGATGAATTTTGAATAGACAGGCCAATGTCATTCCTTTCATTAGGATTCAATGAGCTATCCTAACAATGTACCATGAATCGACAGGCCAATTGAATTCCTTTCATGTGTGTAATAATGTACCTTGGGTGGATAGGCCGATGGCATTTCTCTCAAGTATAATAATGTTAATGAGAATGAACTACTCTATGGGAATGTAAGCTTAGCACCGAGTGGATATAATAAGATGGAAACTCTCCCCATATTAGGTCGGGTTTCAATGAACATCTTTCTTATCCCATAACTATGTGCCCACATAGGTTATTAGTAGTGGATCCACCTAAGCTAAATTACCGATTCTACCTTAGGCAAGTAGATCAACCCTTACGGTGTGGGAGACACTGGAGTCCATGTTAAGCTCACATGGTCTATGTAGGTTAGGGCTTATTCCCATCATGTGAGATATGTGCTATGGTTACTCAAGAGGTTCTATGAAGTCTGGGTGCAAGTATGGGATACCATTCATGCATTGCATGATTAGGCTTTGAGAGGGCTACAATGTGTTCTTTAATGTCTTAATGTCTAATGAAATGAATTTGCTCATAATGAGTCTAATGAGAATGTTGACTTAAAGGCTTAATGAAATGATGAATGCTTAACTTGGAAATGTTATTATGAGTCACTTTCCTTGCCATGACTAGTTAAATGTGAATGTTCCTTATCTATGATTATTGACCAAAGATGAGAATGAAGAATGGTAAGTTCATCTATGGTGGCCTCAAAGTGGTACTTAGTATGAATGGTAGTATGGGTTGCCATTCTTACATTGCACAAGTATAGCTTAGCGTTACTTAAGATGACGGTTTTAATGTTTTGTAATGGCTTATATGTTGAATATGCTTGTATCTTATGCCTTTTATACTAAAGTTCATGATGTTTCTCAAAATTTGGAATATAGCATGGTTTTTAACCAAAATGTCCTTTTTAAACATGATTTTTGCATGGCTATCATACTTAGTACATTTTTTGTGTGCTAATCCATATTTCTTCTATTTTTCTACAAAGTGTAGGTTTCGGATCTTAAGGTGATTTCTTCGAAGTAAAGCTTGGATTGACTATTCTCTAAGCTTTTGGTGAGTCCTCAAGACTGAGGACATATGAGAGCTTTTAGTAGTTTTTCTCATGTCATTTTACGTTTAGACTATGTTGAAGGGCTGTGACCCTATCTTTGTTTCTAGTTGTATTAGATGGCCATGTGCGACAAGTTAGACTTCCGCTGTTTTGTTTTAAATAAAGTTTTCGATTGTATGGATTAAAAGTTTTAAATTCTGTACCATTTTCTTATGTCTTATGTTATGAATATTATGAGGCTTGTATGAGGCTCTTCGGAGTCTTGTACTCCGTGTCACATTCGGGGGTTAGGCTCGGTTCATGACACCTTACATGCTTGTACATTCTATGTAATAACGCCATTTGGCCCACATCAGTTCATGGTGAAGTTACATGTATTCAGGATCATTAACAAGCGTTTCGTTGAGGTCTTGTGATATTTGAGTCAACTTTTGTGAGCCATTTTATATTCTTTAGGACTTTACCTTTATCTTACAGTTAGTAGTTTTGAGATGTCATGGGTCTTGTCCCTATGTCCTTCCGTAATAGTAGAGGCCTCGTTGATAGACAGAGTTGAGGAGTTTTCTGTATTTTCTTTCTTTTGAGTATTGTACACACCTTTTAATAAAAAGGTTGAGTATTTGAGTTCAATGAAATATAATTTAGTTTTTAAGCTTTTGTATGCTTGAGTTAGTATTTCGCTTGTAGCTGGACAGAATGAGGGTTCGTTTGGGGACCAATAATGGTCCTCGAGTCTTGGCCACGTCTAGGGTGTAGGCTCGGGTCGTGACAAAGTATGTATCAGAGCACAAAGTTCAAGTGTCCTAGGGTGTCTAGGAAGCCTAGTCATGGAGGATCTTATTTATGGTTGTGAGGGCCCCACTTCTATAAATAATTGACTACAGTCATTTAGGAAAAATTTCCCTTCTTTAATACTCTAAATTGTGCAATAGAGCTATGTCATAGAGATTTATTCTAACTCGTGCGTTCCCATTTCCATTCGACTACCCTTCATACCAGAGGTGGTTGAAAAGGAAAGTTAGTTCTTTATCAATGAGTAACTCTTAGCAAAATCTTGAGGAAGTTACGAGAATCCAGAGGGGCTTGAGAGAAGCCCAAGAGTGACTTAAGTGTTGAGTTTTAAAGAAATGCTCTCATGTTCATATGAATCATGAGTTCAAGCTAAAAGTGAGTTGTACTCTCTTCTCTAAGCCTTATTTCAGCTGAGATCCATATGAGGAAGTATGTTTAGAGCTTGGTAATATTTTAATCCCAAAAATTAGCATAAGTTACGAAATTATGAGCAGTAGTAGTGAAACTGCCAAGAGTTAGAGGAAAGTATGCAGAGGTTCAGTAATCTATGAAAGGGAGATAGTGATGGGGTAGTTCATGTTATTGCAGCAATTGAGGTACGGTATAAGGAAAGAAGAGCATAGTTGAGGAGTGTTGCTAAGCTTAATATTTAGCAGTCATATTACCCTAGACATGGTATTCCTATTCTTACTTCATACCCAAATTTCCTTTGTTTAAGATGAGGTAACTTCAGAGAGAGTGTGACTATGATCATGACAATAGCATCGTTCTTGATTTTGGTGTTATAGAAGGTCCCAACTCTTGGTACGAATCAGTCCAGCCTATGTTAGTAAGAGAGTTCATGAATCAAAAGAGATAGTAAGATTAACCCCGTTACATACCCAGTCCAGCCGTCATTCGAGGATGAATGATCCCAAGGGAGAGATAATGTAACAATCCAAAAAAAAAAAATTTAGCCAAGACTCGAACTCTTCTTCGTTATGAGTCGGATTTTACCAAGGAATTTAAAATTTCTTAAGTTTAAAGGTCAGGTCAGTAGATATAGCACCTTGAGTTCCAAAAATAATAATAGAGAATTCATTCAAGTCATTCCTTAGTTCTTTTAAGTTTTGAGTCAACTTCAAACAACCATAACTTTAAGTACAGGATGAGTTAGGAGACCCATATAACATCAAATGAAAGGTCTTGGAATCTTCTTTCCAATGCCGCCGAGTTTGTTAATTTTTGAGCTCGTATGAGGGAGATATGCCCGTTTGAAGTCGGGCTATCCAAATAAGGAAAGTTACCCAAAAATATGAAGGGTATTTTGGTCTTTTCCTTACCCAATCAGCTTAAAACGAATTTTAGTAATATTTTGGGGACAAATCTGATTTGGGTCATTTTTCATAAATCCAAATACACTTAGGGTTTTAGAATATCATTCAAGTCGTTCCTAAGTTCTTTTAAGTTTTGGGTCAACTTCAAACAACCATAACTTTTAGCACATGATGAGTTAGGAGACTCATAAGATATCAAATGAAAGATCTATGAGTTCTCTTTCTAAAACTATTAATTTTTCTAATTTTTGAGTTCGTATGAGGGAGATATGCCCATTTGAAGTCGGGTTGTCCTATTAAGGAAAGTTACCCAAAATTATGAGGGGTATTTTTGTCCTTTCCTTACCCAATCAGATTGAAACGTTTTTGGCAAGGTTTTAAGAGTCTAAACTGATTGGAATCAATTTTAGTGATTCCTAAAATACGCTTAGGGTTTTCAGAGGAATTCAAGAAGAGAAAAGAAGAGAAATGAGGAGAAAAGAGGGAATGTTGAAGGTGTTCGTCAAGATTCTTAGGATTTTATCCTAAGAGGTATGTAAGCTTCCATAGTGTTGGGTTTATTCGCCCACACACTAATCATGAGTTTTTTTTTACGAATTTCATCCATGATCTTGAGTATATTGATAATCTTGTTGAGTTTTTGAAGTTTTGTTTTTCGTTTTTGATAATGAAGTTCTTGTTGAGTTCTTGAGGTGTAAGTTGCGAATGAGTGTTATTCTTGGTTTGGTTTTGGTGTAGAATTCATTGTAATTAGTTTCTGTTTAAGGATCCAAAATAGTTTGGACGAATTCATTCGAGTTTAGACGAGGTAGGGCCGGAAAGAAATTAGAAGAAAGGTTCGTCAGATTCGTCTGGAACGTGGCTGGGGCGGTGCCCCTGTAGAGCCTGAGGGGCTCGTGCCCTACTTCTATTGTGTACCCTAGACCAGCCTCATTCATCTGAGGGATGGCGCGGTGCGCCATTTCTGCGCCAGGGATGCCAGGTCCTTTCAGCCTCCATTCTTCGTTCCGTATTGGATCTTTCAAAACATGTCTTCGCTCTCTTAGTGATTTTTACTATCCAACCTACATCCAATCATCAAGAAAGCCTATATATCAAGTAATGATCCTTGAATTCATAATTCAAATTCAAGGAAGAGTTCAGAGTAGAGTTCAAGAAAGTCTTTAAGTTAAATTGTGAATCGGTTGAGATCAACTATCGATTTGAGTAAAGTTTAATAAAGTCCCTTTGAATTTTTTCAACGAGTCTTGTACAATAACTCTTAAATTGTTTCCAAAATCGAGTAAGTGAGTATGAGAATGAGGAGAATGTATTCATGAGTCTAGATTATTATTGAGATCCTTGAGTCTAGTCGTTCATGCCCGAAAATTATGCATGAACTAAAAAAATTGAGTATCTTTGAGAAGAGTAGAAGTTCTAATTCTTCAGTATTGCCTTCCTAATAATTTTGAGATTTTATTTCTAATCATGGGAATAGTACATGTTACCCATGAAGGTCCTTGAGTTTAGTAGTACATGTTTATAATTCCACATGGACCCCTCTGAGTCTAGCATTCTTGAGATTAATAGTATCTTTGGGTCCATGAGTTTTGGAGTTGTTGAGCTCCAAGTATTGAGTTCTATGCATGGTTATTGAAAACACGCGTCCATAATTCGGCATGACCCCTATTTTAAGAATTTTTACAAATTGTTTTAAAACTTGTTTTAAAGACTTGAGAACTAAGTTGAGGAAGAGTAGACCTGAGTTCATTTTGTTTAAAAGGATATATGGGAACTAAGTATTCCTCAGAGTAAATGTTTTTACATTTAAGATGAGAGAAAACTGAGATTTCCAAACGAGTTTTTAGTAGTTTGAGTACCATCTCTTTTAAGAGAAACATTTTTTAGTAATAATCTCAGAACACAAAAAGAGTTATGTTTTTAACCATATGAGCTAGTTATATTTTGGGAGTCATATGAAGCACCGATATGTAGGAGAGTTCAGACAACTCACAGCCCCCATAAACCTTGTAGCCAACATGGGTAGGAAAGGTCATACTTTTTAGATGATTCCTTGATGCTTTTAAGATAGACTAGTGGATCCACTTAGTAGTAGGTTTTATACCCTGGCAAAGTATAGGATAGTTCTGGCCGCGTGGGATATACGTTGTATCATCACATAACTCATAGTGATGGCTGTCGGTTAGAAAATCTCCAACAATGTTATATTGTATTCTTTATATACAAACTGAGTTTTTATAGTATTCTTCAATACATTGAGTAGTTATTTACTGTTTTAAAAGCATTCCATATATTACATCTTTTATTGTTGCTTTATCAAGAGTTTAGTATCTTGTTGTTGAGTTGATTCTTATTTCTCTCAGTTGAGTTGAACTAGGTTTCACTGAGTTGATTATCCTCTTATAGAGTTGAGCCCTATTTTCTCTGAGTTGAGTTGAACTATTTTCTTTGAGTTGAGTGAGTATAGAAAAGGTAAGTATATTTATTTTCCATCTATTCAAGCAGATGTTTATGCTTCAGAATTCCCCTTACATGCTCGTACATTCCATGAACTGACACCATTTGGCCTGCATCGTTTCATGATGCAGATACAGGTATTCAAGATCATCAATAGGCATTTCGATGAGGTCATGTGATATCCGAGTCAATTTTGGTGAGCCATCTTATATTTCGGAGGACTTCACATTTCTCTTACCGTTAGTAGTTTTCAGATGTCGTGGGTCTTGTCCCGATAATCTTTTGTAATAGTAGAGGCTTCATAGATAGACAGAGTTGAGGAGTTTTCTATATTTACTTTCTTTTGAGTATTTTACAGATCTTTGAAAAAAAAGATTGTGTATTTGAGTTCAATGAAATTTAATTCAGTTTTTAAGCTTTCGTATGCTTGAGTTAGTCTTCTGCTTATAGCCAGCCAGGATGAGGGTTCTCTTGGGGACCAAAAATGGTCCTCGAGTGCCTTCCTCATCCAGGATTTAGGCTCGGGTCATGACAACAAGTTTCATTTTTACCAAGTGTTTGGTTCATTATTTCCAGCGTCATCTTGTATTTGGATTAAAACTTTATAAACAAAATTATTTCCAATTATACCCTTGTATTATTAAGAAATTGGGTTAAGGTAAATAATTTCCAAACAATAATATTTTTTATGGCCTTCTAACCTACTATGAGAAGAACAATTTCGTTGTCATGATTGCCTTTTTTCACTTAAATTATTTGGGGATAAAAAATAGTCATTTTAGCAAATTGATCACTTGCAAAATGTCAATTTTCAATTTTAAAATAAAAAAAGATAAACTATCAACTTTTAAAATTGAAAAGACGGTAACAATAGTAAAATTGAATAAAGCATCTACATTTACACATAAAAAGTGCAAATAGATATATATATATATATTTACAAATAATACATTCAATTGAGATCACAAACGTCATGTGGTGATATATTTGTATTTTTAATTAGTTAATGTTAAACAACTCATATTTCAAATATTATATTAATTTGTATTGGATTTATTTAGTGACAAACAACTTTCTCTGAATTATTTGTAAGCTAATTTATTTAAATAAATTTACTACTACAAATATAAAACATAAGCTGAAGAAAATAAACAAAATAATTAAAATGATTTAACGGATATTTTTGTCTTTAGATAGACTTATCCCATGGTATTATATCCTATCTATTATTAATACCTCCAAATGGAAGGTATTAGTAATACATCCTATAATACCATGTTAGAGGTATAACTAATCCATGAATTGGTTATACATAGGCCCAAATTCCTACCAAACATAGTACTAAATAATACCATACATAATACATGAACTATTTGTTTTATTGCGGCCTACCAAACGACCCTAAGAAGTTTAACTTACTTTACATTGAAAAATACAACTACAACTTGTGTTATTGTATTTTTTTGATTTACTAGTTCATTTTTTTGGTTTTTCATGCCAATACATTCAATGTATTTATGTTCTTTGGCGCTATATCATTTTATGATGTAGGTTCAGGCTCTCAGTTCCGTGACCAAACACATCACAAGGATCCCTCCATTCTGTTATGCCTCCTTTCCACCAGGGCAAAGTTAGACGTATTAGTTTTTTTATGTTTATTTTAGTATTAAGGGTATACCGTGGCCTTATCCCGACATATTTCTATCATTTAGTAGAGGCTTCACAGATTTTGTCAGATGTCCAAACAATCGATCTTGTTTTCCAGAATATATGTTTATAACTTTCAGCTTTATAAATTTATGTAGCTTAAATGTATAGTGATGAAGATTTTCTCTTTAAAGGGGTCATGGTTATCTTCATATTGTCTTCCACTTTGCTCAGTCTTTTTTACCAGTTTATACTCATGTGTCATACTAGAACGTTCGATCGTACTAGCAATAGTGTCAGGTGCATACCACGTCCAAGGTCTCGGCTTGGGGAGTAACAAACATGATATTAGAGCATGGAGTTCAAGTGTTTTAGGAATTCTGTGAAGTCATGTCTAGTAGAGTTCTAATTATGGGTGTGAAGCGCACCACACTTAGAATTAGGAGGCTACAAGGCATTTAAAGATTGTTTCTTATTCTTTCATAGTCTAGTTCGTGCGGTAAAGTTTAGCTGTCTGAAATTATTCTAATATGTGCTTACCATTTGCTTCAAATCATGCCTCCAAAAAGAATAGCTATCTTGAGAACCCCTACCAATGTAGGGTACCTACTGGGACCTATGCTATACTAGTGTCTCAAAACCATGTGAGACAGACTAGGAATGGGGTCCGTGCTTCTGGCCAAAATGCTAGTACCGAGGCTCTACATGTGCCAACAGTTCCTGTGAGGGATCTTAGGTCATCTATTTAGCCTCTAGGAAATGATGCTACTAATACGGAGTTTAGACAAGCTATTTAAATGCTCACATAGATTGTAGCATCTCAGACTAGTCGTTCAGGTCCTACCGGCTCCAGTTCTCATCACTTCTTCGACACCTCCAAAATTTGAAAGTTCCTCACTATTAATCCACCTGTATTTACAGGGTCCACGGTTGATGAGGATCCTCAAAATTTTATTGAGGAGATTTAGATGATTCTGAGGGTTATGCATACTACTGAAATAGACGGTGTTGAACTTGCCTCCTACTAGCTGAAAGATGTTGCTAGTATCTGGTATAAAAAGTGGGAGTTGTCTCGTGATGAAGAGGCACCTCCTGCAAAACAAGATGACTTCATGGAGGCATTTCTTGACCATTTTTATCTGCACGAGCTAAAGAAGGACAAAGTGGAGGAGTTTGTGAACTTGGAACAAGAAAAGATGACTGTGAGACAATACGACCTTAAATTCACTCAGTTATCACGATATGCTTCATATGTGGTGTCAACAACGAGGGCTAGGATGTTAAAATTTGTGTCTAGAGTTGCGAAACATGTAAAGAATGAGTATAAGGCAGCATTTTTGGTAAGTGATATGGATATAGGCTGATTAATAATGTATGCTCAGCAGGTCAAGGATGAAAAACAAAGGATAAAAAGGAATTTCAAAACAAGAGGGCAACGCCAACAGGTAATGAATCTAGTCAACAACGGTTAGGAATTGGAAATAGGACTTTCTTTCACAAAGGTCCATCTGGACCTGCTCCATCTTCAGCTAGTTCACCTGCACCTAGGGCCTACGACTGACCATCGGGTTCAGACCAATCATAATTTCAGAGTTAAAAATTCTTAGTCTCGAGGAAATGGTAAACCGTGGGTTCCATCATATCCTGTGTGTGTCACTTGTGGGAAGAAGCACCTGAGGTGTGTTTTATGGATGTGCTCAGCGGAGCCATATTCAGATGGATTGCCTATCAACAAGAAGCAAAATGGGGTCAATAGAGCCTAATCTTCTATTTTTGCCGCACCAACAAGTCATGGTACTACTTCGAAAACCAGTGAAACTCAGAATGGTTTGTATTCTTTGGGCAATCACTAGGATTTGGATGTTTCTCCTGATGTTGTTACTAGTATATTACAAGTTTTCTCTCATGATGTTCATGTATTGCTTGATCCTTGTGCCACTCTATTCTTTGTAAGCCCTTATATTTCCTTATAATTTGGGGTCATCCTGGAACAAATTCTTGAAACTTTCTCTGTTTCTACTCTTGTTGGTGAATCTATTGTTTCTAGGAAACTTTATAGAAATTGTATTGTTAATATCCTTCATAGATACATCATAGTTGACTTAGTTGAGTTGGATATGGTGGACTTTGACGTCATTTTGGATATGGACTAGTTGTACTCGTTCTATGCCACCGTTGACTGTAGAACCAGGGTAGTCACATTCTAGTTTCTCGATTAGCCAGTTTTGGTGTGGAAGGGTAACCCAGTTATGCCTAAAGGAAAATTCATATCTTATGTTACAGATAGAAAAATGATTTCAAGGGGTATATCTACCACCTATTCCAGGTCAAGGATTCCAAAATAGAAGTTCCATCACTCTAGTCAATTTCTATTGTTAATGAGTATCCCAAAGTTTTCCCTGAAGATCTTCCCGAAATCTCTCTTGATAGAGAAATAAATTTTGGGATTGATGTTCTTCCTGACACTCAGCCTATCTTCATTCCTCCATATAAAATGGCTCCTGCAGAGTTGAAAGAGTTGAATGAGCAGTTAAAAGATCTCTTTGATAAGGGGTTCACTAGACCTAGTGTCTGCCCTTGGGGTACTCCTATCCTATTCATGTGTAAAAAGGATAGTTCCCTTCGTATGTGCATGCATTATGGTAAGGTAATAAAGGTAACGATAAAGAATAAATATTCTCTTCCCAAGATAGATGACTTGTTCGATCAGCTCTAGGGTGCCAGGTGTTTTTCTAAAATATATCTCAGATCTGGCTACCATTACCAAAAGGTTAGAGAATGTGATATTCTTAAGACAACTTTCCAAACCTGGTATGGTAACTTTGAATTTTTAGTCATGTCCTTTAGTTTGATTAACACACCTGCAACTTTTATCGAGCTCATGAATATGGTGTTTGAGCAGTACCTTGATATGTTCGTGGTTGTCTTTATTGATGATATTTTTATCTAATCCTAAAGTGAGGGTGAGGATGCCACCAATCTCAGAATCATGCTTCAGACACTTAGAGACCATGAGTTGTATGCTAAGTTTTCCAAGTGTGAATTCTGGCTAGATTCAGTGTTTGTCCTTGCTCCATCATTTCCAGTGAAGGGATCAAGGTGGATTCTCAAAAGATTGAGGGTGTGACGGATTAAGCCAGACCCACAACCCCGACTGAGATTAGGAGTTTACTTGGGCTTGGTTGGTTATTACAGAAGATTCATGGAAGACTTTTCATCTATTGTTGCTGCATTGACAAAGCTGACCCAGAAAATAGCTATGTTCTAGTGGTCTGAGGCATTGGAGAAGAGCTTTCAAGAGTTGAAAATTTGGTTGACTTCCGCTCGTGTGTTGACCACACCAGAGGAAGGGTCTGGAGAGTTGGTATTAGGTGACTTTTGATGCAGAAAGTAAGGTCATAGCTTATGACTCTAGACAACTTAAAAACCATAAGATGAACTATTTGACTCATGATCTTGAGTTAGCAGTAGTGGTGTTCGCTTTGAAGATTTGGCATCAATATCTCTATAGGGTACATGTTGATATTTTCACTAACCACAAGATCCTGTCAGAATGAGTTGAATCTCAGGTAGTGGGGGTAGCGTGAGTTGCTTAAGGATTATGATGAGTTTTTTTTATCATCCTGGTAAAGCAAGTGTGGTTGCAGATGCACTTAGCAGGTTATCCATGGAGTGTCTTGCTCATATAGAGGAATGAAAGAAAAGTCTTACAAAAGATATTCATCAACATGCAAATCTAGGAGTCTGATTCATAGATTCTGAAAATGGTGGTGCAATGGTTTAAGGTACGTTTGAATCATCTTTGGTTTTGAAAGTGAAAGATAAACTGTACAATGACCCCATTTTGTTACAGTTGAAGGAGGAGGTTTGCAACCATAGGGTTATATCTTTTGAATAAGGAGGCGATGGTAGTTTGAGGTATCAAAATAGATTATGTGTTCCAGATGTTGATGGGCTCTGAGAGAAGATTATGTCAAAGGCGCACCACTCCAATTATTCCATTCATCCGAGCTCCACAAAGATGTACCATGACTTAAGAGAGATTTATTGTGGAATAACATACATAAAAATATTGCTGAATTTGTTGCTAAGTGTATGAATTACTAGAAGGTTAATGTTGCACACCAAAAACCTAGCGGTTTGGCTCAAAATATAGCCCTTCCAGAATGGAAATGGGAGATGATGAATATGCACTTCATAACAGGTCTACCGTGTACTCGTCGTCAACATGATTCGATTTGGGTAGTAGTGGATAGGATCACAAAGTCAGCCCATTTCTTGCCATTTAAGGTGAAAAATTCTTTCGAGGATTATGCTAGGTTGTACATTCAGGAGATTGTCAGGTTGCATGGGACCCCCGTTCCATTATTTCATACAAAGGCAACTAGTTCTCTATTCACTTTTGAAGGTCTTTTCCAAAAACATTTGGGGACACAAGTGAATCTTAGTACCTCTTTCCACCCTCATACTGACGGCTTAAGGAGAGCGCACCATCCAGACACTAGAGGACATGTTGAGGGCTTGCATTTTAGACTTGGTAACAAAGATGATCACTTACCTCTTATAGAGTTGTCTTATAATAATATCTATCACTCTAGCATTTATATGGTACCGTTTGAGGTCTTGTATAGGGGAAAATGTTGATCTCCAATAGGTTGGTAGAGGTAGGTGAAGCTAAATTGTTGGGACCACATTTGGTTCATAATGCTATTGAAAAGGCTAAGGTTATTTGGGGAAGGTTGAGGAATGCATAGAGCCGCCAGAAGTCATATTCTAATGTGAGACGTAGGGATTTCGAGTTAGATGTGAGTGATTGAAAATACTTGAAGGTTTCACCTATAAAAGGTTTTATGTGATTTGGGGAAAAAAAAAAGCTTAGCCCTCAGTACACTGGTCCTTACCAAGTCTTGAGAAGAGTTGGGAAGGTTGCTTATAAGTTAGAGTTACCTGTGGAGTTAGTTTCCGTTAACCCAGTGTTCCATGTTTCTATGCTCAAATAGTGTGTAGAGGACCCTTCGCTCATAGTCCCTATAAAAAATATCAATGTGAAATACTCCTTGAATTATGAAGAAATTCCGATTCAGATATTGGATTGTAAAGTTCGCAAGTTGAGGACCAAAGAAATTGTTTCAATAAAGGTGTTGTGAAAAAATCAAAAGGTTTGGGAAGCTACTTAGGAATCGGAGGAAGATATGAAGGAAAGGTATCCTCACTTATTCACTCCCCAAGAGGGGTGTGCTGAAGGTAGCAATCTTAATTCTTATTTGCAATTTTTCCTAAATTCATGTTCTGTGTTGTTTCGATCGTGTTCATAGAGAACGCATTTTTTTGGTGTTTATGTTTATTGCCATGTGTGATTCGTAGTTATGTTTTCTCTTGGTGAGATATTTCGGAACTTGCTTGTTATGGTGGTACCTATAAATCTTTAGAAAGCTTCATTGGTGAAAGTCTTATTCCCTAATTTTTGTGCATAAAGTTTTCCATTAGTCCATGATATTCAGTCGAGGACAAATGACTCCAAGGGGGAGATATTGTTACGCCCACTCTTTAAGTTTAAGAGGAGAAACAAGCCAAATAGGCGGACCCATCGGCTATTTAACTCCCTTAGGGGAAATCTTGTATTTTCATTTTCTTTAACCCCAAACAATTAAAAAAAACCCTTCCTTTCAATCTGATTTCATACACTATTTCATCATTCAACATCTCTCTCTTCTTCTTCTCGAAAAATGACGTAAGAAATCCAAGACACGACTTAAACACTCAAGCCTAATATTCCTTCCCGTTTGATCACTAGTTCTCTAAGCATTTGAGGTATGTAGAACTACTTCTCTCATCTATTACTTCAAGTTTTATTACCCTCCAATTCGAATTACTCTCAATAGGTCTAGGGTCGAAGGAAATTTTCTGTCTTTATCAATTAATAGCGTTCTTTTTGACAAGTTGCTAGAACTCTGGAAACAACTTACTAGTTAATGAATATTTAATAAGCGTTGTGAATTACATAATTCTGTGAATTTCTGCCAGACTTGTGACTGTTGTACAACATGAAATTTATGGAATCTATAAAGTTTGTAAGTCAACTGTTAAAAACGGTTGGAATTTGGTAGAAACTAAACACTTATTCTATTGGAATTGTCATCGATCTGGGAACTAGTTAGAGGACGAATTGTTTTGCTTATGGTCTTTGTTATTGGTTTTCTGCTTTATATCTTGTGGACTATAGTGTTTGAATCTAAATTGTTGCCAAGGAATGATGCTGAAAACTCCAACTACTTGATATGAATGGCAACCTTGCTCAAACCATCTCAATTTGCTTTTTAGTGTCACAAAGTGTAAATGTAGCTGGGACATGATATATTGAAGTAGTGAATCAAGATTCTACTATTGATTCTCCAAAAACTGCTAATTAACTATATCAGATTATAGATTAGGAGTGTACATGGTTAAAGCTTTGAAATGAGCTGTAAAGTGGCAAACCTACGACATGCGCCTAATAAGGCTAAAACACGTACATGACCCGATAAGGCTAAAAACAATTGGGTAAATGATCAGCAACATAATTATTTTTTAATATGAGCTTAAGGGAGTTAGCTAGTTCACCGAGAAGGCATAAGTCTAAATGACCAATGCCCGAAACTACGTTTGCTGACCTATGATAGAGATCCTTCCGCAAGCAAGTCGGGTAACTCTTGCTTTTATTCATGTGTCCCAAAAAGGGATAATTATGGATCCTTGCTAGCAAATCATTTCATGCCATATCCTATGCTGGGAAGGTATAGGATGGCTTAGTTGATCGGTCCGAGATCAGACTCCATGCGCTCACATGGTTGTTTATGTCAGTTCACAAGTTGATCCCATATATAGCTAAGAAGTTAACTCACATTATATGACTTCAACTTGTGTTATTGTATTTTATTGCTTTACTGGTTCTGTTTTTTCATTTTGCATACCAATACACTCCATGTATTTATCGTCTTTGGCGCTACACCATTTTATGATATAGGTTTAGGCTCTCAGGTTCATGACCAGGCACATCACTAGGATCCCTCTCTTCTACTATTAGTGAGCCTCCTTTCCACTAGGGGCAAGTTAGACATATCAGTTTTTTTTATGTATAATTTAGTATTAAGGGTATAGCGGGGCATTGTCCTGGCATATTTCTATCATTTAGTAGAGGCTTTACAAATTTTTTCAGATGTCCAAACAATCGATCTTGCTTTCCAGAATATGGGTTTAGAACTTTCAGTTTAATATATTTGTGTAGTATAAATGTATTGTGATGAAGACTTTCCTCTTTTAAGGGGTCGTGGTTATCTTCATTTAGTCTTCCGCTTTCTTCAGTTTTTTTAACAGTTTTATGCTCATGTGACATGCCAGAACGTTCTTTAGTACTAGCAATAGTGTGGGGTGCGTGCCACGTCCAATGTCTTGGCTTGGGGTGTGAAAATATATCTCCCTAAAAAAATAAGTAAAAATATCCATGTAATGAAGCATATTAAGTCTTATTAATATAATTATCATTGTTTACAAAAAAAAAAGTAAAAATATTCTTGATCATTACACCATGTAATAGGCATCATGACTTTTTTCATTTTAGTTTGAAAAACCAATGCGATACTACTTTCTGACAATATTTTAGGGTAATTATTTTTGTTATTTGTTAATATTGCCGCTAAATATGTATTTTCATCGACAATTAAAACTTTGTGTAAATGTTTTTAAAGCCTATAGTGAAATTAGATCAAATCACAATAAACTAATATCACACAATCCATCATAAGAAACCAAAATAAGATAAAATTAGCTAGATCACTGATTTCAGAAATCCATCATAAGAAGATAAAGTAACCGACAACAACCTAATTCATGTTCTACATATCCTAACTTTGCTTGTTTTTCCATGGCATGCAATAGTTTGTAAGAAGCTGTTCCAATCTAGCTACTACTTTAGTTGAATTTGAGTATTTAAAACCTTTACCGATATTTATAAAATGTCATTCGAACAGGCTTGTGCTTCTTTTTTTTCATTTTAGGTTATCAACATGAGCGCGTCATCATAACCCTTGGGAGCATCATCATAACCCTTAGACTACGGCTCTTTAACTTTAGGAATGAAGCTCACAATCACCTGGTAGTTAATTGAAAACCGTTAGCAAGTACATAATCTGCAGTCAAACATATGGGTAAGTACATCCAAAGGCTTTGATCTAGTGATAAGAGTGCAACATATCTTGTGTAAGTTAAGCACACATCAAGGTTCAATGTTTTAATGCTATCACAAACAAAAGCGGCCTTCTACATAAGTGAACAATATAGGGGTGGGATCATTAACCACAGTATTTCGAGTCATACACTACTAGTCAATCCAAACGCAGAAGAAAAGAACAGGAACTCAAGGACAAAGATAGTTAGAAGTACAACACCTCTACTAGATTAGCAATCGTGAGCATTGAAAAAATGAACCGCCGATAACACTATAATTTGACCTAGATTGTAACACGTGAAGACCACATGTTCTACTAATTTCTACCACAATGAATGACATTGATAACGAGATGATTAGAAATCGACCCTGCATATAAAGAATAGAAGACATGCTTGATGAGCAATGACAAATAAGTTTGCTAGAAGATAATCAATGTATACTCGGTTATCACCTTTATCAAATTTAAACATTAATATACACAAGAAAGTTCACAACATTTTCAATAGATGAACATCCGACTACTTGTGCACAACATATAAGCCAGAGAAGTCAAAATAGGCTAAATCAATTGACGATTGATATGACAACTCGTTCCAAATAAATTAAGTAATGTAAACTATTAATTGCTCACATTTTTTCTATGTATAAAAAGTAAAACCACAAGGTAATTCTTCATAGTGTAACATGATCAATTACACCCAAAATTTATCAGCTACCTACTACTAAATGATATCTCAAATGATAATACTATGGTGCGTAAAGGAAGAAAAGTATTTGTCATCACCGCAAAAAGAGAAAAATTAGGGAAAATGAAGGCTTAACTAACTCAATTTGTTGCAATATGGGCTTAACACCGTCTATTAAAGGTTTTATTGTGTTTCATCCCACTTCAAGTACATTCAACATACGAAATGAACTAGGGGTCGAAAAACTAAAATAAGATTTTGACATGACGTAAGTGATAATAATGGATCAGATTTAGTAGTGCCTGCTCTTTAGGACTTTGTTGTAACTTCCTCCTTGTATTTAGGTTATAGATAAGTCGTACCTTTTTCTTAGTTTGTATCCAGGTTGTAGAAGTTGTATAGAATATATATATATACTTTGTCACACCCCAAGGCTACCCTTTTGACGTAAACACAAGACCTAGGATCACGAGTGACCCCAAGCTAACCCTGAAGCTAGCATATCATAGGCATACTTAAGCAACTAAATAAAGAGATACTATGCAGAAGCTAAAACAAGAGATAACTAAAAGATGTGGATTACCCAAAATTGATCTGAATATATATAAAACTACTAAGAGTTCAAAGATACTGAACATTCACTCAAATCTAATACTATCTCTGAAAAGACTCTACTAACTAGAGTTACTGGGACATGCTGATATACCGTGAGTTTATGGTATTTTTTTATTCATTTCACTTAGAAGTTGTATGTGTCTAGGGCTATATTGTATTAGAAATAATGTGTTTTGTATCATGTTTTCACGAAATAAGCTTGGAACGCAGTTCATGGAGATGAAAACTGAAATTATGTAGAAAAAGCCACTCACGGAATGACCCACGAACCGTAGGTCCTGTGATGTGCCGTCAATGGGAAGGCATGGATGGATCATCAGATAATTCTGATCAATTGTAGAACTATGAAGCAACTGACGGATCATAGGTCGACCCACTACCTATACTGCACATTTGTCGATGAGTTCATAGAGTTAAAGGTCCATTACTTGATGAAAAATCCTAAGTGTGGAGCCACGGAAGTGCACCCACGGACCATATGTAGACCCACGGTCCGTCCTGCACGTCCATCGTTGATGATCTGAGTTGCAAAGTGTTGACCCACGGAGGGTGACCGTAGGTCGACCCACAGTCCGTAGGTCGTGTGATCGACAAAAACCGCGTCCAGAATGCCCATTTACTTATTTTATCTCATTTTTGTTTAGGACATGTTTTTCTATAAATAGGGTATGTAAACCTCATTTTTGGGGGTTAGAAATTATTGTTTACTTTTAGTTCTTGGTATTTTGTGGAATTAACTTGCAACTGTAGCAATTTTATTTCCGAATTTCATTTTATAAGATTTTAACTTTGCAATTCAATTGGATATTTCGGGTTTCATCTACTCTAAACGTAAGTTCATGAATTCTAATTATCAAAACATGAATTGTGTTCTTTCAAGCATGAGTAACTAAATTCACCACTAGGTTTGTGGGAACCATGAGCAATTAACAATATATGAATAATAATTAGGTAATTCTTGACTAGTGTTTATGCATGTATTGGTAATTCTTTCGCTTAGATGTCTTTTTAACGAGGGCACGCGTTAGAAATCATCTCGTTGCTACTTGCTGGACCAAGGAGGTAGTTAATGAGAAAAAAATTAACCACAAAGATTTAGTGGATGCTATCTAATAGACTAATGTCAATTGGTGTGAGAGTGAAAACTAAGCCATACATCGATGTGATGTCTAATTTGAGGTAAAGGTAAGGGTTAGTAAAATATACACTCGTAATTGGACCAAGGTGCGTAGTGAAATTCCCTATTTGGAGGATCAATCACTTAGGGATACCTATCTTTCCAACTTTGCACGTAAAACACTAGGAAATGATTACTATTATTAGGATTACAATGTGAAGAGATTATGGGGAACACATACACCCTAGTTTCTCTCTCATATTGATAACTCAAAGTTTGAATCCTGCTCACTTGTTACTTAAATAACAATCGGTTATTTGCTTACAAAACCCCCCATTTAATTACTTGTTTTGGAAATAGTTTGACTAAATAAATATAGTAGTGAGTTAAGTTTAAGTCTGAACCTTATTCCTCGTGGGATCGACCCCAACCTACAAGTTGGTTCTTTATTTGACGATTACCGCTTATACTTCTTTAGGGAAGTTTAATTTGAGCGTATCACATTCTCCCAGCTAACTCTAGCAAACTTAAAATTGAAATAAAAGGTTGAATATGAAAGATATGTCTATTTTCTTCGAATTATGAGAACTCACCACTGAAGCTGCTAAATACGGATTAGGAACCGATCTATGCATGATCTAGATGCTGAGTACCTGAACCTACATCATTAATGGATGCAACATAGAGTATGCATCAGTACTTGTAATGTACTGAGCATGCATGATATAGATAATAGATGGAAAAATACATAAGTTGAACAAACATATCTGAGCAATTACATAATCTGAATAGAAACATAGATACTGAAATATAACTAAAAAGAACTGAACGGAATGCAATAACCAAGTACTAATCATGAACATGACATGGTGAGACTGAATACTGAATTATAGACTAAAATCCTAGTCAAACGCACTAGAGTCTGAGGGAGCTACTATTAACCGACATTAAACCACGTGAGCTAAATGCGGAGTCCGAAGTATACACCCCATCGAGAGGACACAATATACCTTGCTAGGGCTATAAAGGCATGACTGGCATGATCACTAAATCTGATGCCCAAAGAGAGGACTTATAATCCTACGGGGGCATGTAGTTCTGGGATTGTGAGGGTACGCTAAACCCTAGTCCAACTCGATGCTAAGACTACTCCCAACTAGAAATGTATTTGACATAACATAACTGAAATACTAGATAGCCCAGTGTTCTGACATGTAAATCTAAGAATTCAACATTTAGGAACTATCAATGTAACATTCGAAAACTGGAGCATGTTTATCTATTTAACTGACCTAGCAAGTGTAATTCCTGAACTAAGAGAATCTACACAACTAGGGTTCTGAGTTTCATGCAAGGAACTAAGCAACTTTCCAAGAAAACATGATAATTCTATTATGAATACTATAATAGCTATATCACAACAATATCTAAGGGTTTCAAGGCTGGAACTAAAGAAAATCTCTTGCTTGTTCTTGAGCGTTTTGGTCGACTCTTTCTCCTCTTTTTGCTCTAAGGTTTTAGTGAATTTAGGTGAAAAGTCGCTTGTGGTAATATCTGACTAAAATATTAGGCTAATACTGAGTAAAACGATGTAGTTTAGGGATTGAATATTTAGGAAAACACCCAATTACCCCTAAACTAAAATTTAACAACGACCTATAGACACTAACTGATGGACAATGGTCTGACCGACAGTGTCAGTCCGTTGATTGGTGTCTAAAGGCTGAAAGCTGGGGTTTGAACCATCGACATGGACCACGTACCGTGGTCCAACCTACAGTTCATAGGTCTTACAATTTCATTAAGTTCCACCACAACTACTCAATGAAATCACATCGAAACAACAAATAAATCATCAACAATAAAGACCCAACAGATAATTGATGAGTCCACAGATTGGACTCATTTAGGACTATATTTTAATAGAAATTGTGACCTCAAATGCATGTTTTGTCTCGATATCTAATGAAAACCTTGAAGTTTAAGGTATTTGAAGTTTGAGGGAAAACATGGACATGATCGAGCAAAAAGAAGAAAAGGAACGAAGAAATGACGATCTGCTAATTGTCGAACCCATTCGGCGAATCGCCAACAGATCACATATTCACATTTTATTCCATCGTGCTGAGCCCTGAAGGAAAGGATCAAGTCGGTGGAAAAAGGGAGCAGTCGACGCATCACCGAGAAGTTCTATGAAGCAGTACCATGTCTCCCAATGATCCAGAGCACGACGATGTTGAGGACTGGTGCAAGACGGTGATGAACTACACCAAAGGGTCAATCACCGAGTTGATCGGAGATTTTGACTAACGACGCCAAATGATTCGCTACAACACAAATCTGTGAAAACTATAAATACTAGTTAGAGTTGTAGTTTTAGGTGTCGAACAATTATTATAATTTTCATATAGAGTAGTACTTTTTAGTATCTTTGCTCTGAGTTTTAGAGGGTTTTGAAGACTTGAAGAAAAAATTGTTTCATCTCCAAGGATTTGGACTTAGGTCTCTTGGATTCTTCATTCTTGGCCTGTAACGAGACTTAAATCTTCATACCTATTTGAATGCAAGATCATTTAGGTGTAAATTTCTATCTCTTGATGTGTGGCTAAAAACTCCCATTCTTGGGGAGAGATTTAGTGAATATGGGTTAAGATTGTTGTTGGGTCTTGTTTGCGCATAGATTAGATGTAGTTTAATGGTGATTTCTTCTAGTAGTTGTGGATGAATTTAACAAATTTGTAGTTGCAAATAAAATTTTATTTATGTGTTTTCAGCTTGCTCGAGAGAGAAGTCGTGAAACCAAGAGTACTAGATTGATGGCCTAAGGATTGGGTCGACATGAGGTTCAGCTCGAGAGAGTGAACCCTAGTCCTATATCCTAACACTCAGCTCGAGAGAGTGAGTGGGGTAAGGCATATGCTGGTCTTCATGCGGCAAGTGGGTGTTCTAGAGAAACCCATTTGAAACGGGGTAAGTTGTTCGAGAGAGAACTTATTCCCACATAAAGCTTAGCCTAGTCACTATTACTCTATAAATTTGCTATCGCAAGCATGTAACCAATAATTTAGCTTAACCCGTATTCCCGTCACATCACAAGGATCCCCTCTCATTACTTAGAAACCCTTGTTTATTTTCCTATTTTTATGTTATTTGTGACAAAACCCCCCATTGTTGATTGACACTCTTGTGTCCCCCTTCTTAATTTACAATGTTTTTACTCGTTAATGTCTTTAGCTATGACTAGTTAGAACTAAATTCAATTTATCTATAAATTCTCAAAACCACTCTCTTAGGACGGTCCCAACCCTTGGTTGGGTTACTAAACTATTGTACAATCGTAGATACTTGCATCGGAAGTTGTGTCTTAATTACGCAAACATCAATATGGCGCCGCTGCCGGGGGGTGGTGTTATTTGAGAATTTATAGAATAATAGAATTTTTCAGCTTCTTAGTTGTAGTCTACTTACCTAATTTTTAGTTTTGTTTTGTTTGCTGTGTGAATATTTCAGAAAGCATGAGTGTTAATGGTAGCAATGGTAGCCAGGTAGGCCACCAAGACGACATCAGAAATCTCAACGATGTCCAAGAGCCCAACATCAGTGGCCCCCATCTTATGGGAGGTGTTGGAGCCATCCGCTTATCCCTAGCCGAGGGAAAATGCAGTATTCCACATAACGAGCACCATGTTCCAACTCCTACAACTAAAGTGACTTTTCAGCGGACTGGCCCATGAGGATCCTCACAAGCATCTTCGAAACTTTATAGATGTATGCTTACCATTCTCGTTCAAAAACATATCTCAGGAGTCGGTCCAGTTGAGACTATTCCCTTTCTCGTTGATGGGAGAGGCGTGCAAGTGTCTAGCCGAGCTACCACATGAATTTATTACTTCTTGGGAGGAACTAGTAACCACATTTCAAGTGTGATTTTTCCCTTCCTCGATGATGATGTCACTGAGGGATAGCATCCAGAGTTTTAAACGTCTAGTAGGAAAGCCTCTGCACGAAGCTTGGTTGCGGTTTAAAAAGTTGGTGCTATAATGCCCGACTCATGGTCAACCCAATAATGTCTTCCTACAATACTTTTACGGAAGCGTGGATTCGGTGAATAAAGGTGTCGGTAATTAAATTTCACCTGGAGGCTTCATGCAACAGCCGTATGCAGTAGCAGCCCAGCTTTTAGATGGCATGACGACCATCAATAAGAAAACCAACTCTCCCCTCTCACATTCAAACTATACAAGAAGCAGATGGACAAAGATAATGAGAGAGACCAAAACTTGGCCAATATCATAACAGATCTTGATATTTTATCCAGAACTGTCATGGGGGCTGGTGCTTGTGATGTCAATACTTTGGGGGTTGGGTGCGCAAATCCCGATGAGGTGAATTTTGAAGCCTTGTATAATGATGAAGTGAACTACCTAGAAAACCAAAGTGGTGGTTATCTTTCAAACTACCCAAGGTAGGGTGGTAACCAAGGTTTGGCTAGAGATGAAGGATGGAAGGATTGTGAATGGAGAGACCGAAATCCTAATTGGAAGGGTGGGGAGAAGGACAGATATGTGCCTCCCCTCGAGTGCCAAAAGCCAAAGGATTCGTAGGGTGGTAAGTATGAGGATATGCTTTCGCGTATCCTCAATAAAGTTGAAGGGTCAGAAAAAATGCTGAAAGGCATGAAAGAAGATGTTTCTACCCTTAGCCAGACCGTCACCTCCCATTCTGTTTCAAGAAGTTGGAGACCAAATGGGTCATATCTCATCTCAACCTCAATCCGAGAGAGAAAGGGGGTTTGCCTAGTGACACTATGGATGACCCCAAGAGTGAGTTTTGAAGGTGGACTTGCGTAGTGCCACGACATTAACTAAGACGCTGTTTGGGAGGCAACCCAAAACCCGTGTTCTTATTTCTATTTTATCTTTGATAAAATAATGGTGTGTTGAATGCGCAAGTGAAAATGTAGAAGTTGAATGAGAAGTACAGATTGACAAATGGAAGACCTGGTAGGTGAATCGCCGAAAGGTTTGGCAACCCTGACGTACCCCACCGTTTGATCCAACCCACTGTGGGTTTGGATTTGTAAAACTCGGCGAGACAAGTGACAACTCAGCGAATCACCAACAGGTTCGGCGATTGGGACAAATGTCGCCCAATGGACAAAAAACTGGACGATCTTTCAGCCGAATGTTTAAAAAGTTCTAACTTCATTCTCTTTCCATCACTTTTTCACCTCCCCAAACTCACACATGCACTCTAGTTTTATATTTCTTGCATTTTTGGAGTATTTTGGTTCATTGATTTGTTCGTGGATTTGGATTGCATTGCCGCCTAACTTTTGATAGTATTTTAATTAGTAAAAGGTTAGCTTCTCAATACCCGTAATTACTTTGTCAGTATAGTACTCATTTGCAAACTCGTTGTTGTTGTTAAAATCTATTGAACCTCCCTGATTGGATAGAATTGGTTAATTGTCGATTGTTATTCAATAATCTTCCTTAACCTCTGGAAATCTTGTTCTCTGATTTGTCTAGTTGAGTTAATGTGTGATGGGTGGTATTCGTAGAATATGGGTTGTGGTCGAATTTGTGCTATTTGTGCTTTAACTGTGTTTTCAGGATTTGCGGGGCCGATTTCGAGAAGTTAGGTCAAAAGTAGGCACATTGGGTCATTCGGCGAGCTATGATGAGCACACCGAACCACTCAGCAGTTCGCCTAAGAGTCCCATCTCCCCCTTATTATCATGTGTTATTTGATATGGTAGCTGAAACTTTCGGTGAGAAGCACAAAATCGCCAAGTGCACTCAGTGATTCGCCAAATGTCATGTTAATCTCCCTTTTTCTGCACCCCTAACCCTTCTGCACTGTAACCTTCGGTGGACTAACCGTGACTCGCTGAAGATATTCGGTGACATGCCGAATGGAATGACCACCTGCCTATATCTGAATATCTCTGCTTAGTGTGTCATGTTCTAATGTTATCTCAAGTTTTTGTAGACATGGTTAGGTCCAAAGTTGCAGGAAGAGACGTGCCACCCAGACACATAAGATCACAAAAGTTTATGAGAGATGCAAAAAAGTCTAACAAAACCAAAGCAAAGACAAAGAGCAAGGAAGCCAGTTCCAGTAGGAGGATTCCCACTTACCCTACCGTCACTTTGTGGGATTGAGGATTCATCAATGCAATACATACCTTTGGAGCAACTCATGATTTAGATGAGATGATTATGGCTAACCTCGATGCGGTAGCTTAAGCAGAGAACCAAATTCAGACGGAGGACACACCGGGCACTGTTGCCCAGACCGATGGAGCGACTGCTTAGACAAGATTCCCTCTTTACCTCCCTCTCTGTTTTGCTTTAATTGACTTGCTAGATATTTTTGCTATTTGCATTTGAGGACAAATACTTTTTAATTATGGTGATGTGAGGCCCACCTTTTGTGTGCTACTCGTACTTTGTGTTGATATTTGGATTGTTTTGTTTAAATTTTGTTGAGATACTGCACATGTGTGGACATTTGAGCTTATGGCTCCCTTCTTGTTTTAAATTGTAAAATGATTTTGACCCTTCCGAAATTTTTTGAATTTTTCGCACATTTTTGCCACCCTTTATATGCTCTTGAATGTGGTCGTTCTTTTGCAAAAAATTGAGTCTCGGTTCCAATCGATACTGATGACTTAAATAGTACTTTCAATCGAACGAACATGAACGCGTGTCTACGATGAGGCCAAATGAAGTTGCATAGACAGTATGTGAACTCTTTGCATCTTGTTACGACTAGCCCTGTATCAAACTGGTTCTCTTGTGATGATTATTGCACACTAGCGAAAGTGTGGAGTCTTCTTTAACTTGTAGTGTCAATGCCTAGTATGGTGAGCTTACCTATGAACTATGCATGATAGATCCTAGAATTTTCCCCGTTGGTCCGGTCAACTAAGTGATGCTATCTCTTGATATTATCATAGGTAACTTCGAAGAGTGTGAACCAATTTGACATATACCTCTTTTCTGACCTACCTTGTCAGTGTGTGATTCTCTCTTAAGCACCCCTTCAGCCTTACCTTTCCTTGGAAGAAAACTTGATGAAAACTAGACCTTTCTTAATCCATCAAACATAATCCTCATGAAGTAAAGTCTAAGTTGGGGGTGTGGTGAAAAGAAAAGGGAAAGTCAAGAAGTGCAAGAAAGTCCCTCCTTCCCATGGTTTTGAGGAAAATGGAAACCCTTCCATAAAAAAAATGAAGTAAAAAAAAAGACAGAAGACAAAGAAAAAGAAAGTTGTGAAATAAAGTACAAAAGAGATGGGGTTTCCAAGCAATCCATGGAAAGTGAATAATAAGATGACTTATGAGCACTAATGAAAATGATGAAGGAAATGGAAAGGAAGTGTTGTGCGAACCACATTTCATGAGGATGAAAGTCACTAAGCCTAAATGACCATACCTTTGCACTCAGCCCCATTACAAGCCTTGAAAAGACATTTTTAATCTTGAGTGAGCAGAAACAAATGTTGATTGGAAAATACAGGCAAACCTATGGGTGAAAGCATGCATTATGTTCTTGTTTGTGAGTGTGAGCGTTGCATCTGATTCCAAAGCTTTAAATTGTGAAATAATGGTGTGAATATGAAATCATTCTTTGTGTGAGGGCATTTGAACACTATAGTTGAGGTTGAACTTACATTTGAAGCAAGTATTGTGAGCATGAGATTCATTGATATTAGTGAGTCACAACTTGAATCTTTGAGTGCACATTTGATCTTGCTTAAGTAAATTGAGTCTTGTGTAGCACTTTTCGAGACACCCTTTTTGAATGGCTGAACTTGAGTTTGTTTGAGGAGAAGCAAAAGTTTAAGTTAAGGGTATTGATGAGTCCACAAATTGGACTTATTTAGGGCTATATTTTAATAGAAATTATGTCCTCAAATGCATGTTTTGTCTCGATATCTGATGAAAACCTTGAAGTTTCAGGTATTTGAAGTTTGAGGGAAAGCATGGACACAATCGAGCAAAAAGGATCAAAAGAAGCTAAAAGAATGAATAACTGAGGATCTGTAAATCGCCGAACCCATTTGGTGAATCACCAACAGATCACATATTTGCTTTTTGTTCTAGTGTGCTGAGCCCTGAAGGAAATGATCAAGTTTGCGGGAAAAAGGAGCAGTCGGTGCATCACCGAGAAGTTTTGTGAAGTAGTACCATGTCACCCAATGACCCAGAGCACGATGATGTTGAGGACTGGTGCAAGACGACGATGAACTACACCAAAGGGCGAATTGCCGAGTTGATCAGCGATTCTGACCAACGAAGCCGAATGATTCGCTGCAGCACAAATCTGTGAACACTTTAAATACTAGTTAGAGTTGTAGTTTTAGGTATCGAACAATTATTATAATTTTCATATAGAATAGTACTATTTAGTATCTTCGCTCTGAGTTTGAGAGGGTTTTAAAGACTTGAAGAAAAAGAGGGTTTCATCTATAATGATTTGGACTTGGGTCTCTTGGATTCTTCATTCTTGGCCTGTAACAAGACTTAAATCTTCATACCCATTTGAATGCAAGCTTATTTAGGTATAAATTTCTATCTCTTGAGGTGTGCCTAAAACCCCCAGTCATGGGATGTGATTTAGCGTATATGGGTTAAGATTGTTGTTGGGACTTGTTTGCTGATAGATTGGATGTAGTTTAATGGTGATTTCGTCTAGTAGTTGTGGATGAATTTAACAAATTTGTAGTTGTAAATAAAAGTTTATTTATGTGTTTTCGGCTTGCTCAAGAGAGAAGTCGCGAGAGTGAGTGGGGCAAGGCGTAGGTTGGTCTTAATGTGGGAAGTGGATGTCTGAGATGAACCCATTTGAAATGGGGTAAGTTGCTCGAGAGAGAACTTATTCCCACATAAAGCTTAGCCTAGTCACTATTCTTTAACAATTTTGCTATCGCAAGCATGTACCCAATAATTTAGCTTAACCCATATTCCCATCACATCCCAAGGATCCCCTCTCATTACTTAGAAACCCTTGTTTATTTTGCTATTTTTACCTTATTTGTGATAAAAACCCCATTGTTAATTGACATTCTTGTGTCCCCTTTTTTAATTTACAGTGGTTTTACTCGTTAATGTCTTTAGCTACGACTAGTTAGAATTAAATTCCATTTTTCTATAAATTCTCAAAACCACTCTGTTGGGACGATCCCATCCCTTGGTTGGGTTACTAAACTATTCTATGATCGTAGACACTTGCATCGGAAGTTGTTTCTTGATTACGCAAACATCAATAATCTAACCCATATTCAAAAAATCACACCCCAAGAATTGAGTTTTAGCTAGACATGTAAAAGAGATAGAAATTTATATCGATATGAATTTGCATTTAAAATCTCAAAACAAGCAAAGAGTGAAGAATCCACAAGTCCAAATTCTTGGAGTGGAAACCCTTTTAATCTTCAAGTTCTTCAAAACCCTCTCCAAACTTAGAACTCAAAATTCTATGTTAAAAATTCTATATCAAAAATATGATATTAAGCTACAACTTTCAACGAGTATTTATAGTTTTCAAAAATCTGTGTTGCAGCAGATCATTCAGTGCCGTTACTCAAGATCGCCGATCAACTCGGCGATCCACCCTTTGGTAGGTTTCATTGCCATCTTGGTCTATCCTTCAGCATTGTAGTGTTTTGGATCATTGGGCGACATAGTACTACTTCGCGAAACTTCTCGGCGACACGCCGACTGCTCTTTTTTATCAACAATTTGATCCTTTCTTTCAGGGCTCAGCACACTGAGGCGAGGATAAGACCTTTTAGTGACTCATCGAATGGGTTCGGCGATTCTTAGATCTTCAATTCTTCGTTCTTTCAGTTGCCTTTGTTCCTTTTTGCTAAGTAGTTTCCATGCTTTCCCTCAAATTCCACATACTTGAAACTTAAGGGTTATCATCAAATATTGAGACAAAATATGCATTTAAAGACACTAATTCTATCAAAATATAGCCTAAATGAGTCCAATTTGTGGACTCATCACTCCATCAGCGAGAGAACACAGAAAAAAAACAATGTGGACTCGTCTTCCTCGTTGCAAATACCATAATACCGGAATGGCCCTGACCCCTGTATGAATTGTTATTTGCAGTTTTGATGATTTGACAAATAGAGGACCTAGTAAGGGGACCTGATCCACGTCATTCATATCCGTACAATTGACAGTTGGAAAAAGTACACAAGTTTGGTGCACGGTCTCCAAGTGTGGCAGAAATCTCAGCCAATTGCATTGCCTTGAAGGTTGTGTCCATTCTCATAAGGAATTCTTCACACATACACAATCATAATTTTTTCAACATAGATTTTCAGAGCAAAAGGCAAAAACCACTCCTCACAAGAAGTACTTACCAAAGAGCAATAGGGACCAGATAGAGCAGCTTGTGTCAGAGTTGTCTTAGGTTTTTACTTCAATGCTTATCATTGTAAATCTAATCCTAAAATATGAAGGAATTAGATCTTTTGTTAGTTCGTCTAAAAGTCTAAATCAGTTGGGTCAAACTGGTTTAGTGGGCAGCATTGTTCGCTGCTTAGTCAAATTCTAAGTCATCTAGTGTTAGGTGGGTTAGTGGGCAACCGTCTGTTGCTTAGTGAATTCTAAGTTATCTTGGGTCGGGTAGCTTAGTGGGCAATAGTGATATTGCTTATTGTTCTATTTATAGTGGAAATACTACTTTTAGAGGGAAGGGATTTAGAGGTAAATTCCCATGTTACAAGCTACTGTAATCTGAATCGTTGCTCTATTTGGAAGAAATGGAGTTTGGTTTGAAAAGCTTGTGAGGACAGGTCGTGGTTTTCACCGCCCTCAGAGTTAAGGGGTTTCCACGTTAAGTGCTTGTGTTTTTTTTGCTATTTTTCTTGTCTTACTATTGTTCGTTGCATTATTGTTCTAAACGTGTCAAGGGACTTAATACATTGACTTTTAGTGGACACCTATATTTTAACAATTGGTTTCAGAGAAGGTTCTCTCTATATTGGTTAACACCAACAGGGTTCCTGGGTAGAATGGCTTCTCCACTTAACTTGGAAGAAGGACAATCGTCTACAAGACCACCTCATTTCAATGACCAATTCTATAGTTGGTGGAAGATGAGGATGCACGACTTCCTAATTGCTGAAGATAGTGAGTTGTGGGACATTGTGCTTGATGGTCCCTTTATACCTATAATAGAGATTAAGGAAGGTGATATCACAAGAATTATTCCGAAGACATGTCACCAATATGATGAATCTGATAGAAAAAAGATAGAGAAAAGCTACAAGGCCAAGAAGTTGCTGGTGTGTGGGATTGGTGCTGAAGAGTATAATCATATCTCCGCCTGTGAGTCCGCAAAAGAGATTTGGGATTGTCTCCGGACAGCTCATGAGGGGACAGAGCAGGTCAAAGAATCAAAGATAGACCTACTAACCGCCCAATATGAAAACTTCACTATAAAAGAAGGAGAAACTATTCATGAAATGAGCACTACATTTGCCTCTATCACGAATGAGTTACGGTCTTTGAGTGAACCTGTTCACACAAGCAAACAGGTCAGAAAGATGCTTCGAGTTCTTCCAAAATCTCGGTCAAGCAAGATTGATGCTACCACAGAAGCCAAGGACTTGAAAGTGCTCACAATGGATGATCTTATTAGAAGTCTTCAAACTCATGATATGAATAGAAATCAAGAGGCATCAAAGAAGGAAGTGAAGAAGGATAAATCTCTATCCCTCAAGGTGGCATCAGGAAACACATCTGATGAAGTAGAAGACATGGCTTACATCACTAGGAGATTCCAAAAAATTTTGAGAAAACATAGGGGCTTTCGAATTGATGGAATTTTAGGGAGGACTGCAACTTCAAATGATTTGTGTCACAAGTCTGGTAAGCCTAGACACTTAATCAGAGATTGTCCTATGACTAAGGCTGAAAATACAAGACCTGGGGGAGATAAGGACATGAGAAGGGACATGATCTCTGAAAAAAAAGGAAAGGAGAGCGGCTGCTAACTATGTTGTAAAGAAGGCCCTTGTTGTCTAGGGAGACTCCTCTAGTGAGTCAGATCAGTCAGAACACCCTGAAGACGTATCAATGGTTGCGGTCAAGGATGATAAAAATGTGTTCAACACCATATTAGCTGTCATGGCATATTCCGATGACGAAGATGTTGAGGAAGAGGTAACACTTTCTGACATTAAAAAGGATTTGAACACTTATTCTGTTAAGAAGTTGAGCAATCTAGCTGATGTCTTGATTGACTATATCACTGAGTGATATACCGTGAGTTTACGGTATTTTTAATACATTTCACTTAAGAGTTGTGTGTGCCTAGAGAATTTTTTTATTGGTTTTAGTGCATTTTTATCATGTTTGCAGGAAATATGTTCAGACGTGGACACTTAGAGACATAGATGAAGGATGTGCAGAAAAGGGCATCTACGGAGACGATCTACGGACCATAGGTCCATTCACGCTCCGTAGATGGTTGACGTAGATAGGTAGGAAAGTCTGAAAGGAGATCAGGGAATTCTTCACTAAGTGTGGAACCACAGTTGCAAATAACGGACCCTAGATTGATTTACGGGCCGTACTGCAGTTCCGTCAAATCCTTCAGAGAGGGAGTTCCAGTACCTGATTTTCAAGATTCTAAGTATGGATCTACAAAAGAGTATCCACGAACCGTAGATCAATCCACGGTCCATACTGGTGATCCGTCGATTGAGTCAGAGAATTGGAGATTTTGAAGATTGGAAAATTGCCTTAGTCCTAAGCCACGGAGGGGACCTACGGACTGTAGATCAATCCACGGTCCTTAGGTCAGTGTCATAGATTGAAACTGCATCCTGAAACATTATTTCGTTATTTCATTTCCTTTATAGTTAGGACTTGTTTTTGTATATATAGGGCATGTAAACCTCATTTTTGGGGGCTAGACTTTATTACTTTTATTCTAGTTCTTGACTGGGGAGATTAACTTGCAAATTTAGTAATTCTTAATTTCCTAAGTTCGTTTTGAAGATTTTGGCTTTGAAATTCAACTTGAGATTCTGCGTTTATTCTTCTCATTATGTAAGTTCATGATTTCTTCATCTAAATATATGAATTTTGTTCTTGCTACTATGGGTAACGAAATCCACAACTAGGGTTGTGGGAACCATAAGCAATTAACAACGTATGAATAGTCAATAAGTAATTCTTGAATAGTGCTCTTTCATGCATTGATAATTCTTTCTTTTAGAAGTCTTTTTAACCAGTGCACGCGTTAGAACTCGCCTTGTTGCTACTAACCGGACCAAGGAGGTAGTTAATAAGAAAAGAATTATCAACATAGATTTAGTGTGATACTATCTAATAGTCTAATATCTATTGGTGCGAGGGTGAAAACTAAGCCATACATCGATATGATGTCTAATATGAGGTAACCGTATAAGTTAGTAAATTATACACACGTAGCCGGACCAAGGTGCGGGGTGAAATTATGTAGTTGCCGGACCAAGTTATTAGAGATACCTAACTTATCACTCTGCATGTAATACACTAGGAAAGGATTGCTATTACTAGGTTTACCGCGTTATGAGCTTAAGGGGAACACGTACATCCTATTTACGTTCTCAGCTTAATAACAACTAAAGTTTGAATCTTGCTCACTGAATACTTACATAATTTCCTGAATTTGTTTCACAAATCCCCCCCCCCCCAAAATTACTTGTTTTTGGAAATACTTTGACTAAATAAATATAATCGTTAGTTAAGTTTAAGTCTAAACCATATTCCTCGTGGGATCGACCCCAACATACACGTTGGGTTCTTTACTTGATAACGATCGCTTATGCTTCTTTAGGGAGGTGTAATTTGAGAGTATTAAATTTTGGTGCCTCTACCAGGGAATAAGGCTTTTAGAGTATGTTTAACTACATTATTGAACTTTAGTAAATTATTTCCTAATTTTATTTTTTTCTTTTGTTTTTGTCTCTCTCACGTTCCTACTCTAGTATATGCCAAGTACACGGAGTCAAGGAGAATGACTTACTCCCTACGATCCAGAACTGAACAAAACTTTGCGAAGAATGAATAATCAAGGAGCTCCAGTTAATCCTATCGGATGATAGCTAGGAGATGGTGTTGGATTGCAGCCTCCAAGGATTGGTGATGAGAATAATCAGATTCAAGCTGAGAATCTACTGAGAGATGCAGTGAGGGTATAGGATCCACCAGGGCCAAGACTGCATGATAACTATAGGGTCAACTTTAATGCTGCTGAATCTGATGGACCTTTTGTCCTACCTCCTGTACCTCAGGGGCATAGATTTGTGGTGACTAGCAGTTTGATGCAGATGCCAACAACAAGGGGTTTGTTTGTGGGTTTGGCATCGGAGGATCCACATGCTAAGGAGTGTTTGCAAAAGTTATGTGGGTCGATCGGACTTGGACAATGATGTCATTGGATTGTGAGTATTCCCTCTATCATTGCCCAGCGATGCTGCTGTGTGGTTTACTGAGCTTCCTTATAATTCAATCTATACATGGGACAAATTGACTAAGGTGTTCCTAGCAAGATTCTTTCCAGTGTCAAAGAAGTTGAACCACAACGATAAACTCAACAATCTTGTAGCACTACCTGGAGAGTCCGTGAGTAGTTCCTAGGACAGTTTCACTTCTTTCATAAGAGGTGTTTCGAATTACCATTTTGATAATGAATCGCTAAAGGAGTATTTCTACCGAGGCCAAGATGACAACAGTAAGGCAGTGCTTGATATTATCACTGGGCGTTCATATGGTGAGTGCAATTTTGAGCATATTGTGGAGAAACTAGAGAATATCTCTCGGAACAATAAAGCTTGGAGCACTAGAAAGCTAGCTACTAGGAGGAACATGTTTGTCATTCAAGCTACAAACAACTAGTCGGTAGATGAAATTCGTGAGGAGATGGCTCAGATGAGGACCGAACTAGGGTTGGTGTTGAAGCATTTGAGCGGAGGTGCATAAAAGGTAAATGTTGTATAATATTTGACTAGCGCTCCACCACATGTCAAGGAGTGTTTCTATGAAGAAGATAATTATGCAGTGAATGATCAGACAGGGGGTTTTCTTCCAAACGCCTAAGGTTCAATACGGATAATTGGCTCCAGGGTCAAGGAAACCAAGGTCAAAACTATGTCAACTACAACCGAGAGGGTCAATATGTCTGGGATGGGAAATACAATCGCGACAACAACTATGGTAACAGGAATGAGAGAGTTAGTCCCTACGTCCCTTCTGGGGAAAGGGAATCTGGCAATAGGGAAGCTGGGGGTAGTATATCACACGTTGAGGAGATGATGTAAAAGATGTTGAAGAAGTTTGACACTACTGATCAGAATATGAAAGAGATGTGCACTGAGTTGTTTGAAATTGGTCAGAAAGTTGATGCCCATGCAGTGTCAATAAAGCAACTTGAGCAGTAGTTTAGTCAGCCGTTTGGTACTGTGAATACACGCCACTCGGGCACGCTTCCCAGCAACACCATCCATAATCCAAAGAATGATGGGCATTGTATGGAAATCACTACTCGTGGAGAAAAGTAGACTATTGACCCCTCCATGCCATGCGATGTAGAAAGACTAGTAGAAACAGATGGTGATGAGATTGAGGTTATCGAATAGACTAAAAATGCCACAGAGAAGGAAGCGGAGATAGCCCAAAAGGTTGTTCGCATGCCTAGACCTCCACCTCCTTTCCCACAGAGGTTAGTACAGAAGGCTGAAGAAGGAAAGTATCGCAGCTTCATAACTACGTTGAAACAACTCTCTATCAATATCCCTTAGCTAGAAGTTTTGGAGTAAATGCCTGGGTATCCAAACTTCATGAAAGGACTTGGTGACCAAAAAGAGGGTTGTCAATTTTGAGAATAATGAGAGTTTGCAGCATTGTAGTATCACTTCTACGAGGTCACTGGTACAAAACAAAGTGGATCCTGGAGCTTTCACTATTCCATACACCATCGATAGGATGCACTTTGCTAAAGCTTTGTGTGATTTGGGTGTCAGCATTAACTTGATGCCATTGTCGATTTATAAGAAGTTGGGTTTAGGAGCACCAAAACCAACTGCAATGCATTTACTTATGGCTGATAGAACTGTGAAAAATCCCATTGGATAGCTTCAAGATGTCCTTCTGAAGGTGGGGCCGTTCATTTTTCCGACAGACTTTGTTATACTTGATTGTGAGGTTGACTTTAAGGTCCCCATCATCTTAGGGAGATCATTCCTTGCTACTGGGCGTGCCTTAGTCGATATGGAGAGAGGGCAGATGAAGTTCCGACTGAATAGGGAGGAGGTAACCTTTAACGTCTATAAGTCTATAAAAAAGAAAAGTGATCTTAAATCGGTATCGATAGTGAGTCACACTTTCAAAAGACATGCTCAAGTGTTTAGTACGGAGAAGTTAGGTGCAGTGTTGCACACGGAGAAGAAGCGCCATGCTCAAAAGACAGAAAAGTGCAAACTAGCTCCTGGTGATCTGGTGTTGTCTTATAAATCAAGGTTGTGTTGTTTTCGGGGAAGTTCCAAGTCCTTGTGGACTGGACCATTCAGAGAGACCCAAGTGTCCCCACATGGAATGGTTAAGCTCGAGAAAATGAGTGGGACAAGGTTCATAGCCGACCAACGGAGGATAAAAACCTACATGGGAAATTCTGAGAATGTAAATGCAATGATAGAGGCATGGCAGCTTGATGAAGTCTGAGTAATCAAGGGGCCTGCGTCGTGCCGTGACGTTAAATCAAGCGCTTCTTGGGAGGCAACCCAAGATGTAAAATCTAGCCAAGTATAGGTTTTTCTTTTCCATTTAGGAGTTTTCTTCGATTATTTGAATTTTTGTAATCCTTTAGATAGGTGTATTATTTTATGTATTAGTGTTGGCTAGATATAGCATAGGATCCGTGTCTATAAAGTGTCCAGAAATTGTAAAAATAAAGGTCTAATGGTTGCTACATGTGCAGGGATGAAAAGACAAATCTGTACAAAAAGGACTATTCAGAGGTCTACGGACCCCATCAACAGTCAGTGGGTCAATCTATGGACCGTGAATGGTGTCCGTAGATCCCCAAGCATGTATCCTAAATTTGTCCAAGTGTGGGTGCCTCTAGCAGCGTGGGCACTGCTGATGGTGCAACGAGAGTTGATGTTAGCACTACTGATGGTGCTGAGATGAGAGATGTGGGAACTACTGAGGGTGACCCAAGTGTTGATCCAGCGGGCTGCGGGAAACTAGACCCACTTGCTTGTTGATGAGTCTTCGGCGCTATGCGTCACAGTTTTGCTTCACCTAATCCTGTACTCTTTAATTTTTGTGCTTTGGGGACAAGTGCACTATGTTTTGTTGGGGGTGGGGTAAATGAATTATGAGTGATAGGGTGAAGTCTGAGTAACCCAACTCATAATTCTCTCTTGGGGTATTCTTGCCTGTGTTATTTTTCCCCAAGAGACTGTTTTAATTTCTGTTGAACCGGCATGTGTTAGGATTGTATGTGTAGAAGCATCAGAAAGAATAAAAGCATGATGGCATAATAAAAGAAAGAAAAATGATACCCGTCTAAAATATGTGATATGTGCTAAAATCTGTAGGCTAGAATGAGTTTAATGTGTTGGCTCTGAGTATGACATGAAAAAGAACCAACTTGATTTCATTACCTAAGCTAAAACTTGAACTGGGTAATCTGATAATGAAACTATGTGCCTACAGTGTGTGAGAATGGTTGTTTGTTCAGACAGTTTTGTACCAATCTAGAACTTGCCCCATTGGTCCTGCTAGGATGATCTAGGCTAGAAGTTAGGAAGTGATCATAGGCCATTGTTCATTTTAGTCCACCTAAGCCTAAAATGATCTAACCAAATGATAGCATTATTCCCTTTTGATCCAAATAGTTGAGCGTAAAATTGACCAAATCTTTTGATTCACCTAACTGACCTTCCCTTCAAAAACATTGTCTTGGCCCCGGTCCCTCCTGGGACATGTGTACCTTGACTTAGGCCAAAAGCCTAAGTTGAGGCTGGCTAAGTCCAAAAGTTACCTTGATCTTGGCCCTGGTCCGACATCGGACATTGTGCACCTCAACTAATGCAAAATGCATAAGTTGAGGGTGGCTATGAAAAGGAAACCAAATGAAAAAAGGGTATGAAAACAGTTTCGTGTTGAAGAGAGGAAAAAGTATGAAAGAGGATGTGACTTCGTGCAAAAGAAACAAAGGAAAAAGAAAGTGAAAGAAAGAAGAAGAAAGTGAAAAATAAGAGTCGAAAAGTCGAAAGTCACATCCATGTTGCAAAGAAATAAGGGAAAGAGCTTAAAATGGAAGGATGCCAAAAGTAGGTCAAGGAAGAGGTAAAAAGCCAATGTAATGTCAAGAAGGGCTGAAAGTCAGTAAAAAGTACCCAAATGTACCACACCTGACCCTGAGCCTACCTTACAAGCTAAGAAAGTCCTATAGTGGTCCTAGCAACTAGTTTGGAGATTCTAAGCAGTGAAAATAAGGGCAAGCCTATGGTATTGAGCACTAATTGTACTTGAAATCACTTATGAGCATGAGTGTTGAATGAATCCTTGTACTCAAAATTATATCTGTTTTGTGGAAAAGGGATTTCGTTGGAAGTAAGGGCACTAGTTACATTGTCAAAAAGTTGGTACCTTGGTGATAGCAAAACAGTATATGTTGTGTGTTGATTGGTCGATCTTTGTCATATTTTGATCCACATGAGTTAGCTTGTTTAGTTTAAGAGAAAATATTTGCACTCGAAGAGAGAGCCGGAATAGAGAGCGTATGATTGCTTGTGCTTGAATGCTTGCTTCTATACAAGTGTCGTTCAGAGTCTTAGTACGCCGCTTGAGGACAAACAACGAATTTAAGTTGAGGGTGTTGATATACCATCAGTTTACGGTATTTTTAATACATTTCACTTAAGAGTTGTGTGTGTCTAGGGACATTTTTGTACTGGTTTAAATGCATTTTTATCATGTTTGTAGGAAATATGTTCAAATGTGGAAACTGAGAGAAACAATTGAAGGATGTGCAGAAAAGGGCTCTACATAGGTGATCTACGGACCGTAGGTCCATTCACGCTCCGTAGATGGCTAACGTAGATGGGCAGGCAATGCTTGAAGGAGATCAGGGAATTCTTGACCAAGTGTGGAACCGCGGTTGCAAACAACGGACCGTAGTTTGATGTATAGGGCCGTACTGCAGTTCCGTCAAATCCTTCAAAGAGGGGATTCCGGTACCTTATTTTGAAGATTCTAAGTATAGAGCTACGGAGGAGGAACCACAAATCGTAGATCAATCCACAATACGTACTGGTGATCCTTCAATTGAGTCAGAGAAGTGGAAATTTTGTAGACTGGAAAATTGCCTAAGTCTTGAACCACATAGGGGACCTACGGACCGTAGATCAATCCATGGTCCGTAGGTCAGTGTCGTAGATTGAAACCGCATCCTGAAACATTACTTCCTTATTTCGTTTCCCTTTTAGTTAAGACTCGTTTTTCTATATATAGGTCATGTAAACCTCACTTCTGGGGGCTAGACTTTATTACTTTTATTCTACTTCTTGACTTGGGAGATTAACTTGCAACTTTAGCGATTCTTGATTTCCTAAGTTCGTTTTGAAGATTTTGGCTTTGAAATTCAAGTTGAGATTCTGGGTTTATTCTTCTCATTAAGTAAGTTCATGATTTCTTCATCTAAAAATGTGAATTGTGTTCTTGCTACTATGGGTAACTAAATCCACAACTAGGGTTGTGGGAACCATGAGTAACAACATATGAATAGTAACTAAGTAATTATTGAATAGTGTTATTGCATGCATTCATAATTCTTTCATTTAGATGTCTTTTTAACCATTGTTGCTACATGCCGGACCAAGGAGGTAGTTAATAAGAAAAGAATTATCAACATAGATTTAGTGTGATACTATATAATAGTCTAATGTCGATTGGTGCGAGGGTGGAAACTAAGCCATACATCGATGTGATGTCTAATATGAGGTAACGGTAAGGGTTAGTAAATTATACATACGTAGCCGGACCAAGGTGTGGGGTGAAATTCTCTAGTTGTCGGACCAAGGAATTAGAGATACCTAACTTATCAATTTGCATGTAATACACTAGGAAAGGATTGCTATTACTCGGATTACCACGTTATGAGCTTATGGGGAACTCGTACACCCTAGTTACTTTCTCATCTTAATAACAACTAAAGTTTGAATCTTGCTCACTGAATACTTACATAATTTCCAGAATTCGTTTCACAAATCCTCCCCCCCCCCATTTAATTACTTGTTTTCGGAATTACATTGACTAAACGGATATAATCGTTAGTTAAGTTTAAGTCTAAACCATATTCCTCGTGGGATCGATTCCAACCTACTAGTTGGGTTTTTTACTTGATAACAATTGCTTATGCTTCTTTTGGGAGGTGTAATTTTAGTGTATCACTGGGTTGGTTGAACATATGTTAGTTGTGGAGGAACAACTGATAGTCCTAGAAACTGAGAATCTAGAACTCAAAGAAAGAATGAAAATGGTGAACGAAAAATATTGCAGAGACAAGGGAGAAGCTAGAAATCTCCAACTAGAGCTGGAAATTAGCCTGAATAATGCTGAGACTAAAGTTGCACTGGCTTTGGAGAGAAACAATCAGCTGGAAAGGGACATGGTCCGACTTAAAGAAGAGCTTGAAAAATCTATGAGATGGGCAAACACTTCTAAGATACTCTCTAGCATCACAAGCCAAGGTCAACACAGTGGGAAAGGGCTAGGTAGTTAAAACATCTACCCTCCCTATAATCCTCACAGTAAATATGTGTCTGCTTCTAACAATCTGTTGTGTCTTCATTGTGGTTGTAATTGCCATTTGAAGAAGGATTGTCCAGCTTTTAAAAGGTCCCAGGAAAATCTTCTGACCTACACTACATAGAAAATTACAAAAAACAAGGGACATGCTCCCATTCCAAAAGGGTCTAAAATGAGACTTTTGTACCTCATTGGACAAAAAGTTCTCTTATCACACCTCTATTTGCGTACTGGGGACTCAGACTGAAATGGGTTCCCAAGTCTAAAAAGTGATCTTTATTGTAGGAGAGTGGAGAAAGTAGCAGTCATTGCTAGTTCATGGACAATGGATGTTCAAAGAAAATGACTGGGAGGACTTATAACTTCCTATCGCACAAGGCACTTCAAGGTGGAGGTTTCTCTTTTGGAAATGGAAAGAAAGGATATATTTTTGGGGTTGGAAGAGTTGGAAAATCGCTAGAGCACTCTATTGAAAATGTGTACTATGTAAGTGGACTGAAATATAGTCTTCTCAGTGTATCTCAAATATGTGACAAGGGAAATGTAGTGAAGTTTCTATCAAAAAATTGCATAGTTACTAATCTGATGACGAGAGAAGTAATTCTAACAGCGATAAGGCAAAAAAACATGTACATTGCTGACCTGGATACTGCTGAGGGAGATGATCTTACCTGCCTTAGTGCTCAAAGTGAGAATGCCAATCTATGGCATAGAAGACTTGGACATATGAGCTCCTCTTTGCTGAACAAACTTTCTTCCAGGGACCTGGTCCGGGGGTTACCAAAGTTGAAGTTCAGTGACACCAAGGTGTGCAATGCATGTGCCAAAGGCAAACAAATCAGATCCATCTTCAAGTCAAAGAAGTAAGTAAGTTCTTCTCGTTCCCTTGAACTTATTCACATGGATCTATGCGGACTTATGAGGATTCAGAGCAGGGGTGGAAATAAGTACATTTTGGTGATTGTTGATAATTATTCAAGGTTCACTTGGACAATGTTCTTGAGGTCCAAGGATGAAACATTTGATGTACTGATGACCTTCAACAAGATGATTCAAGCAAAGCTAGACTGCAAGATTGCAAGGATCAGGTTCGATCCTGGAACTGAATTTGAAAATGCCAAGTTTGACAACTTCTGTGCTGAAAATGGAATTCATAATGACTTCTCTGCTCCCACTACAAAATGGTGTTGTGGAAAGAAAGAACAGAAATCTGGTTGACATAGCCAGAACTTTGCTTATTGACTCAAATCTTCTGAAATACTTCTGGGCCGAAGCAGTCAATACTGCCTGCTATGTAACCAACACTTGCTTGAACAAGACACCTTATGAGCTGCTATACAACAGAAAGCCCAAGCTGAACTATCTGAGGGCTTTCGATTGTATGTGTTTTGTACGTCACAATGGCAAGGATGATCTAGGAAAATTTGATCCTAGAAGTGACGAAGGAGTATTTGAAGGATACTCGTCCTCCAACAAGGCCTATAGAGTGTACAATAAAAGAACTTTGTGTATTGAAGAAAGCATTCATGTGATCTTTGATGAAGATGGTGCCTTGTCAGATTTAAATAACATAGACGAGAATGAACTCGAAGAACTCCTTCGGATTCAGAGAGATGAAGTGAATGAATCTCTGACTGAAAGTGCTTAAGATCCAGGAGATGCTAATCAGGAGTCATCCGAAGAAGTGAAAGAAGATGCTGAGCCTGGAGAGGGACCTGGTACCTCCGTGAATGCAGATCCAAATGAATCTTCCCAACATGAAGAGAATGTTCATGAGGAAGTAGAAGAAGAACAAACAGATCAGCTTCAACCTCTTAATGCTCAGTCCAGGCGGAAACACTAGTCATCTCATCCTCTTGACAATCTTGTTTCTTCTTTGAATTCTGGGATACAGACTAGATCCAAAGTAAGAAATTTGGTTGCTTTTTCAGCCTTCATATCTAGCATTGAGCCAAAGAACATCAAGGAGGCCTTGACAGATGCTTACTGGGTAAATTTTATACTAGAGGAACTCCATCAATTTGAATGGAGCAGAGTATGGCAACTAATCCCTAGACCTGCTGAAAGAACTATTATTGGTACTAGGTGGGTGTTCAAAAATAAACTTGATGAAAATGACATTATCACAAGGAACAAATCGAGGTTGGTGGTTCAAGGCTATAACCAAGAAGAAGGCATTGACTAGATGAAACATTTGCTCCAGTTGCCAGAATGGGGGCCATTAGAATTCTCATTGTTTTTGCAGCCTATATGGAGTTCAAGTTGTTGCAGACGGATGTCAAAAGTGCCTTCCTAAATGGTGACTTGAAGGAAGAAGTGTACGTAAAACAACCTCATGGGTTTGAAGATAGTGATCTCCCAAATCATGTGTTAAAACTGGACAAGGCTCTTAATCGACTAATACAGTCTCCTATGGTTTGGTAAGAAATGATGTCTAGTTTTTTGCTAAAAAGTGATTCCAAGAGGGGGAATATTGACAATACTTTTTTCCTGAACACTAGAGAGAGAGAGTTGCTTTATCATTCAAGTGTATGTGGATGACATCATCTTTGGAGCCACATCCAAGGTCTTATGTGAAAAATTTGCTAATCTGATGGGAAATGAATTCGAGATGAACATGATGGGAGAGCACACCTTTTTCTTGGGATTGAAGATCAAGAAAACTCCAAATGGGACCTCAATTTATCAAGAAAATATATCAACAAATTGCTGAAAAAGTTTCACATGACTGATTCAAAGCCAATTGACACCCCCATGGGCACCAACTAAAAATTGGGAGATGGTGATTCTGGTGGCTTGGTAAATCAGACTATGTACAGGGGAAATATCGGATCACTGTTGTATCTAACAGCAAGTAGACCTGACATAATGTTCAGTGTAGGGATGTGTGCAAGATTTCAAGCTTGTCCTTAAGACTCGAACTCTTCGTTGTAAGTAGTATTTTAACAATGAATTTAAAATTTCCTATGTGTTAAGGTCAGGTCAGTAGATATAACACCTTGAGTTCAGAAAAGAATTAAAGAGAATTCATTAAGTCATTCCTTAGTTCTTTTATGTTTTAGGTCAACTTCAAACGACCATAATATTCCTTACATAATGAGTTAGGAGAGCCATAAGATATCAAATTCTTGGAATCATCTTTCCAACGCCTCCGAGTTTGCTAATTTTTGAGCTCATATGTGGGAGATATGACTGTTTAAAGTCGGGCTATTCAAATAAGGAAATTTACCCGAGACTATGAAGGGTATTTTGGTCTTTTCCTTTCTCAATCAACTTAAAATAAATTTTAGTAACATTTTAGGGGAATATCTGATTTGGGTCAGTTTTCGTAAATCCATATATTTTTAGGGTTTTAGAAGAGAGTTCATTCAAGTCATTCCTAAATTCTTTTATGTTTTGGGTCAACTTCAAAACGACCATAACTTTTGGCACATGATGAGTTTGGAGACCCATAAGTTATCAAATGAAAGATCTTTGAGTCCTCTTTCCAACACCACCGAGTTTGCTAATTTTCAAGCTCGTATCAGGGAGATATGCCCATTTGAAGTCGAGATGTCCAATTAAGAAAAGTTACCCAAAAATATGAGGAGTATTTTGGTCATTTCCTTACCCAATCGGATTTAAACATTTTTAGTAAGGTTTTAGGAGTCTAAACTAGATGGAATCAGTTTTAGTTATTTCTAAAATACACTTAGGGCTTTTAGAGGATTTCAAAAAGAGATAAAGAAGAGGAAAAAAAGGAAAAAACATGGATGGTTCAAGGCATTGGTCAAGATTCTTGCGATTCTTCGAGGGATTTCTCCAAGGATTTTATCCTAAGAGGTATGTAAGCTTCCATAGTGTTGTGTTTGTTCGCCCACACGTCAATCATGAGTTTCTTTTAAGAATTTCATCCATGAGATTGAGTATATTGATAATCTTATTTAGTTCTTGAAGTTTTCTGCTTCATTTTTTATAATACAATTCATGTTGAGTTCTTAAGGAGAAAGTTGCGAATGAGTGTTGTTCTTGGTGTATTTTTGGTGTAGAATTCGCTGTAATTAGGTTGGGTTTAAGGATCTAAAAGAGTTTGTAGGAAAACATTCGAGTTTAGACAAAGTAGGGATGGCTTATTTTTTGAAGAAAAGTTCGGCTGGAATGTAGCTTGGGCGGCGCGCCCCTGTAGCTTTTGAGGGGCTGGCACCCTACGCCTGCAGTGCACCCCAGACCAGCTTCGGTCAAATGAGGGATGGCCCAGTGTGCCACTGCTGCGCTAGGGACGTCAAGTCCTTTCCACCTCCATTTTTCATTCCGTATTTGATCATTCAAAACATGTCTTCACTCTCTTAGCGATTTTTATTATCCAACCTACATAAAATCATCAAGAAATGCTATATCAAGTCATGATCCTTGAAATCATAATTCAAATTCAAGGAAGAGTCAATATTAGAGTTCAAGAAAGTCTTTAAGTTAAATTGTGAATCCGTCGAGATCAACAACCAATTTGAGTAAAATTTGAGAATGTCTTTTGAGTCTTTTGAGTGTTTTCGAGGAGTCTTCAACAATAAATCTTAAATTGTTTGAAGACTCGAGTAAGTGAGTATAAAAATGAGGAGAATGTATTCACGAGTCTATATTATCATTCAGATCCTTGAGTCAAGTCGTTCATGTCCATAAATTCCTCATGAACTCCATAAATTGAGTATCTTTGACAGGAGTAGTATCTTCAAGTTCTAAGTCTTGACTATTGAGTTCCTAATTTGTTTGAGATTGTAGTTCTAATCATGGGAATACTACATGTTACTCATGAAAGTCCTTGAGTTGAGTAGCTCATACCCATAATTCCGCATGGACCCCTCCGAGTTGAGCATTCTTGAGATCAGTAGTATCATTGACTCCTTGAGTTTTGGAGTTGTTGGATTCCAAGTATTGAGTTCTATGCATAGTTATTGAAAACCTTGAATTGAGTCTTCACGTCCATAAATTGGCATGAACCCTATTTTACGAAGTCTTTTTAACTATTGTTTTAAAGACATGAGCACTCAGTTGATGACAAGTAGAGTTGAGTTCATTTTCTTTAAAATGATATATGGGAACTAATTATTCCATGAGTAAATGATTTTACATTAAAGATGAGAGGAAACTGAGATTTCCAAATGAGTTTTGAGTAGTTTTAGTACCATCTTTTTTTAGAGAAAGATTTTTGAGTAATAATCTTAAAACATTCTATTTTTAAAAATATGAGCTAGTTATATTTTGGGAGTAGTATTGAGCCCCGATATGGGGAGAGTTAAGACAACTCATAGCCCTCATAAACCATGTAGCCAATGTGGGTAGAAAGAGTCATACTTTTTATATGATTCCTTAATGCTTTTTAGCATAGACTAGTGGATCCACTTAGTACTATGTTCTACACCCAGATAAAGTATAGGATGGTTCTGTCAGCGTGAGTTAGACGTTGTATCATCACATAGCTCATAGTGATGTTTGTCGGTTAGAGAATCTCCCACAGAGTTATATTGTATTTTGTATATACAAATTGAGTTATTACTGTAATCTTCAATACATTGAGTTGGTTTCTAATGTTTTAAAAGCTCTCCATATATTGTATCTTTTATTTTTGCTTTACTTAGAGTTGAGTATTCAAAGAAGAGTATCTTATTGTTGAGTTGACCCTTATTTCTCTGAGTTGAGTTGAACTAGGTTTCACTGAGTTGATTATCCTCTTATTGAGTTGAGCCCTATTTTTACTGAGTTGAGTTGAACTACTTTCTTTGAGTTGAGTGAGTTGAGTGAGTTGAGTGAGTTGAGAAGAGGTAAGTATGTTTCTTTTCTGTCAGTTCAAGCTATTATTTATGCTTTAGAATTCCCCTTATGTGACACATTGGAAAACTTGTAGGTGAAACTAGAGCCTTACGTGTGAGTTGTTGAGTTCGATATGGGGTTTTGTGTCATAAAATGACTTCTCGATCTTAGGTTGAGGGGTTGAGGGGTTTAGGGGTTAAAAGTGAAGGTACGACTCCCCAAGGACCAACCAAGGGTCCTTGAGGAGGACCCTAAAGTCTAACCCCAAGGCTGCCCCAAAGAACCAAAACTGACAATCTTTCATGACCTACGGATGGGACCTACTAGGCGTAGGTCCATCCATGCCCCGTGAAACCAAACCATAGGTTAAGACCCCTAGATGGATAGTTTCCGACCCCACCCACGGACCTGTAAGACGGGGTGTGATTCCACTCACTGTCCGTGGGTCAAGTGGTGTGATTCACTCCTGAAAGTCTGCCTAGGTTCGGCCAAGTAAGGGATTAAGTGGTAAATTCCTAGGGTGGTTAGTTAAGTTAGGGGTCGGTTTATTTTGATTATTTAGAGTTATTTAAGGCTTTTAAAACTATTAACTACCCCTTTTCAACTGTCCCAAAACACAAAATAGAAACCACCTCCTCTCCAAATAATTATATCTAGAAACCTCCATTGGAGAAGAAGAAGTGAAGGTTTGGAGCTCAAGAGTTCATCTTTTCTCTTCAATTTCGTGGAGACTCTTCACTCAAGGTATGGTAGTTTTGATTCATGGTTTACTTTCCATCCATGATGTCCTCAAACCTTCAATTTCGAAGTTGGAAATTCTCCAAAACTAAGGGTTTTCATTCTAGGTCATGGATTCTTTCGCAAAACGTTTTAAATGTTTTAATTATCATATATTGAGATTGAATTTCTGTTTTATGGTGAATTTAAGATAAAATCCCCCATGAATCCATGATTCCCCCTAACCCTAATTTATGACTATGTGATGTGGGTGAATTGTAGTAAGATGAATAATATGCAATTGATCTTGTAATGGTTTAGTTACTTGAATAATTTCATTATTCATGCCTAAATTGTAATATTCTAGATGTTTGGGTTGAGATTAATTCATAGCCTTGGAGGGCACATTATGAAGGATTGATGTATAATCATGTTGCTATGTATATTCATGGTGATTTCAATGAAAGTAATGTGATCATAACTACAATGCAATTGTGTTATTACTGAAAGGTTATTATCAATTGTACACTTGTGAATGATGATGATATATTGTCAAGGGTTTTTTTAATGTAATGATACATCTTGAATTGGTAGGCTTAGGGCAACCTCTTCTTGTGTAATTAAAAGTGATCTCGATTGATGTACCTTGAATTGGTAGGTTTTGGACATCCTCTTCTTGTGTAACTAATGTATCATGACATAATGGACATGAATATATAGGCCAATGACATTCATTTCATAAATGACTAATAAAGTATTCTAAGGTTTTGTCTTGAATCGATAGACCAATGGCATTCCTTTCATAATAAGTCAATGAACTAATGTAATGATGAATCTTGAATCGATAGGCCAATGACATTCCTTTCATGGGGATTCAATGAGCTATCCTAATAATGTACCATGAATCGATAGGCCAATGGCATTCCTTTCATGTGTGTAATAATGTACCTTGGTTCGATAAGCCGATGGCATTCCTATCAAGTATAATAATGTTAATGAGAATGAACTACTCTATGGGAATGTAAGCTTAGCACCGGGAGGATATGGTATGATGGAAGCTCTCCCCACGTTAGGTCGGGCTTCAATGAACATCTTTCTTATCCCATAACTATATGCCCACATAGGTTATTAGCTAGTGGATCCACCTAAGCTAAATTATCGGTTCTACCTTAGGCAAGTAGACCAACCCTTACGGTGTGGGAGCAACCGGATTCCATGTTAAGCTTACATGGTCTATGTCGGTTAGGGCCTATTGCCATCATGTGAGATACGTGCTATGATTACTCAATAGGTTCTATAAAGTGTGGGTGGTAGTATGGGATGCCATTCATGTATTGCATGAGAAGGCTTTGAGAGGGCTATGTTGTGTTCTCTAATGTCTTAATGTCTAATGAAATGAATGTGCTCATAATAAAGCTAATGAGAATGTTGACTTGAAGGCTTAATGAAATGATGAATACTTAACTTGGAAATGTTATTATGAGTTACTTTCCTTTTCATGACTTACTAATTGTGAATATTCCTTATCTATGATTATTGACCAAAGATGAGAATGAAGAATGGTAAGTTCATCTATTGGTGACTTCAAAGTTGTACTTAGTATGAACGGTCGTTTGGGATGCGATTCTTACATTGCACAAGTATAGCTTAGGTTACTTAAGACGATGGCTCTAATGTGTTGTAATAGCTTATATGTTGAATATGCTTGTTTCTTAACCTCTTATACTAAAGTGCATGATGTTTCTCAAAATTGGCATATAGCATGATTTTTAACAAAAATGTCCTTTTTAAGCATGATATTTGCATGGCTATCATACTTGGTATATTTTTTTTGTGTGCTAACCCATATTTCTTCTATTTTTCTACAAAGTGTAGGTTCCGGATCTTAAGTTAATTTCTTCGGAGTAAAGCTTAGATTGACTATTCTCTAAGCTTTTGTTGAGTTTTCAAGATTCGAGGACAAATACGAGTCTTTAGTAGTTTCTCTCATGTCTTTTTACGTTTCATACTATGTTGAAGGGTTGTGACCCTATCTTTGTTTCTAGTTATATTAGATGGCCATGTGAGACAAGTTAGAATTATGTTGTTTTGTTTTAAATAAAGTTTTGGATTGTATGGATTAAAAGTTTTAAATTCCGTACCATTTTCTTATGTCTTATGTTATGAATGTTATGAGGCTTGTATGAGGCTCTTCAGAGTCTTGTACATCGTGTTACATCCGGAGTGTAGGCTCGGGTCATGAAAAACATGGTATCAGAGCACAAGATGTTAGGATGGTTTTTAGGATTGATGTCTCACAAGCCACGTCTGGTAGAATCTTGTTCATGAGTGTGAAGCACGCCACATTTATGAATGAGAGGATATAACATATTATGAAACTACACTTCTTTCATTACTCTTTAAGTCTTTCCATAGAGTTTAGCTCTATAAAAGTCCTTTTCCTAACCCTTTTCTTGTGTCTATAGGGTATGAATACAAGAAGGGCGAACACAAGAAGGATGGAAGAGGAGAATGTGTATAAGGGAGTTCCTCCCCAAGGTCCTCAAGTTCCTCAAGGCAATCAAGCTCCGGTTGAAAATGTGACCCTAGAAGAGTTTAGAACCACTATCCAAATGATGACTCAATCCATGACGGTTCAAGCTCAAGCCGTGAAAAATTAAGCCCAAGCTATGACGGCACAAGCCAATAGGGGTGTTGAGACTCATGTGAACCCTTATGTGTGCACTATGGCTTCTAGAAAGCATTCCTTGATAGGATCTTTCCCCGTGAGAAGAGGGAAGTTAAGGTGGAAGAATTTATCAAACTTAGGCAAGGTAGCATGAGTGTGGAAGAGTATCCTTAAAATTTACGCTATTGTTTAAGTATGCTCCATCTTTGGTGTCTAATCCGAGGGATAAAATGAGTAGATTTGTGATGGGTGGGTCCGACCTAGTTGAGGAAGAGTGTAGTACGACAATGCTCTGTGATAACATGAATATATCTAGGCTTATGGTGTTTGCTCAACAAATTGAGGAGTCTAAAATTAAGAAAAAGAATAGGGAGATGAAGAGAGCTAGGTCCGATGAGCAAGGTCAACCAAGGTTCAAAAAGAGAGCTTCTAACCAAGATTCTTCAAGCACTCCTAGGATTAACCAAGAGAAAGATAGTGGGTCTCCATTTCCTAAACATATTTGCACCAATTGTGGAAACAGTAATCATCAAGTGAAAAAATTCCCTACACTCACGGCCAAAGGAAGAGAGTCCAAACAAGCTTCTCTCAATGGCCCGGATCCTAATGCTCCAAAGTATGGTCGTTTCTATGCACTCCGATCTAGAGAGGACAAAGGAGCTCTTCTGGATGAAGGCACGGGTATGTTGATAGTTTCTTAATGTTGTAAATGTTTTATTAAGGTCCCTATGTTATTTTCACGTTAGCCTTAGTATGGGTTTACTCCCAAGGGAGAGATGGTATGTTTGGATAGTAAGGTTGTTGAGAGTTCCGATATCCTTATCTCTTTCCTTCTATTCCTATTCAAGCTTAAGACCAAGAGTTCCTTATAGCTTGTTTCATGTTATGGAGTCATTTGTGATTATGTGTTTCCATGGTCTCCTTATGTCTTGAATGTTCTTGATGAATTCACATTTAATGAGAAAAGGAAAGTTAGTTCTTTATCAATCAGTAACTCTTAGCAAAATCTTGAGGAAGTCACGAGAATCCAGAGGGGCTTGAGAGAAGCCCAAGAGTGACTTAAGTGTTGAGTTTTGAAGAAATGCTCTCATGTTCATATGAATCATGAGTTCAAGTTAAAAGTGAGTTGTACTCTCTTCTCTAAGCCTTATTTCAGCTGAGATCCATATGAGGAAGTATGTTTAGAGCTTGGGTAATATTTTAATCCCAAAAAAGTAGCATAAGTTACGAAATTATGAGCAGTAGTAGTGAAACTGCCAAGAGTGAGAGGAAAGTATGCAGAGGTTCAGTAATCTATGAAAGGGAGATAGTGATGGGGTAGTTCATGTTATTGCAGCAATTGAGGTATGGTATAAGGAAAGAAGAGCATAGTTGAGGAGTGTTGCTAAGCTTAATATTTAGCAGTCATATTACCCTAGACATGGTATTCCTATTCTTACTTCATGCCCAAATTTCCTTTGTTTAAGATGAGGTAACTTCAGAGAGAGTGTGACTATGTTCATGACAATAGAATCGTTCTTGATTTAGGTGTTATAGAAGGTCCCAACTCTTGGTACGAATCAGTCCAGCCTATGTTAGTAAGAGAGTTCATGAATCAGAAGAGATAGTAAGATTAACCCCGTTACATACCCAGTCTAGCCGTCATTCGAGGATGAATGATCCCAAGGGAGAGATAATGTAACACTTCAAAAAAAAAATTGAGCCAAGACTCGAACTCTTTTTTGTTATGAGTAGGATTTTACCAAGGAATTTAAAACTTCTTAAGTTTTAAGGTCAGGTCAGTAGATTTAGCACCTTGAGTTCCAAAAATAATAATAGAGAATTCATTCAATTCATTCCTTAGTTCTTTTAAGTTTTGAGTCAACTTCAAACAGCCATAACTTTAAGTATAATATGAGTTAGGAGGCCCATAAGACATCAAATGAAAGGTCTTGGAATCTTCTTTCTAATGCCACCAATTTTGTTAATTTTTGAGCTCGTATGAGGGAGATATGCCCGTTTGAAGTCGGGCTATCCAAATAAGGAAAGTTACCCAAAAATATGAAGGGTATTTTGGTCTTTTTCTTACCCAATCAGCTTAAAATGAATTTTAGTAATATTTTGGGGACAAATCTGATTTGGGTCAGTTTTCATAAATCCAAATACACTAGGGTTTTAGAAGTTCATTCAAGTCATTCCTAAGTTCTTTTAAGTTTTAGGTCAGCCTCAAACGACCATAACTTTTAGCACATGATGAGTTAGGAGACTCATAAGATATCAAATGAAAGATCTATGAGTTCTCTTTCCAAACTATTAATTTTTCTAACTTTTGAGTTCGTGTGAGGGAGATATGCCCATTTGAAGTCGGGTTGTCCAATTAAGGAAAGTTACCCAAAAATATGAGGGGTATTTTTGTCCTTTCCTTACCCAATCAGATTTAAACATTTTTGGTAAGGTTTTAAGAGTCTAAACTGATTGGAATCAGTTTTAGTGATTCCTAAAATACACTTAGGGTTTTCAGAGGAATTCAAGCAGAGAAAAGAAGAGAAATAAGGAGAAAAGAGGGAATGTTCAAGGTGTTCATCAAGATTCTTAGGATTTTATCCTAAGAGGTATGTAAGCTTCCATAGTATTGGGTTTGTTCGCCCACACACTAATCATGACTTTGTTTTACGAATTTCATCCATGAGCTTGAGTATATTGATAATCTTGTTGAGTTCTTGAGGTGTAAGTTGCGAATGAGTGTTGTTCTTGGTGTGTTTTTGGTTTAGAATTCGTTGTAATTAGTTTGTGTTTAAGGATCCAAAATAGTTTGGACGAAATCATTCGAGTTTAGATGAGATAGGGCTGGAAAGAAATTAGAAGAAAGGTTCGTCAGATTCGTCTGGAACGTGGCTGGGGCGATGCCCCTGTAGCGCCTGAGGGGCTCGCGCCCTACTCCTATTGTGTACCCTAGACCAGCCTCATTCACCTGAGGGATGGCGCGGTGCGCCACTTCTACGCCAGGGACGTCAGGTCCTTGCAGCCTCAATTCTTCGTTCCGTATTGGATCTATCAAAACATGTCTTCGCTCTATTAGTGATTTTTACTATCCAACCTACATCCAATCATCAAGAAAGCCTATATATCAAGTAATGATCCTTGAATTCATAATTCAAATTCAAGGAAGAGTCAAGAGTAGAGTTCAAGAAATTCTTTAAGTTAAATTGTGAATCGGTTGAAATCAACTATCGATTTGAGTAAAGTTTAATAAAGTCCCTTTGAATTTTTTCAACGAGTCTTGTACAATAACTCTTAAATTGTTTCCAAACTCGAGTAAGTGAGTATGAGAATGAGGAGAATGTATTCATGAGTCTAGATTATTATTGAGATCCTTGAGTCTAGTCGTTCATGCCCATAAATTCTGCATGAACTAAATAAATTGAGTATCTTTGAGAAGAGTAGAAGTTCTAATTCTTCAATATTGAGTTCCTAATAATTTTGATATTTTATTTCTAATCATGGGAATAGTACATGTTACCCATGAAGGTCCTTGAGTTTAGTAGTACATGTTTATAATTCCACATGGACCCCTCTGAATCTAGCATTCTTGAGATTAATAGTATCTTTGGGTCCATGAGTTCTAGAGTTCTTGAGCTCCAAGTATTGAGTCCTATGCATGGTTATTGAAAACACACGTCCATAATTCGGCATGAACCCTATTTGAAGAAGTATTTTTACAAAGTGTTTTAAAACTTGTTTTAAAGACTTGAGAACTAGGTTGAGGAAGAGTAGACTTGAGTTCATTTTCTTTAAAAAGGATATATGGGAACTAAGTATTCCTCAGAGTAAATGTTTTTACATTTAAGATGAGAGAAAACTGAGTTATGTTTTTAAACATATGAGCTAGTTATATTTTGGGAGTCGTATTAACCACTGATATGTGGGAGAGTTTAGACAACTCACAACCTCCATAAACCTTGTAGCCAACATGGGTGGGAACGGTCATACTTTTTAGATGATTCCTTGATGCTTTTAAGATAGACTAGTGGATCCACTTAGTAGTAGGTTCTATACCCTGGCAAAGTATAGGACAGTTCTGGCCGCGTGGGCTATACGTTGTATCATCACATAACTCATAGTGATGGTTGTCGGTTAGAGAATCTCCAATAATGTTATATTGTATTTTTTATATACAAATTGAGTTTTAATAGTATTCTTCAATACATTGAGTTGTTATTTACTGTTTTAAAAGCATTCCATATATTACATCTTTTATTGTTGCTTTATCAAGAGTTTAGTCTCTTATTGTTGAGTTGATTCTTATTTCTCTAAGTTGAGTTGAACTAGGTTTCACTGAGTTGATAGCATTCCATATATTACATCTTTTATTGTTGCTTTATCAAGAGTTTAGTGTCTTATTGTGGAGTTGATTCTTATTTCTCTAAGTTGAGTTGAACTAGGTTTCACTGAGTTGATTATCCTGTTATTGAGTTGAGCCCTATTTTCTCTGAGTTGAGTTGAACTATTTTCTTTGAGTTGAGTGAGTATAGAAGAGGTAAGTATTTTTATTTTCCATCTATTCAAGCAGATGTTTATGCTTTAGAATTCCCCTTACATGCTCGTACATTCCATGAACTGACACCATTTGGCCTGCATCGTTTTCATGATGCAGATACAGGTATTCAAGATCATCAATAGGCATTTCGATGTGGTCATGTGATATACAAGTCAGTTTTGGTGAGCCATCTTATATTTCGGAGGACTTCACATTTCTCTTACCGTTAGTAGTTTTCAGATGTCGTGGGTCTTGTCCCGATAGTCTTCTGTAATAGTAGAGGCTTCATAGATAGACAGAGTTAAGGAGTTTTCTATATTTACTTTCTTTTGAGTATTTTACAGATCTTTTAAAAAAAAGGTTGTGTATTTGAGTTCAATGAAATTTAATTCAGTTTTTAAGCTTTTGTATGCTTGAGTTAGTCTTCCGCTTATAGCCAGCCAGGATGAGGGTTCGCTTGGGGACCAAAAATGGTCCTTGAGTGCCTTCCACGTCCAGGATTTAGGCTCGGGTCATGACAACAAGTTTCATTTTTACCAAGTGTTCGGTTCATTGTTTCCAGCGTCATCTTTTGTTTGGATTAAAACTTTATAAAAAAATTCTTTCCAATTATACCCTTGAATTATTATGAAATTGGGTTAAGGTAAATAATTTCCAAACAATATTATTTTTTATGGCCTTCTAACTTACTATGAGAAGAATAATTTTGTTGTCATGATTGCCTTTTTTCACTTAAATTTTTTGGGGATAATAAATAGTCATTCTAGCAAATTGATCACTTGCAAAATGTCAATTTTCAATTTTAAAATAAAAAAAAGATAGACTATCAACTTTTAAAATTGAAAAGACGGTAACAATAGTAAAATTTAATAAAGCATCTACATTTACACATAAAAATTGCAAGTTGTAGTTTTGATATGTATGCAATTTTATAAATTGATGAAAATACAAATAATTAGAAAACCGCGCAAATATATATATATATATATATATATATATAGATTTACAAATAATACATTCAATTGAGATCACAAACGTCATGTGGTGATATATTTGTATTTTTAATTAGTTAATGTTAAACAACTCATATTTCAAATATTGTATTAATTTGTATTGGATTTATTTAGTGACAAACAACTTTTTCTGAATTATTTGTAAGCTAATTTATATAAATAAATTTACTACTACAAATATAAAATATAAAATGAAGAAAATAAACAAATAATTAAAATGATTTAACGGATATTTTTGTCTTTACATAGACTTATCCCATGGTATTATATCCTATGTATTATTAATACCTCCAAATGGGAGGTATTAGTAATACATCTTATAATACCATGTAAGAGGTATAACTAATCCATGAATTAGTTATACATAGGCCCAAATTCCTACCAAGCATAGTACTAAATAATACCATACATAATACATGAACTATTTGTTTTATTGCGGCCTACCAAACAACCCTAAGAAGTTTAACTCACTTTACATTGAAAAATACAACTACAACTTGTGTTATTGTACTTTATTGATTTACTGGTTCATTTTTTTTTTGGTTTTTCATGCCAATACATTCAATGTATTTATGTTCTTTGGCGCTATATCATTTTATGATGTAGGTTCAGGCTCTCAGTTCCGTGACCAAGCACATCACAAGGATCCCTCCATTCTGCTATGCCTCCTTTCCACCAGGGCAAAGTCAGACGTATTAGTTTTTTTATGTTTATTTTAGTATTAAGGGTATACTGTGGCCTTATCCCGATAGATTTCTATCATTTAGTAGAGGCTTCACAGATTTTGTCAGATGTCCAAACAATCGATCTTGTTTTCCAGAATATGTGTTTATAACTTTCAATTTTATAAATTTATGTAGCTTAAATATATAGTGATGAAGATTTTCTCTTTAAAGGGGTCGTGGTTATCTTCATATTGGCTTCCACTTTGCTCAGTCTTTTTTACCATTTTATACTCATGTGTCATACTAGAACGTTCGATCGTACTAGCAATAGTGTCAGATGCATGCCACGTCCAAGGTCTCGGCTTGGGGAGTAATAAACATGATATTAGAGCATGGAGTTCAAGTGTTTTAAGAATTCTGTGAAGTCATGTCTAGTAGAGTTCTAATTATGGGTGTGAAGCGCACCACATGCAGAATCAGGAGGCTACAAGGCATTTAAAGATTGTTTCTTATTCTTTCATACTCTAGTTCGTGCGGTAAAGTTTAGTTGTGTGAAATTATTCTAATCTGTGCTTACCACTTGCTTCAAATCATGCCTCCAAAAAGAATGGCTATCTTGAGAACCCCTACCAATGTAGGGAACCTACTGGGACCTATGTTATACTAGTGTCTCAAAACCATGTGATACAGACTAGGAATGGGGTCCGTGGTTCTGGCCAAAATGCTAGTACCGAGGCTCTACATGTGCCAACAGTTCCTGTGAGGGATCTTAGGGCATTTATTCAGCCTCTAGGAAATGATGCTACTAATGCAAATTTTAGATAAGCTACTTAGATGCTCACGTAGATTGTAGCATCTCAGACTAGTCGTTCAGGTCCTACCGACTCCAGTTTTCATGACTTCTTCGACACCTCCAAAATTTGAAAGTTCCTTACGATTAATCCACTTGTATTTACAGGGTCCACGGTTGATGAGGATACTCAAAATTTTATTGAGGAGATTTAGATGATTATGAGGGTTATGCATACTACTGAAACAGAGGGTGTTGAACTTGCCTCCTACCAGCTGAAAGATGTTGCTAGTATCTGGTATGAATAGTGGGAGTTGTCTCGTGATGAAGAGGCACCTCCTGCAAAACAAGATGACTTCATGGAGGCATTTCTTGACCATTTTAATCTGCACGAGCTAAAGAAGGACAAAGTGGAGGAGTTTATGAACTTGGAACAAGAAAAGATGACTGTGAGACAATACGACCTCAAATTCACTCAGTTATCACGATATGCTTCAGATGTGGTGTCAACAACGAGGGCTAGGATGTTAAAATTTGTGTCTAGAGTTGCAAAACATGTAAAAAATGAGTACAAGGCAGCATTTCTGGTAAGTGATATGGATATAGGCTGATTAATAATGTATGCTCAGCATGTCAAGGATGAAAAACAAAAGGATAAAAAGGAATTTCAAAACAAGAGGGCAACGCCAACAAGTAATGAATCTAGTCAGCAGCGGTTAGGAAATGGAAATAGGACTTTCTTTCACAGAGGTCCATCTGGACCTACTCCATCTTCGGCTAATTCACCTGTACCTAGGCCCTAAGACCGACCATCGGGTTCAGACCAATCATAATTTCAGAGTTTAAAATTCTTAGTCTCAAGGAAATGGTAAACAGTGGGTTCCATCATATCCTCTGTGTGTCACTTGTGGGAAGAAGCACCTGAGGTGTGTTTTATGGATGTGCTCAGCGGAGCCATATTCAGACGGATTGCCTATCAGCAAGAAGCAAAATGGGGTCCATAGAGCCTAATCTTCTGTTTTTGCCGCACCAACTAGTCATGGTACTACTTCGAAAACTAGTGAAACTCTTAATGGTTTGTATTCTTTGGGGAATCACCAGGATTTGGTTATTTCTCCTGATGTTGTTACTGGTATATTACAAGTTTTCTCTTATGATGTTCATGTATTGCTTGATCCTTGTGCCACTCTACTCTTTGTAAGCCCTTATATTTCCTTATAATTTGGGGTCAGCCCGGAACAAATTCTCGAAACTTTCTATGTTTCTACTCTTGTTGGTGAATTTATTGTTTCTAGGATACTTTATAGAAATTGTATAGTTAATATCCTTCATAGATACATCATAGTTGACTTAGTTGAGTTGGATATGGTGGACTTTGACGTCATTTTGGATATGGACTGGTTGTACTCGTTCTATGCCACTGTTGACTGTAGAACCAAGGTAGTCACATTCTAGTTTCTCAATTAGCCAGTTTTGGTGTGTAAGGGTAGCCCAGTTGTGCCTAAAGGCAAATTCATATCTTATGTTATGGATAGAAAAATGATTTCAAGGGGTATATCTACCACCAATTCCAGGTCAAGGATTCCAAAATAGAAGTTCCATCACTCCAGTCAATTTCTATTGTTAATGAGTATCCCAAAGTTTTCCCTGAAGATCTTCCTGGAATCCCTATTGATAGAGAAATAAATTTTGGGATTGGTATTCTTCCTGACACTCAGCCTATCTTCATTCCTCTATATAAAATGGCTCTTGCAGAATTGAAAGAGTTGAACGAGCAGTTAAAAGATCTCTTTGATAAAGGGTTCACTAGACCTAGTGTCTGCCCTTGGGGTACTCTTGTCCTATTCATGTGTAAAAAGGATAGTTCCCTTCGTATGTGCATTGATTATCGTAAGTTGAAAAAGGTAACTATAAAGAATAAATATTCTCTTCCCAAGATAGATGGCTTGTTCGATCAGTTCCAGGGTGCCAGGTGTTTTTCTAAAATATATCTCAGATCTGGCTACCATTACCATAAGGTTAGAGAATGTGATATTCTTAAGACAACTTTCCAAACCTGGTATAGTCACTTTGAATTTTTAGTCATGTCCTTTAGTTTGATTAACACACCTGCGACTTTTATCGAGCTCATGAATATGGTGTTTGAGCAGTACCTTGATATGTTCGTAGTTGTCTTTATTGATAATATTTTTATCTAATCCTGAAGTGATGATGAGGATGCCACCAATCTCAGAATCATGCTTCAGACACTTAGAGACCATTAGTTGTATGCTAAGTTTTCCAAGTGTGAATTCTGGCTAGATTCAGTGTTTTTCCTTGCTCACATCATTTCCAGTGAGGGGATCAAGGTGGATTCTCAAAAGATTGAGGGTGTGACGGATTAAGCCAGACCCACAACCCTGACTGAGATTAGGAGTTTACTTGGGCTTGGTTGGTTATTACAGAAGATTTATGGAAGACTTTTCATCTATTGTTGCTGCATTGACAAAGTTGACCCAGAAGATAGCTATCTTCTAGTGGTCTGAGGCATGTGAGAAGAGCTTTCAAGAGTTGAAAATTTGGTTGACTTCTGCTCGTGTGTTGACCCCACCAGAGGGAGTGTCTGGAGAGCTGGTATTAGGTGCATTTTAATGCAGAAAAGTAAGGTGCATTTTAATCCGACTCATGATCTTGAGTAAGCAGTAGTGGTGTTCGCTTTGAAGATTTGGCATTATTATCTCTATAGGGTAGATGTTGATATTTTCACTAACCACAAGAGCCTATCAGAATGAGTTGAATCTCTGGTAGAAGGGGTGGCGTGAGTTGCTTAAGGATTATGATGAGTTTTTTTTTTCATCCTCGTAAAGCAAGTGTGGTTGCAGATGCACTTAGTAGGTTATCCATGGAGAGTCTAGCTCATATAGAGGAATGAAAGAAAAGTCTTACCAAAGATATTCATCAACATGCAAATCTAGGAGTCTGATTCATAGATTATGAAAATGGTGGTGCAATGGTTTAAGGTACGTTTGAATCATCTTTGGTTTTGGAAGTGAAAGAGAAACTGTACAATGACCCCATTTTGTTACGGCTAAAGGAGGAGGTTTTCAACCATAGGGTTATGTCTTTTGAATAAGGGGCGATGGTAGTTTGAGGTATCAAAATAGATTATGTGTTCCGGATGTTGATGGGATCTGAGAGAAGATTACGTCAAAGGCGCACCACTCCAATTATTCCATTCATCCGAGCTCCACAAAGATGTACCATGACTTAAGAGAGATTTATTGTGGAATAACATACATAAAAATATTGTTGAATTTGTTGCTAAGTGTATGAATTACTAGTAGGTTAATGTTGCACACCAAAAACCTAGCGGTTTGGCTCAAAATATAGCCCTTCCAGAATGGAAATGGGAGATGAAAAATATGCACTTCATAACAGGTCTACCGTGTACTCGCCGTCAGCATGATTCGATTTGGGTAGTAGTGGATAGGATCACAAAGTCAGCCCATTTCTTGCCATTTAAGGTGACAAATTCTTCCGAGGATTATGCTAGGTTGTACATTCAGGAGATTGTCAGGTTGCATGGGACCCCCGTTCCATTATTTCATACAAAGGCAACTAGTTCACTGTTCACTTTTGGAGGTCTTTTTCAAAAACATTTGGGCACAGAAGTGAATCTCAGTAGATCTTTCCACCCTCAAACTGACGGCCAAGGAAAGCGCACCATCCAGACACTAGAGGACATGTTGAGGGCTTGCGTTTTAGAATTGGTAACAAAGATGATCACTTACCTCTTATAGAGTTGTCTTATAATAACATCTATCACTCTAGCATTTATATGGCACCGTTTGAGGTCTTGTATAGGGGAAAATGTTGATTTCCGATAGGTTGGTAGAAGTAGGTGAAGCTAAATTGTTGGGACCACATTTGGTTCATAATGCTATTGAAAAGGCTAAGGTTATTTGGGGAAGGTTGAGGAATGCATAGAGCCGCCAGAAGTCATATTCTAATATGAGACGTAGGGATTTCGATTAGATGTGAGTGATTGAGAATACTTGAAGGTTTCACCTATAAAAGGTTTTATGTGATTTGGGAAAAAGAAAAAGCTTAGCCCTCAGCACATTGGTCCTTACCAAGTCTTGAGAAGAGTTGGGAAGGTTGCTTATAAGTTAGAGTTGCCTGCGGAGTCAGTTTCCGTTAACCCAGTGTTCCATGTTTCCATGCTCAAATAGTGTGTAGAGAACCCTTCGCTCATAGTCCCTCTAAAAAATATCAATATGAAATACTCCTTGAATTATGATGAAATTCCCATTCAGATATTGGATCGTAAAGTTCGCAAGTTGAGGACCAAAGAAATTGTTTCAATAAAGGTGTTGTGAATAAATCAAAAGGTTTGGGAAGCTACTTAGTAATCGGAGGAAGATATGAAGTAAAGGTATCCTCACTTATTCACTCCCCAAGAGGGGTGTGCTGAAGGTAGCAATCTTAATTCTTATTTGCAATTTTTCCTAAATTCATGTTCTGTGTTGTTTCGATCGTGTTCATAGAGAACACATTTTTTTGGTGTTTATGTTTATTGCCATGTTTGATTCGTAGTTATGTTTTCTCTTGGTGGGTTGTTTCGGAACTTGCTTGTTATGGTGGTACCTATAAATCTTTAGAAAGCTTCATTGGTAAAAGTCTTATTCCCTAATTTTTGTGCATAAAGTTTTCCATTAGTCCATGATATTCATTCGAGGACAAATGACTCCCAATGGGGAGATATTGTTACGCCCAGGCTTTAAGTTTAAGAGGAGAAACAAGCCAAATAGGCAGACCCATCGGCTATTTAACTCCCTTAGGGGAAATCTCGTATTTTCATGTTCTTTACCCCCAAACAATTTAAAAAAAACCCTTCCTTTCAATCTGATTTCATACACTATTTCATCATTCAACATCTCTCTCTTCTTCTTCTCGAAAAATGACGTAAGAAATCCAAGACACGGCTGAAACACTCAAGCCTAATATTCCCTCCCTTTCGATCACTAGTTCTCTAAACATTTGAGGTATGTAGAACTACTTCTCTCATATATTACTTCAAGTTTTATTACCCTCCAATTCGAATTACTCTCAATAGGTCTAGGGTCGAAGGAAATTTTCTGTCTTTATCAATTAATAGCGTCCTTTTTGACAAGTTGCTAGAACTCCGGAAACAACTCACTAGTTAATGAATATTTAATAAGCGTTGTGAATTACATAATTCTGTGAATTTCTGCCACACTTGTGACTGTTCTACAACATGAAATTTATGGAATCTATAAAGTTTGTAAGTCAACTGTTAAAACCAGTTGGAATTTGGTAGAAACTAAACACTTATTCTATTGGAATTGTCATCGATCTGGGAACTAGTTAGAGGACAAATTGTTTTGATTACGGTCTTTGTTATTGGTTTTCTGCTTTATTCTTGTGGACTATAGTGTTTGAATCTAAATTGTTGCCAAGGAATCATGTTGAAAACTCCAACTACTTGATATGAATGGCGAACCTTGCTAAAACCATCTCAATTTGCTTTTTAGTGTCACAAAGTGTAAATGTAGCTGGGACATGATATATTGAAGTAGTGAATCAAGATTCTACTATTGATTCTCCAAAAACTGCTAATTAACTATATTAGATTATAGATTAGGAGTGTACATGGTTCAATCTTCAAAATGAGCTGTAAAGTGGCAAACCTACGACATGCGCCTAATAAGGCTAAAGCACGTATATGACCCGATAAGGCTAAAAAAATTGGGTAAATGATCAGCAACATAATTAATTTTTAATATGAGCTTAAGGGAGTTAGCTAGGTCACCGAGAAGGCATAAGTCTAAATGACCAATGTCCGAAACTACGTTTGCCGACATAGGATAGAGATCCTTCCGTAAGCAAGTCGGGTAACTCTTGCTTTTATTCATGTGTCCCAAAAAGGGATAATTATGGATCCTTGCTAGCAAATTTTTTTATGTCATATCCTATGCTGGGAAGGTATAGGATGGCTTAGTTGATCAGTCCGAGATCAGACTCCATTCGCTCACATGGTGGTTTATGTCAGTTCACAAGTTGATCCCATATATAGCTAAGAAGTTAACTCACATTATATTGACAAATATGACTTCAACTTGTGTTATTGTATTTTATTGCTTTACTGGTTCTGTTTTTTCGTTTTGCATATCAATACATTCCATGTATTTATCGTCTTTGGCGCTACACCATTTTATGATATAGATTTAGGCTCTCAGGTTCATGACCAGGCACATCACTAGGATCCCTCTCTTCTACTATTAGTGAGCCTCCTTTCCAATAGGGGCAAGTTAGACATATTAGTTTTTTTTATGTATATTTTAGTTTTAAGGGTATACCGGGGCATTGTCCCGGCATATTTCTATCATTTAGTAGAGGCTTTACAAACTTTTTCAGATGTCCAAACAATCGATCTTGCTTTCCAGAATATGGGTTTAGAACTTTCAGTTTAATATATTTATGTAGTATAAATGTATTGTGATGAAGACATTCCTCTTTTAAGGGGTCGTGGTTATCTTCATATAGTCTTCCGCTTTGTTCAGGTTTTTTATCAGTTTTATGTTCATGTGATTCTTTAGTACTAGCAATAGTGTCGGGTGTGTGCCACGTCTAAGGTCTCGGCTTGGGGTGTGAAAATATATCTCCCTAAAAAAATAAGAAAAAATATCCATGTAATGAAGCATATTAAGTCTTATTAATATAAATATCATTGTTTACAAAAAAAAAAGTAAAAATATTCTTGATCATTACACCATATAATAGGCATCATGACTTTTTTCATTTTAGTTTGAAAAACCAATGCGATACTACTTTCTGACAATATTTTAGGGTAATTATTTTTGTTATTTGTTAATATTGCCGCTAAATATGTATTTTTATCGACAATTAAAACTTTGTGTAAATGTTTTTAAAGCCTATAGAGACATTATATCTAATCACAATAAACTAATATCACACAATCAACCATAAGAAACCTAAATAAGATAAAATTAGCTAGATCACTGATATCAGAAATCCATCATAAGAAGATAAAGTAACCGACAACAGCCTAATTCATGTACTACATATCCTAACTTTGCTTGTTTTTCCATGCAATGCAATAGTTTGTAAGAAGCTGTTCCAATCTAGCTACTATTTTAGTTGAATTTGAGTATTTAAAACCTTTACCGGTATTTATAAAATGTCATTCGAACAGGCTTGTGCTTTTTTTTTTCATTTTAGGTTATCAGCATGAGCACGTGATCATAACCCTTGGGAGCATCATCATAACCCTTAGACAACGGCTATTTATTTTTAGGAATGAAGCTCACAATCACCTGGTAGTGAATTGAAAACCGTTAGCAAGTACATAATATGCAGTCAAACATATGGGTAAGTACATCCAAAGGCTTTGATCTAGTGATAAGAGAGAAACATATCTTGTGCAAGTTATGCACACATCAAGGTTCATTGTTATAATCCTATCACAAACAAAAGCGGCCTTCTACATAGGTGAACAATATAGGGGTGGGACCATTAACCACAGTATTTCGAGTCTTACACTACTAATGAATCCAAACAAAGAAGAAAAGAACAGGAACCCAAGGAAAAAGATAGTTAAAAGTACAACACCTCTACTGGATTAGCAGCCGTGAGCATTGAAAAGATGTAACTGCCGATAACACTATAATTTGGCCTAGATTGTAACACGTGAAGACCACATGTTCTACTAATTTCTACCACAATGAATGACATTGATAACGAGATGATTAGAAATCGACCCTGCATATAAAGAATAGAAGACATGCTTGATGAGCAATGACAAATAAGTATGCTAGAAGACAATCAATGTATACTCGGTTATCACCTTTATCTAATTTAAACATTAATATACACAAGAAACTTCACAACATTTTCAATAGATGAACATCCGACTACTTGTGCACAACATATAAGCCAGAGAAGTCAAAACAAGCTAAATCAATTGACAATTGATATGACAACTCGTTCCCAATAAATTAAGTAATGTAAACTATTAATTGCTCACATTTTTTCTATTGTATAAAAAGTAAAACCACAAGGTAATCCTTCATAGTGTAACATGATCAATTACACCCAAAATTTATCAATTACCTACTACTAAATGATATCTCAAATGATAATACTATGGTGTGTAAAGGAAGAAAAGTATTTGTCATCACGGCAAAAAGAGAAAAATTAGGGAAAATGAAGGCTTAACTAACTCAATTTGTTGCAATATGGGCTTGACACCGTCTATTAAAGGTTTTATTGTGTTTCATCGTACTTCAAGTACATTCAACATAAGAAAAGAACTAGGGGTCAAAAAACTAAAATAAGATTTTGACATGATGTAAGTGATAATAATGGATTAGATTTAGTAGTGCTTGCTCTTTAGGACTTTGTTGTAACTTCCTCCTTGTATTTAGGTTATAGATAAGTCTTACCTTTTTCTTAGTTTATATCCAGGTTGTAGAAGCTGTATAGAATCTATATATACTTTGTCACACCCCAAGGCTACCCTTTTGACATAAACACAAGATTTTGGATCACGAGTGACCCCAAGCTAACCCTGAAGCTAGCATATCATAAGCATACTTAAGCAACTAAATAAAGAGATACTATGCAGAAGCTAAAACAAGAGATAACTAAAAGATGTGGATTACCCAAAATTGATCTGAATATATATAAAACTACTAAGAGTTCAAAGATATTGAACATTCACTCAATTCTAATACTATGTGTGAAAAAACTCTACTAACTAGAGTTGCTGGGACATGCTGATATACCGTGAGTTTATGGTATTTTTGATGCATTTCACTTAGAAAGTGTATGTGTCTAGGGCTATATTGTATTAGAAATAATGTGTTTTGTATCATGTTTTCACGAAATAAGCTTGGAACGCAGTTGATGGAGATGGAAAACTGAAATTATGCAGAAGTAGCCACTCACGGAATGACCCACGGACCGTAGGTCCAGTGATGTGCTGTCAATGGGAAGCCATGGATGGATCATCAAATAATTCTAATCAATTGTAGAACTACGAAGCAACTGACGGATCATAGGTCGACCCCTAGCCATACTGCACATCTTTCGATGAGTTCAGAGAGTTGAAGTTCCATTACTTTATGAAAAATCCTAAGTGTGGAGCCACGGAAGTGGACCCACGGACCATATGTAGACCCACGGTCCGTCCTGCACGTCCATCGTTGATGATCTGAGTTGCAAAGTGTTGACCCACGGAGGGTGACCGTAGGTCGACCCACAGTCCGTAGGTCGTGTGATCGACAAAAACCGCGTCCAGAATGCCCATTTACTTATTTTATCTCATTTTTGTTTAGGACATGTTTTTCTATAAATAGGGTATGTAAACCTCATTTTTGGGGGTTAGAAATTATTGTTTACCTTTAGTTCTTGGTATTTTGTGGAATTAACTTGCAACTGTAGCAATTTTATTTCTGAATTTCATTTTATAAGATTTTAACTTTGCAATTCAATTGGATATTTAGGGTTTCATCTACTCTAAATGTAAGTTCATGAATTCTAATTACCAAAACATGAATTGTGTTCTTTCAAGCATGAGTAGCTAAATTCACAAATAGGTTTGTGGGAACCATGAGCAATTAACAATATATGAATAATAATTAGGTAATTCTTGACTAGTGTTTATGCATGTATTGGTAATTCTTGACTAGTGTTTATGCATGTATTGGTAATTCTTTCGCTTAGAAGTCTTTTTAACGAGGGCACGTGTTAGAAATCATCTTGTTGCTACTTGCCGGACCAAGGAGGTAGTTAATGAGAAAAAAATTAACAACAAAGATTTAGTGGATGCTATCTAATAGTCTAATGTCAATGGGTGCGAGGGTGAAAACTAAGCCATACATTGATGTGATGTCTAATCTGAGGTAAAGGTAAGGGTTAGTAAAATATACACTCGTAGTTGGACCAAGGTGCGTAGTGAAATTCCCTATTTGGAGGATCAATCACTTAGGGATACCTATCTTTCCAACTTTGCACGCAAAACACTAGAAAATGATTACTATTATTAGGATTACCACGTGAAGAGATTATGGGGAACACATACACCCTAGTTTCTCTCTCATATTGATAACTCAAAGTTTGAATCCTGCTCACTTGTCACTTAAATAACAATCGGTTATTTGCTTACAAAACCCCCCATTTAATTACTTGTTTTGGAAATAGTTTGACTAAATAAATATAGTAGTTAGTTAAGTTTAAGTCTGAACCTTATTCCTCGTAGGATCGACCCCAACCTACAAGTTGGGTTCTTTATTTGACGATTACCGCTTATACTTGTTTAGGGAAGTTTAATTTGAGCGTATCGCATTCTCCCAGCTAACTCTAGCAAACTTAAAATTGAAATAAAAGGTTAAATATGAAAGATGTGTCTATTTTCTTCAAATTATGAGAACTCACCACTGAAGCTGCTAACTACGGATCAGGAACCGATCTATGCATGATCTGGATGCTGAGTACCTGAATCTACATTATTAAAGGATGCATCATAGAGTATGCGTCAGTACTTGTAATGTACTGAGCATGCATGATATAGATAATATCTGGAAAAATACATAAGTTGAACAAGCATATCTGAGCAATTACATAATCTGAACAGAAACATAGATACTGAAATATAACTAAAAAGAACTGAACGGAATGCAATAACCAAGTACTAATAATGAACATGACATGGTGAGACTGAATACTGAATTATAGACTAGAAGCCTAGTCAAATGCACTAGAGTCTGAGGGAGCTACTATTAACCAACATAAAACCACGTGAGCTAAATGCGGAGTCCGAAGTATACACCCCATCGAGAGGACACAATATACCCTACTAGGGCTATAAAGGCATGACTGGCATGATCACTATTCTGATGCCCAAAGAGGGGACTTATAATCCTACGGGGGCACGTAGTTCTGGGACTGTGAGGGTACGCTGAACCCTAGTCCAACTCGGTGCTAAGACTACTCCCAACTAGAAATGTATTTGACATAACATAACTGAAATACTAGATAGCCCAATGTTCTGACATGCAAATCTAAGAATTCAACATTTAGGAACTATCAATGTAACATTCAAAAACTGGAGCATGTTTATTTATTTAACTGACCTAGCAAGTGTAATTCATGAACTAAGAGAATCTACACAACTAGGGTTCTGAGTTTCATGCAAGGAACTAAGCAACTTTCCAAGAAAACATGATAATTCTATTATGAATACTATAATAGCTATGTCACAACAATATCTAACGGTTTTAAGGCTGGAACTAAAGAAAATCTCTTGCTTGTTCTTGAGCGTTTTGGTCGACTCTTTCACCTCTTTTTGCTATAAGGTTTTGGTGAATTTAGGTGAAAAGTCGTTTGTGGTAATATCTGACTAAAATATTAGGCTAATACTGAGTAAAACGATGTAGTTTAGGGATTAAATAATTAGGAAAACACCTAATTACCCCTAAGATAAAATTCAACAACGACCTACGGACCCTGACTGATGGACCGTGGTCTGACCGACAGTGTCAGTCCGTTGATTGGTGTCTGAAGGCTGAAAGCTGGGGTTTGAACCATTGACATGGACCACGTACCGTGATCCAACCTACAGTTCATCGGTCCTGGCGTAGTTCTAGATTTTCTGGGAATTAGTAAGGTGATCACCCACGGACCACACCTAAGGACCGTGATCCAACCTACGGTTTATCGGTCCTATCGTGGTTCTAGATTTTCTGGGAATTGTTGAGGTGATCAACCACAGACCACACCTACGGTTTGCTGTCCCATCCACAGACTGTGGGTATCCTCCGTCGACCTGCAACTTCTGGAAATCTACATTTTTTCCCTTTCTCAAATCCGGGGTTTTACATTATCTCCTCCTTGGGAACATTCGTCCTCGAATGAAGTCTAAACTAGTTGTGTATGGATGGTAGGAGTTGCAATCCCTTTCACTAAGTTCTAGAACTGAAAATCTAACTAAACTGAGTTCCAAGAATCATGCAAATATTCTGAAATGCAAGAACAACTAAAGGAACAAGATACTAAGACTGGATCTAGGCAAGAGTAAAATGAGAGATTGGAGAGGAACTGTTAGGCTCAATAGAATCGGAAGGAAACAGGTGAGGATACTTGGTCTTCATGGCTGCTTCTGATTCCCAGGTATCTCCCTCCATGGACTGACTCCTCCACAAAACCTTCACTAAAGTGACTTCTTTGTTTCTCAACCTATGAACCCGACTGTTAAGAATCTCAACTGGCACCTCTTCATAAGTAAGACTATCCTTCACCGCTACACTCTCTAATGGTACTATTGATGTCGGATCACCCACACAGTTCTTCAACAAGGAAATGTGAAAGACTGGATGAACCGCTACTAGTTCTATTGGCAACTCTAACTCATAATTAACATTACCAACCCTTTTCAAGAATTTGTAAGGACCTACATATCTAGGACTGAGCTTGCCTTTCTTACCAAATCTCATCACCCCCTTCATAGGTGATACTTTCAAGGAAACCGAATCATCAGTCTCAAACTCTAAGTCTCTTCTCCTCACATCTGCATAGGACTTCTAACGACTCTAGGCTGTCTTTAGTCTATCTGTGATGAGCTGAACTTTTTCCATAGCCTCATGAACTGAATCTGGCCCAATCAAAGTTGCTTCACCTACTTCAAACCAACCAATTGGAGATCTCCATCTACGCCTGTATAATGCCTCGTAAGGGGCCATCCAAATACTGGAATGGTAGATATTATTATTGGAGAAATGTATGAGAGGAAGGTGATCATCTCAACTACCCTTAAAATAGATCATGCAAGTTCTCAACATGTCCTCTAAGGTATGAATGGTAAGCTCTGCCTAACCATCTGTTTATGGATGAAATTTTGTATAGAGATTTACCTGAGTACCAAGACATTTCTGAAATGATTTCCAGAAATGAGAGGTAAACTGAGGAACTCTATGTGAGATGATAAACAAAGGAACCCCATGCAACCTGAATATCTCATTAATGTAGTGTAACGACCCAAAAATGAACTAGTGAAAATAAAGCCTAACGTGTGTGCGTTTGAGTTTGATGTAAGGTTTGATGGTTTTTTATGTTGTCCCGAGTCATGGTTGAGGGATTTAGGGGTCAAATGTCAAGGTACGACTCCTCAAGGACCCCCATGGGGTCCTTGAGGAGGACACTAAGTCTAACCCCCAAGACCCCTTGAAACAAAGAAGTTGGCCAAATTGTGGTAACCTGCGGAAGGGGACCACGCCCTGTAGGTCGATCCACGCCCTGTGGATGGCCTCTGAAGGTCAGGTCCCCAAAATTTGAGTCTTTGACCAGAACCATGAAGGCACAGGACAGGGCATCAACCCATCCACGATCCGTGGATGGGGAGCCGTCGTTTGGCACCTGCAGGTCTGGTTTGGTTCGGCCAAATGAGGGTGATGTTTGCGTAATCAAGACACAACTTCCAATGCAAGTGTCTGCGATCGTACAATAGTAAAGTAACCCAACCAAGGGTTGGGGTCGAGTCTCAAGGGAGTGGGCTTGAGAATTAATAGAAAAATAAAATTAACTTCTAATTAGTCATAGCTAAAAATATTATCGAATGTAAACATGTTAAATCTAAGGGGTGACACAAGCATCAATTATCAATGGGGGTTTGTGACAAGTAAGCAAAAACAACAAAAATGCAAAGAGTACTAATCAAGGAGACGAGATTCTAGATAATCTAACCCATATTCACAAAATCACACCCCAAGAATTAGGGTTTTAGCTAGACATTAAAAAGAGATAGAAATTTATACCACAATGAGTTTGCATTCAAATGGGTATGAAGATTTAAGTCTCAAAACAAGCAAAGACTGAAGAATCCACAAGACCCAAGTCCAAATTCTCAGAGTTGAAACTGTTTGAATCTTCAAGTTGTTCAAAACTCTCTCCAAACTTAGAACTAAAAAGTCTATGTTAAAAATTCTATATTAAAAATCTGATGTATTAAAAAATATCCCCTTAAGCTACAACTCTCAATGAGTATTTATAGTTTTCAAAAATCTGTGTTGTAGCAAATCTTTTCACATCGTTAGTTGAGATCGTCAATCAACTCGATGATCCGCCCTTTAGTACGTTTCATCGTCGTCCTGCATTAGCCTTCAGCATCGTCATGTTTTGGATCTTTGGGAGACATAGTACAGCTTCGCAAAACTTCTCGATGATACGCCGACTACTCCTTTTCACCGCCGATTTGATCCATTCTTTCAGGGCTCAGTACACTTGAACAAAAGGCGAGGATAACACCTTTTGGCAACTCGTCGAATGGGTTGGGCGATTCTCAGATCTTCATTTCTTCGTTCTTTCAGCTTCTTTTGTTCCTTTTTGCTAAGTAGTGTCCATGCTTTCCCTCAAACTCCAAATATCTGAAACTTAAGGGTTTTCATCAAATATTGAGATAAAATATGCATTTGTGGACACTTATTCTATCAAAATATAGGCCTAAATGAGTCCCATTTGTGGACTCATCTGACGGGCAATTTGGTAATTAGATAATTAGTTTAGTTAAGTATTTGGACGGTTATTTTATGTTTATTTAGGTATTTTAAGAGTTTTAAAATTGTTAAATACTATTTTATACTTTATTATTACGAAACCCCAAATTCAAACTACCCTTTCCCTCCAAAAGATTTCTCTCTAGATCCTCCATAGAGGGTGAAGACTCCAAGCTTCCAAGGGGATTTCGTGGGAAGCAATAGAAAGGTATGGTGGTCTTCATCTTTTTCTAATTTTCCATTCAAGGAGCCAATTCAAAGAATGTTTCAGATCATGAAAATCTAGGTTTTCACTCAATCTTGTGGGTTCTTTCATCAAATGATTTTAAATATTTATTAATGTCAAATTATGATTATATTGATGAATTTACTCTATGAACCTGTGATTCTTGTCAACTTCAAAATAGTGTCTTATGAAGTGGGTTTGTTGATCATTAATGAATTATGTCTAAATTGAGTTAGATTATTGAATGGTATCATCATCTATGCCTAATTATGGTGAATTATTGGTGAATCAAGGATTTGTGATCATAGCCTTGAAAGGGCAAGTTTATCAGAAGAGATCTTCAGTTTGATGTTCATCATTGGGTTTACTCGAAAATATCACCCATGAAGGGTGTAATGAGGCTTTGTAGGAAAGGCAAACTTAGTCCCCAATATCTAGGCCCATATTAGATTTTGAGACGTGTTGGTAAGGTTGCTTATGAACTAGATTTGTCTAATGATTTGGCTTCCGTGCATCCAGTTTTCCATGTCTCTATGATCAATTTGGTTTAGTGGTTTCACCTTTTCAAAGCATGGTTGTTCTCAACTTCCCCTGTTTTCATTTTTTTTCCTTATTTTGACATAGTGACTCAATCCATATTTGATTCACAACATTCTTTGCTCATTCTACTCTTTGAGAACCCCTTTTATTCAATACACTCTAACAACAACAACATATCAAAACATCAATTGTTTCCATTTTTTTGCCACAAAAACCAATGATGAGTCTCACACTTCTTTTTCACTCAGATTCTTTTCTCCTTCTTTACTACAATCCAACTTAGGGTTTTAGCCTAAGTTGACTATTCATACAAACCAAAGGTTCAAAAAAGATTTTCTTGGGTGAGAAGGGAATGACATTTATAGGCCAAGATGTTTCAACAAATTTTCCAACAAATGGATTAGGCTCAATTGTTTTCAATATGGGTACACACCTCACGAGGTAGTTACAATGTTGGTATGAAAATTGGGATCACTCTTAAAACTTATGCCTAAGATCATTTCTTGCATTCGCCAAATTTAAATAAACATACTAACAAGGAAAATTCTAGGAATCCACACAAATGTCTTCCAAGTAATCCTTATCACACAAGGTACTTCAAACACAATTATTGGGCATAATTCTACAAACTTAAGCTTGTGTGCAATGGTCATTGCAAGTTTCACAATTAGTCACAAAGAGATACTAGAAGCTCACGCAAGAGTCATGCAATTTGAATTTCCTCGAAATATCAACTCAAACACACTTCTCATAAAAAGCACTATCCAAGACCTCAATATTTATCATGATCGATATTCGCATACTCATAATTAGTGTGCATGCTTTTTAATCATTCCAACCAATCAAAATCGTTCCGGGGGAAAAGTAGAGTAAAATACGCCACAATTCAAAAACAATAACACATAATACTATATACATACTACTAAACCAAAATAAGAAGTTATTTAATACAATTCAAATATAATAAACAAAACAAAACAATGAAATACAATGAAAAGGTCTATTCTCGAGTAACAAATAATGGTCTATAAAAATAATGTGCAACTGTTTATTAAATTATTCATATATATGCTTCTTTATTTGTGTTAGATTTTGTGTTTCCTAACAAAAACTATCTGATTAATTTTAGTTCTTAATCATATATTTGTACTATTTTGTTATTGTTACAACCTTTTTTTTCGGTTTTTTTCTTTTTCCTACTTGCTTGAATATGCTTAATTTTAAATTCGGTGTCTATCAGAAACCATTTCTCTATCTCTAGGAGTTACAAATTTGGTCTGCGTATGCTCTACCCCTCCTCAAATCCCGCTTATAAAAATTACCTTAAGTTTGTTGTTGTTGTTGTTGTTGTTGTTGTTTTAATCATGTAGTTATGCTAGTACTTTTAATAAAGTCTTTTACATTTTTTAGTGTTATCAAAACTGACCAACTATTTAAAGTGATTTTTTTAATTAGGCATGGATATCAATTTCATGTTGCAGTGATTCACTAACTTTTATATAACTTTCTAGTTAGTTGGATATTATTTTTGTAATACCTTTTAAATATCAATGTAGGGAAAATTGATTAGCTTAGAGTTACCCAACCTTTAAATGAGATTCACATTTCACAAGATATGTTCAAGACATTTCACAAAAACCTAGCACTAACATAACTAATGAGTTTTTATAGAATAATCACCCAAAGTATGTTTCAGTTAACTACGTCATAATCTATTTTAATATCTTGTCTCGTTAGTCAACATATATGCTTACTTCGATGAATAATATTTCTTCCTTATTAATTTAATTTTCTTTTAATTAGTTTAACTTTAAGAACAAACATACTCTTACCTCTTTAAATAATTTTATATTTACATCACTTTGAGTTCAACCATGGCATTGGAGGAGTCAAAATGAAGACGAGTTTAGGTGGAATTGCGCATCCAAAAGGGGCATCAGGTACGTTTTTGAAAATGATGAAAAGGAAGTGCTATAGCTGCCTTCTTGTATGTAGCAAATATATTTCTTAAAAAAAATAAAGCACCTCGTTACTCCATCCTTTTCCAATTTTATATGTCACCCTTTTTAAAAATCTCAAATATTTGACAACTTTTATTATTAAATTATCAACATACTTTTATATAATCTTAACATCATAATATATAAACATTTTAGCTTCAAATGAGTTTTAAATACTAAAATTTCTTATTTAACACTCTTAAATATTTTCTTTAACAATTCTTTTCGTCTTGTCTTAAGGCTTTTAAAAGAGTCGATCATAAAAAAAATGAAATAGAGGGAGTAACATCACACTAGGCCCGTTTTCAATCTTGTCATATCCTTATCACACATTCTCTCTCTTTCAACTTTAACTTTATGTGTTGTTAATTTATTTAAATTTTAATGTTGCACGATATATTTTAAGCATTTGATTTGGAAGCAATCATGTTAGTTCTTCTATCCTCTCTTCTCTTTATCGTTATTATTTTTGGATTAAGTTTTCTTTTTTATTTAAACTATATAAATACTTTAAGCTTTTTATCTGAAGCGATCAGGTCAGTCACTCCTTCTTTTATTGTTGTTATTGCAAGTATCTTGTTTCTGTATTTGTTGTTTGGAGATATTGTTTTGCTTGATTGAATTAATGAATTGGGTGAATTCACAAGCTTTATATGCGTCGATATTTATAACTCGGGAAAATGGTCTGAAAAATACTTCAACTTTGGCCGAAATTGCTTTTACGATACCAAACTTTATGGAGGACCTTTCACCCCCTCTGCACTATATAATAGTGTATTTTAAGGTATATATGTGCCCACGTGGACACGTTACTATTTATAATGATACAATATTTATGATGTTAACGTGAGCACATATATACCTTTAAAATACAATATTAAATAGTGCAGGGGGTAAAAGGTCCTTTCCAAAGTTCGGTATTGTTATATCAATTTCGGTCAAAATTTAGATATATTTCAGACCATTTTCCCTTATAACTTGCATATCAACTCATCTACTTCTTTAGACTTTGTTTTAATTAGTTACCGATTTCACATGATTAGATTTAATTTACTTGCTAAAGAAATAATAAGTTTGCATTTCTAATCATCTTATCACCTAGATTTGTATTAATTAAATAATAATCTATTCATGCTTAATTTATTAACTTGTCTTAAAATTAAGAATGATTTTTATATATTTTATGTTAAAGTATTTTTCTTAGCTTAATAAATTAATGTCCTTTTGTTTTATCACTTAACCCAACATGATTCACAATATTCGGTTGAGACCCACCTTTGTGGACCTTGAGAGGTGCTTAACACCTTCCTTTTGAGGCAACATGAACCCTTACCTGGTCTATAATTCTTTTGACCTTTTAATTTATTATTTTTTGTAATTAGTATATAATGGTGCCCTAGCGCGCCTTCAATTCGTTAGGTGGCGACTATTCTCTTTTAATAATCCATAAAGATTTTTCACGTTGTTGCAAATCCATTTTGAGAAAAATGGGGCGTGACACCCGACTCATCAACACCCCACAGTTTAAAAACACTGCTTGTCCTCAATAAAAACAAAATCAAGACCACAAGATGCAATCAATTTAAGAACATAACGTTCCATATTAACTAAGAACCATGACCATGACTTTGGTTGATACTTACAGTTAGCAAGCAAGCACGTTACTTTCTATTCAACAAATTCCCTCGATTTCAGGCACACATCCAAAAACACCATGAATTTTTAAGAATGATCAAGGGACAACACTAATTCTCAAGAAGTGACTCACAGCCACTAGTCAATCAAATAGTCTCCCTTGAGTCAATTTATGAATCTGTCAATTTCATCAAATATATTCTAATAATATCCCAAAAAACTCACAAAGTATTATCAAGACATGGGACAAATGCACAAACACTCAAAAAGCATCTCATGAACACAAATATCACATCATAGGCTTGCCCTTATTTTGAATCATCATTGGATCAAAAGTATTGGGTCGGAGATCACAAAGAACTTTTATCAAATTGTAATGTAGGCTTAGGAAAGGTTAGGATAACATTTGGATAAAAGTGAATACACCCTCCTTGAATACTACACACAATAACTTTCCATTTTTCTCTTCACCGCTTCTCTTTATTTTTCAATCCATTGCACACTTTTTCTTATTTCACATACGATTCTCCACATGCAACAATTTAAATCTTGGAGGATTCATTTTATTTTATTCTCTTAAAGATTTTCTTCATTTAGCACGTTTTCTTCCTTTCTTTGATTCATTTTCTCATTTTTCAATTTCAAGCCCTCGTGTGATTAACATCTCTCATATGGATTTGCACCACCACCCTCAACGTAGGCTTTTAGCCGTAATTTTCATAATTTTAAAGTTCAAGGAGGTATGGATTCAAAAGAGGATTAATTTTTCAGAACGGAAAAGTCTTGTAACAAGGTTGCAAAGGAAATGATATTAAGCTCAAAGGGTTCAACTACAGATATATTTAGTTGAAGAATAGTCTTTTTAAGTCATGGGACTTCCAAAAATCAGAAAGAAAACCTACGGTCACTTCTCCAAACAAAGGCAATCAAGACAAACCGGGCAAGTTCTAGCTAGCACAAGTGAACAGAAGGAATTATTCAACAACTCACCACACATGACATGCAAACTATTCTAGACGGCTCAATCACTTCCTAGACAAGAACAAATGAGCCATTTTTCACACTTACCTCCTAATGAGTAAGGAGTCTTTAAAAGAGTCAAACCATTGTCACAACATCATGCAATTCCCAATATCTCCTTTCACAATAAATTTAGGAAGGGTATACTCATAGGATTCACAATGCTTGACTATATCTAGTAATACTAAACAAGTCACAATCTCACATTAAAGCTCCTACAAGGTCAAGAATGTCATAGTTACTCAAGCTTTACCATGACAACAACAAACGGCTACTCATACTTCACCATGACAACAACAACCGTCTACTCAGACTTCACTATGGGCAACATTTTTCGGCTACTCAGAGTTCAGCGAGGACAACCTCAATTCACACTAGCTCTGGGTACTCAAACATCTCCTGCACAAAAGAATGCAACAATTACTCAAAATTCACCATGCACACAAGAAGAACAATAATTAAAAAAGAATGATTTGCCCATAAGAAAGTTGTCACTCAATCTATCATTGGGCATCGTGACTCAACAACATCATCACAAAGAAGCTAACAAAAGAAATGTAAAACTAATATAAAACAAAAACAATAAATAACTAATCCAACACAGTATAAAAATGTCCATCACATGCACAACTCCATAATAATCAAGGCCCGACAAGGGCACACAAATAATCCAAATCCAAAATATCAATCCAACCATAAGACAAAAACATCAAAAGCACCCTCAGGGGAGCACCCCCAAATAAAAATGGTATTGTGTCCTCACAGTATAGATATGATATCATAAAGAGAATACAAGGGTCTCCTCGGACTACATCAATCACTGTACTCACTCTTGGTGGCCTCACTCTTATTAGCATAATTATATGCAGACCACTAGGCTGGTACATCGACATTCTCATCCGGTCTCGGTGAGGGAAGTGGATAATTGACTTTAAGGATATTCCATAACCCTACCCTTTCAAAATCTAGGTGAAAAATTTATCTCTATTTTTTCCTTATTCTTCATCTTGTCGTGGGAATGACTCAACTCACAATGTGACTTGGTGAGATCATTGTATGCATTATCAAAACTCGATAGAGGAATTTTTTTGTTTCCTTTGATATTCCAATAACACATCAAACTCATTTTATTGGACAAAAGAATTTGGTCGTTCAGATTACTCACCAAGCCCTTGAGACAGTTTAATAACCAACTCTTTCACTCACCTAGTCCCACCACTGATGGTTTAGAAGAGCCAACCTCAATACTCAATGCCTTACCTGGAACCATCATCGACTTCTTGTTTTTGTGGTAGTCCCTTCACCTTGAATATTTAAACAAAAATGGAATTTTGGGACTCACCCAGTTATAGCTCAGATACTCCTCAACTTCAACATGTTTGCATAGTTCAGTGATCAATGAAGGAAACAAGAGAGTGGGGCTATAATGGAATTTGAACTCACGTAATTCACTAACGATCAAGCGGCAAAAATTCAATAAGGGTATCATCAACTATGCAAGATACTCTATGTGCTCTCTACACAAGAATTCAACTAGTGTTCCCACATAGAGAGGCTCGGCTACAAATAATAGATATCCTATTCCTTGCTTTGGCCATGAACTCGGTGGATAGGATCTCAGATTTTGTAGTGGCCCAAGGTATATTCTTAACTAGGCATAACTTTGAGACTTACCAACTGACCAGAGCACCATCTTTTGTCGTGAAGTCTTCAATTCCATGATTTTGTAACCAATAGATTCATTTGTTCCTTACGTCCCAAAATTAACAACTTTTCCCTGAATATTTATCACCTTGTTGGTCATGTAAGTCACCATGAGGATAGAATAAAATTCCCTATCCCATTGCTCATTCCCCTTTCATGGCTAGGTGCAAAAAATATACATATGGTGGCCTCTAGTCTTTGATGGAATCCGTGAAGAATTTTTGCGACCTTTTCAACTGAAATCCCTCCCTCGTGAAATAACTTATTTCTCATTAGATTTTGTAGTAGATGTTCTGACTTTGAAAATAAATGAATCAATTTCATTTATAGTCGCCATTGAATTTTTCTTCAATAATAATTTTCCTCGCCATTCTTTACTTTTTGAGAACTTGAAAATATTACAATAGCATGAAAATGTAAGAAACATGTGATTAACAATGCAGTGTTATTGGTAGTTGATGAGTTAGGGATTTCGACTCATTTAGGGATTAATATTTAGATTTTTAGTGTCATCGATGCCTATTTTATGATTTAAACTGATGTTAAAATATTAATTTGCAGCAATGAAGGCAAAAGAGCAAGACAAGGACATTACCAGGAAAAAAAGAGCAAAAAAGCTGAAGAAAACCAAGGTTGATGCTCGCCAAAGCCACTCGGTGAGTTGCTGAGTGGCTCTTCTGCTTGCTAAAAGTTACAATAGGCCAACCCATGGAAAAAATCAACTCGGTGATGAGATTGGAGTTTCGGCGAAGCGCCGGAAGGACTGGTGATGATTGTTTTGATCAGCTAAAGTCACAGAAGGGATGTGGTGAAAATCCAAGCAATGAAGGCGAAGAAAAGATGCACTCATTGAGTCGCCGACGAAGCTCGACTTATTCCACTGAGTGGTTCCAAAGCTAAAAATCTGGGAACATATAAATGCAATTTTGAAAAGAAGAAAAAGGAGTTCTGATGTTTTTTAGAGTTCCCACATTCTCCAGTTCTGAGTGTTTGATCCCTAAAATTGTTCTTTGACTTTTTGAGTAGATATTTAGGGTTTATTTGATTTTAAGTTCAATTCGAGCACTTTGAAGACTTGTGGATTGATACCCAAGTTGATGGAGAACATACCCAAGTTGATGGAGAACATAATTCGTAACTATTTCTTTCTCTGTATTATGTGTGGGTAAAACCTCCATTCCTGGGGTATGATTATGTGATTGAGTGATTGAATTAGCTTATGGGTGTTAGTATTTACTGATTCAATTGTTGATTTGAAGTGGGTTCAATTAGTAGTTGAGTTTTAATTGATTAATGGTAGTTGCAAATACAATTCTTGTTTAGCATTCTAAGCTTGCTTGACAAAGAGGTTTTAGAGTTTAAACTATTAATTGATGATTGCAGTGATTGGGTTATTGTGGACTTAACTTGAGAAATTTGGTCTAAATTCAATCTTACTAATCTAGCTTGAAAAAGTAGATTGATTGAGGTATTGTGCTGTTTATATGTGTTATAATTGTTGAGGTTCGAGAGAACTCACTTGATTCCTGATAGTTGATTGAGAAATGGATATTGCCTAAAGCCTAGCCTACCCACTAAGTTTCAACAATTTATAGTAAATAATAATTACCCATTTAGTGAAATTGACATTCAATTGATCACACTCCCAAGGATTCCTCTCTACATGTTTAGTCTGGATTGTTCGTAGTTGTTAATTGTTCACTCTAATCCCCCAAGTTGACATTAATTGTCACTCCATTGCCATTTAGCTTTATTATTTCAATAATAACTACTTCTACAAACAATTAGAACACCATTTCACTTTGTAATCGAATTCTTTACTGTATCACTCCCTATGGGATCCACCCCAACTCTTCTTTGGGTTTATACTTGATTGCGATCGCCTACACTTAGAATCGGGTGAAGTTTAGTTGAGCGTTATCAGTAGTCGTCAAAGAAAAGCATTAAAAATCAATTCTAGAAAGAAGTGAAGCCTGCTGAAAATCTGAAAAACTGGCAGAAAATGGCCTTTGATGTTGCAAAAGGAACCAGAGGCTGCTTAAGCAGATGTCATATTTGCGACTAGGGCCCACGTTAGTCGAAAACGAGAAAGCGTGGTGAGGCCACTTTAGCAAAGGTCACTTTAGTGCTGGAGGTTTGCTTTTGTGGGTTGTCGTCCCAACATGAACATCTAACTTTTAGCACTCCATTTTGCATGCAAAAATCAATCCATACAAGTTCAGTTCCAATAACAATCAATAAGCAATAAAAAAATTCAAGAATTTCATCACAAAAACTTCTTCGATCAAATTCGAGTTCTCTTAAGCAATTTATCAATCACTTGGTCGGCGTCCTATTTCCTTATAATTGAAACACAGAGTTGGTACTCAAGACTTCTACAATTGTTGTACTTCAACCCAAACTCATGCAATTTACATTTAGCAAGCAACTTTCGACAGATCAAATAATATACTACCCTCAGTTTATGAACTTTTTCACCCAAACAATACCCATAACATTCAAGTTAACAAAGAGAATGACAAGACTGAATTTACCATTTAAAGATTGTGAGAGAGTAAAAGATATACTAGATTTTTCTTTCAAAATGAAGAGCAACAAGGTTTGAAAGAATTGGAATAGAATGAAATAGGTCAAGAGAGAACCCTATTTATTTTTGTCTGACCATTTGATCTCCTGTTTGGACTTTTGAGTTGCCAATGTCTCTTAAGAGGCGTCTTGTCCACGTTCGAGTATTTCAATGAAATTTGGGGTCCACTTTTGCGATATAAGGTCGCTTTAGGCGACGCCAGCTATCTTCTGAAGTATCGCTTTTGTAGTAGGCAACTGCCTTTGAAATGGTTGGGGATTCCTGGAGGGCCGGTTTTGCAGTAGATAGTCACCTTAGAGACACTCGTGTTAGCGGTTAGCCTATCGCTTTTGCGATATCAGAGACTGCTTTTTGCATGTATTTCTCTTAAAATTTGTGTAAGGTAGTTGGTCACTTTGGTGACTAACAGTTGCATTTGGTGATCTTGTGCTCCCAAAAAGTAATTCTAACCCCATTTTTAAGGCATTGAAACCACAAACATCTTTTCCCTAAAGTTTCTTGACTACAAACTTGTTAAAACTAGCTCCAAATATTTTTTATATTATGAGGATTTGTCCAAAGAAATTCTAATCTAAAATTGTAAAACTCAAAATTTTTAAGATCATAATCAAAATGTTGGATACCAATGGATTGCCTCCTATCAAATGCATAATTTAAAATCGCGGCACGATACTACATTCATCACCCTTTATTTTTCCACTTCGAGGCGATGAATCTCCTCCCCAACTTCAAATCAAGGATTCATTGAAATGTATGGGGACAACATGAGAGAATAAAAAATCACACTCGATAGCTCCATTTTGAAGATTTGATTTACTTACCCAATTTCACATCATGCTTTATTTGAGAATCATGGAGCAAGAGTGAGAAGAACACTAGGCATTTAGAAAATTGAAGTTCATAACACTTGGCCTTTGAGTGAGTGACACTCTCACTTCTATATTAACTAGAGTTTCCATAAATGATATTTTGGATTTTTCTTTCAATTCTAATATCATTTCTTTGATCTTGACATCATGGATTGTTATTGGCTTGATTGGCTTGAAAATACCAGAGATTTCATCAATGTTTATCACAACCCATTTTTTCTTGAAACTCTGACCCCAACTCGCTATTTTTGACCACTAGACAAGAAGCATCACATACTCCACTTCTTGTTATCATATTGGTCTTGAAAGTTGCAATTGCAAACTCAAGTTGGATCATTTCATGGCACTGAGTTAGGTGTAAGATGTGAAAATCATCACCCATTTAAAACATTAGATTATGTAGTCTCTCACCATGTTCAAGATTCTGGGACAACCTCATGAGCAAAGTTTGACTCACCACACCCATTTCTTTACATATATCTTATTCTAGAGAGGCATCCATATGACCTTCCCCAACATGAAGTCCTTCACAACAAAGCCATGGATTGGAACTACCAAGAATTGTTTCATCACAAGAATCTATAGAACCAAAACAAAAAATAAAAACATAAGCAAATGCTAACAATTTGGATAGAAACAAGTAAACTATAAATTCTAAATCAATTCAATACATCATATTGTTTCCCGGAAACGGTGCCATATTTTTATAAAACTCAATTAACAATCATATGAATCAATGAGTAGATGGTCACTAGTAATATATAACCAGCAATATGTCGGTAATTCGAAAGATAAAGAATTACATGCTACAATTTGGAATCCAAATAAAAAAAATACTCAATTATAATATGAAGATGTTTTTGGAAACCATCACGGATAGAGAAAAAATATTTTCAAGCAAGGAGTTCAAGGTAAAAGGGAATGGAGATTTAATTCATTATCAAATGATCCATCACTAATGACCAGGAATTATCTCGATAATAATGGGTAAGACAACCATGCCTATAATTCTCAAGTACTCAGATGCATCTCCCAATCACAAGCAATTATATCTATACATTGACTAATTCTTTCAAACTTAGCAAGTATAACAAATTAAACAATCCAATATGGGAACACTAGGATTATTCTATTTCTAGCTCAAATACCAAAATGAGAGTTGTACCCCAACCTAGATTCTCACATATTCTAGTCAATTAGCTAAATCACCAATTGTTCTAATTGATCTATCCTACATTTAATCCTCTTTGTCAAGTAAGATTAAGATAAATAGGAAAGTCCATGGGTTGATCAATCCCTTGAAATTCAATTTAAGCATGAAATCAATTAGACAATCAAAGACACATATCACAAACAAGATAATATTCAATTAATTTGCAAAAGAAGAAAACAAGAATCAAACCCTTTAATGTTTATTTCTACCACAATATCTGATAACACTCAAACCACTCTAAAACAAATCCCAAGATTAAGTGGTCATCGTCAATAAAAATACCCAACTAAGAGTCGGTGTCGAATCCCATTGATATAGTGAAAGGAGTTATATCAAGAAATTTAGAATATAAATCAATTCAATTATAGAAATCAAGAACAAAGGGTGGATGATTCCACCAATTTACCAAAAGGATTTTGGTATCAGTAGTCACAATTACACTAAGATTTCAGAAAATTCACATAATTAACAAGCAATCTAGGTGTAGAAGGATTGGAAAACGATGTCACATAAGGGTAATTGTGTTATGCCATAGTGCTAAACATTCATGGATAGGCATGGTCATCTTCAATGACAATAATATTATTTCAATTTCATAGCATCAGTTCATAGAATCTCCTTTCTGTCTCATTTATGTGCATAACAAAGAATCCATTACCTTACAATATTCTCTCTTTTGAGCATAATTAGGGTAAATATATCCTACCTATAATATTTTTTTGAATTAAACTACAGACATCAAACCTAAATGGAAGCTATTAGTCTAGCTAGTTACCTACTCCAATCAATTTCTTTCAAGCATCAATTGGAGATCAAAATAGGATTAAGTTTACAACCTTAACCCATAAGTTAACCCCATGCTAATTAGCTCAAACCCATGGATGAACAACAACAGAAAAAAGCAAAATACAATACCCACTACATTAAATCAACACTCAACCCCATAATTGCACCCCTAGAATATGGAGTTTTAGCCACCCACTACTAAAGAAATTATGTCTTTCATGAAAGAAGGAATGGGTAATATGAAATTAAGTAATTATAAGCAACACCCACTTTGATTTCAACTTCAAATTGTAAGTTTAAAGAACAAAGTTGAAAACCCCAAAGCTTAAGATGTTCTTCACAAGGTAAAATATTTCTCTCTCTAGAAAGGAAAATACTTAGCTAAAGACTAACTAAAAATTTCCTTCCCCAAATATACTGCGTTTCTCTCTTCTTTGAGCTATTTATAGTTTTCCATAATTTTGCCCAAAATTCACTATGTGACCCCTTCGACGACATTAGTCGGGCTCGCCAAGCTGAGTCGGTAGATCGTCGTATGCTCCTTTGATCACCTTTCTCTTACTTTAGGCTTCAGGTGTTTGAACCTTACTCAATGAGCTCATTTGAGTTAGCTATTCACATTTGGTGAATCACCTAGTACCACTATTATTCCCCTTTTAAGCGTGCAACTTTCCTCCAAATCTTGTCACCTTCGGTGATGGCCAACATGTTCGCTTTGTGTTTAGTGAGTGGCATGTCTTATATATGTTTGCCGACCTACTTCAATTAATTCAAGTGTTGAGCAGTGTCACTTTGAGTGAGGTCGTACCAATTGGGTGATCCACCCTTCTTTCTTCCAAATATTCATCATTGCCTTGTCACTTAACCTTCATATCTGGAAATCATCAAAATATCATTAGAATATGACATAATTAGGCATTTAGGACACTAAATGTTGAACTAAACATGCCTCAAATGAGTTTAAATCTACCACTCATCAACAACCCCAACTTAACATTTGTTTGTCCTCAAGTAAATCAAGAACATAATTAGTTCAATAAGGGTGTCTCTAATAGTTCTCAATGAGAGCTAACATGCAAGTGACATTACATGAATACTCTCAATAACATGTGTCACTCAAATCATGATAAAAAAGCTTCAAATCATGATTAGCCAGTAGCAAACTAAGCTCAAGATCACTATAGCTTCTTCCGCAATGCAAAATCATGTTTCAACAACTCCGTTCAAGTTCCCTCACATCAAGAATGATTCCATGCTCTCACATTGCCTGTCAATAAATATATTAGTAATGAATATAACTCTCACTCTCCAAAAGAGATATACATGTATGCTTCATCCCATAGGTTTGCACATATCTTCCAATCATCACACAACCTAGTTCATGCAAGATCTTAAGGGTCTTTTAGGCTTGTAATAGGGTTGGTTAAGGTATGGTCAATTTATCTCAATCACTTCACCAATTTTAAAGCATTGTTGCAATCATCTTCACTTGTTCTCAAGCCCTTTTCATTCTTTTTCACTTGAAAACTCAAACTTTGACTTGTCAATCATTTTATTGGAAAACCCTTTTCATTTCACTAGACTTTCTTTTTCATTTAACTTTATAATGGTTGTTTATAACAATCTCTCACTTTTTTTTCTAAGGAGGGGTTTCTTCATTTTGTAACACACTTTAAAGTTGAGTCTCACTTCATCTTTCTTTGTCTTTCACTTGGATTTCTTTCATCCTTCCTTTCCACAGCCTCAACTTAGGCTTTAATCCTAAGTTGGCTATTCAATCAAACAAATGATTTGAAAAGCATTATGGGCTAGAAGTTAGTGGTACTTTGGCTCAATAGGTTTTAACAAGGTTGTCAACAAATGGCTTAGGCTCAAATGGTACCAAAATGGTTGCACACCTTTAGAAGGTAGTCACAAAAAAGCTATGAACATTTGGGTTCCCTCTAAATATTTATACACGAGATCATTTCTTACACTCACCAAAGCTAGACGATTGGACTAACAAGGCAAAATCTAGGATTTAACAAGTATGTTTTTCAATAAAACCTTACCACACAATCCACTTCAAGTACAATTATTTAGCACAACCAGATAAGATCAAAAGCTTACATGAAATGTTCATTGCAAGGATCACATCAAAACGTAGCTAGTCAACACAAGATTCAAAAAGATCGTTCAAAAGTGCAGCCACATCGATTTCTTATTATGATACTAACAGTAAACACAGTGCTCATCATGAGTGTTATCCAAGACATCGATATTGAACACAAATGATCCTCGAATCATGATCAACTTAAACTCAAGAATTTCAAAGATTTCTGAAACTCATGGGAAAATGAAAATAGAGAGACAAAATGAGCTAAACCATCAAACCACTATAGTAAAACAAAAAATAACAAAATACTACAATTACCCAAAAGTAAAACTAAAAGTAACAAAATAGAATCAAAAGAAGAATATTGTGACAAGTGCCCTCAGCACTCCAAAATAAACAACAATGTCCTCAATGTTGTAGCGACCCGTAAAACGAATAAGTGAAACTAAAGCCTAACTAGTGAGTATGTGAGTTTGTCATAAGGTTTCAGGGTGTAAAATGTTGTCCCGAGCTATGGTTGAGGGGTTTACGAATTAAACTTCAAGGTACGACTCCCCAAGGACCATCCTAGGGGTCCTTGAGGAGGACCGTTAGCCTAACCCCAAGGTTGCCCCAAATGGAGAAAAGTTGCCAAAACTTGGTGACCTATCGAAGGGGACCACACCCCGTGGATTGCCTCCGTAGGTCAAGTCCCCTAAGTTCAAGCCACAGCTACGAACCGCTCCCATGCAGGATGGTCGTGGACCCATCCAATATCTGTGGATGGTGGTCCGCAGATCGCACCTGTAGGACTGGTTCAGCCTAATGAGGGGTGGTTTGGTAAATTCCTCCCTTGGTTAGTTTGGGTCATGAACGGTTATTATTGGTTTATTAGCACATTTTAAGGGTTTTTAATGTATTAAAACACATTTTCAACTTATTATTTCTAAATCAAAAAGTAGAACCCACCTCTCTACTCAAAAGTTCTCTCTCTAGAACCCTCCATTGGAGGTGAAGACTTCAAGCTTCCAAGGTCAAATCTTCAAGTCTTTCAAGTGGTTTCGTGGATTTCTTCCATTAAATGTATGGTGGTCTTCATCCTTGACGTAGTTTCTTTCAACGAGCTGATTTCAAAAGTGATTTCAAGTCTCCAGTATTTACCCAAAACCCAACTTTTCAATCTATGCATGGGTTTGATTCAAAACGATTTCTAAACACATTATTGAATTGAGCTGTGAATGAATTGTGGATTTAAAGGTGAATTAAGATGATTTATTCCTAGAACTAATGTTTTCCCCCAAATTCCTAAGTTATGTTTTTTAGATTGGGATTTGATTGATTATGAAGTATGTGAATTGTTTGTGTATATGGATATAGGATGTTGAAATTATGTTATTACTCTTGCCTAGTTACATTGATCTAAGGTGTGTGGGTGAATGTGATCCATTGCCTTGAAAGGCAAGGTATGAAGGCTAAGGTATGAATATTATGCGAAGGATATGTATGTGATCTCAATGATAGAACTATGATCATGGTTAGAATGTAATTGTGTTATAGATTGAAAGCATAATCTCAATAAACACTCATGAATGATGATGATGGAATGTGAAGGGTTTTCTCCTCTGTATTGTATATATTGAATTAGTAGGCTTACACATCCTATTCTTGTATAAATGGAAGTAAGGTGATTGTGATATCTTGACTTGGTAGGGTTAGGCACCTTTTCTTGTATAATGAATGTATTTTGACTTAATGTCTTAAAGTCTTTAATTGGTAGACCTGATGTTGGTAGCCTTTCATGAATGAATGAATGATGAAGTATTCTAGGTTATGTCTAGAACCGGTAGACCTAGAATTGGTGGCCCTTCATGATGAGTCTACAAACAAATATGATGATAAACCTTGAATCGGTAGTCCTAGTGTTGGTAGCCCTTTCATGTGTGAAATGATGAATCTTGTATCGGTAGACCTAATGTAAGTGGCCCTTCTTGAGGATTCAATGAGCTATCCATGTAATGTACCATGAATTGATAGGCTTATGGCATTCCTTTCATGTGTAATGATGTGTCTTGGGTCGATAGGCCAATCGCATTCCTCTTAAGTGCAATCATGTAATGTAAATGAAACTACTCTATGGGAATGGAGGTTAAGCACCGAGTGGACATGGTAAGATGGAAACTCTCCCAATGTTTGGCTAGGGTTCCAATGAACATCTAACTATGTGCCCAAATAGGATATTAGCTAGAGGATTTTCTTCCAAGCTAAAATGTTACTAGTCTTACCTTAGGCTAGTAGACCACCTTTTTACGATGTGGGGCCATATAACACCGGATTCCATTGCTATCTCTCATGGTCTATGTCGGTTAATGCCTATTCCCATCATGTGAGATATGCATTGTGGTTTCTTGATGAGTTCTATGAAGTGTGTGTGGTAGTATGAGATGACATCCATGCATTGCATGAGTAGGCTTTGAGAGGGTCATAGTGAGTTCTCTAAGTCTTAATGGCTAATGTATGACTGTGTACTAAATGAATTTAATGATGAATGTTGACTCTTATATGCTTAAATGAGATGATGTATGCTATACTTGGATTGTATTATTAGTTACTTCCTTGTCATGACTTATTGTACATTAACGTGCCTTGTCTATGGTGACCTCAAAGGAGTACTTAGTGTGACTAGTAGTATGGGATGCTACTTGCACACTGCACAACTATGACTTAGGGTTGTCTTAGGTGATGGTCCTTATGTGATGATATGCCTTATGAAAGGTTTATGTCTTTTATGTATGAGTATTGTGTAAAGAGGGAAAGGTTGAATGGTAAGTTCAATTTTGGTGACCTTAATGTGGTACTTTAATGTGTATGGTGGTATGGGACGCTATCCATACATTGCACAAGGTATAACATGAGGGTTACTTTAGGTGAAGGCTGTCATGCCCCGAGCCTACACCCTAGAGTGGCCGGCACTCGAAGACCATTGTTGGCCCCCAAGCGAACCCTTGGTCTGGCTTACTTAACTCAGTGGAAACCTTAACTCAACATAATAACTCCACGCAATGAAAGGTCATAAAACAACCTAACTGATAAAATCTGGACAAAAAGGCAACTCGAGTCTCAAAATAGAATATTTATATATATACATAGATGAGAGACTCAATACTAACTAACTGACTGACTGTCTATGAAGCCTCTATAACACTGAGATGGATGTTGGGACAGACCCCACAACATCCTAATAAAACAAAACTAAGAAAAATGAAATAATAGAGTCCTACGTAAAGCAAGGAGGCTCACCACTGACTCTGGAGTGCTCAGCTGGATCAACGGCGTGCTGGATGCTGATCTTGGGGACCTGTGTCTGCATCATAATAAGATGCAAGCCAATTGGCATTAGTACATGGAATGTATGAGTATGCGAGCTGGAAAACTAAGCAACATAGGCTAGAAGGAAATCTGAAATACACTGAATAACTTACCTAGCTCAACTCAACTCAACTCAACCTGACTGACTCATTTCAATATAAGGCAATTTAAAACAAGTGCATTATAAAGAAAAACTGTTTAAAACATGCTATAAACTCTATGTGTATACAAAGATACAATAAGTCTCAGATGTATGTAGAAATAAGAATGAATTGATGTATTTTAAAAAAATACAATGACTGCTGTGGGAGATTCTCTAACTGACAACCATCATATAAGAGCTATAGTGATGATACAACGATCAACCTCATGCTGCCAGAGCATCCTATACTCGGTCAAAGGTATAGGACCTAAACTGCCTAATGGATCCACTAGTGTAATTTGACAATGATTCATCTAAAAAGTATGAACCTCTTCTACCCATGATGGCTACATGGTTCTATGGGGGATGTGAGTTCTTTGAACGCTCCCCCAATTCGGTGCTCAATACTACTCCCAAAAAATGTACTGGATCTTATATTTTTGAAACATATTTTTTTGTACTGATTTGAGATAATTACTCAAAACATCGCTCAAAAGCTATCTTGGAAATCTCAGTTTCTTCTCTTGCTTCATTTAGAAAGAGATTACTTTCTGGAAAACTAGCTCGAAGGCTCTTTGGAGATCTCAGTTCCAATCTTGTTTAAATGTGAAAACATTTCTTTAAAACTTCTTTGGGAATACTTAGTTCCCTAATAACTTTTCAGAAATGAACTTGACTCTATACTCTTTATTTAACTTGAAACTCTATACTCTTTACTTAACTTGAAACTAGAGCCTAAAAATGAAGTTAGAACGTTCAATAAGGACTCTTGAAAAACTTTAAAGACTTGCTTTGACATACCTCTTAACTTCTAAGCTTGACTCTAACTTCACTTGACTTTGATCCTAACTGTCCTCGAATTGTATTATGGATTCAAGGGTAACAATCTCATGTTTATGGATGAGTTCGGGATGTCTAGGTGTACCTTAGAGTGTTGAAAACAACTATAAAACATAGGTACATTACCAAGGAACATTATTGAAAAAGTGGGGAAGGAATGGGAAGGATTGGCGTCCTTGGCGCTCTGAGAGGCTCGGGGCGCCAGCCTTCAGAGTTCAGAGGGGCCTGCTGGGTGCTCTGCAAGCTGTGCCACCCCAAGGGGGAAACTTCATAACCTTGTTGGGGTGCGCTAGCTGGCGCGACGCCCCAGCCTTTTCCCCCAAAAAATCCGACTTTTCTCCTTTGCTTTTCCAACTCTAAACCCTCTTAACTTCAAAGGTTCCAGTCCCAAACACTTAGAATCATAAAATCCCTTAGTATACAATATATTCAACTCGAAATCACAAACGGAAACATGCACCAGACCAACAAGAAACTTCAACAACACAACCACAACTTCAACAAACACAACCACAAACTTCAACAAACACAACCAATCTTTTCTCAGAATTAAAACGAGTTTGGCGTGTGGGGGAATGAACCAACCCAACACTATGATCTCACATAGCTTAATAGGGATCACCCCCGATGAAATCCACGATGATCTCTACGAACCTTACTTCTTCTTCTCCTTTTGCTCTTCTTCTCATCTTCTCTCTCAAAGCCCTAACCCTCACTTTTTAAAAGGGAAAACTTATTTAGAATCAGTATAAACCCTTAATATAACCAAAAGAAATGGTTAGGGAAAATACCAAAATACCCTTACAAATTCGGATGAACTTCCCTATGCCAACAACCCAAGATCCAAAAGGCATAACTCACTCATACGAACTCGAAATCGGGAAAACTCGGCGGTGTTGGAAAGATCACTCCAAGAGATTTCTAAACATAATTGGAAACACACCTAACTCATTCTGAGCTAGGAATTATGACTGTCTGAACTTGATCAAAAACTCATTTTTTTTCAGTACTTAGCTAAATTTCCAGACTTTTAAATCTTTCCAAAAATGACTATTTCCAATTCTAAGCTTCTTCATAGCTATTTCAAATTGCCGGATGTTAAAAATATCTGCCCCTTGGGAACATTCGTCCTCCAATGAGATTACTTTTACTAAGCTATATTGCCAATCCTCTTGATTATGCGATATGGTCCTATATATCGGGGACTAAGTTTCCCATTCTTACCAATCCTCATAACTCCCTTCATGGGTGAAACTTTCAAATATACCCAATCATATACTTCGAACTCTAATGCCCTTCTCCTAACATTAGTGTAGGATTTTTGACGACTCTGTGCCATTTTCAACCTTTCTTAAATCACTTTCACCTTCTCCATAGCTTGATGAACTAACTCTGGACCTATAAACCCTGCCTCACTAACTTCAAACCATCCAAAAAGAGATCTACATCTCCTCCCATAAATAGTTTCATAAGGAGCCATTTGGATGCTAGAATGGTAATTATTGTTGTAAGTAACTCCATGTAAGATAGGTAATCATCTCAATTATCCTTGAAATCAATCCCACAATCCACCTTGGTACCTCAAAACACCATCTCCCCCTTGTTCAAAAGCCATCACTGCTTATGAACATTTTGCCTGTAATTCCAACAAGATACGGTCTTAGTCTTTCTCACTTTTTTCTTCTGGTACTAGTGATGGGTCAGACCCATTCATCATCACTATTCCTCCTTGTGGAATCCATAAGACTAATTCCCAGGTGTGCAAGTCGGTGCACATCTCTTGCTAATTCTCTCTATTCTTCCTCAACATCCCATAGACAACCTACTTAAGGAATCAACAATAGCATTTGCCTTACCAGGGTGATAAATAAAAATTATGTCATAACCCTTGAGCAACTTTAACCACTCTCTTTTTGTCTGAGATTAAGCTCATTCTAAGTGCACACACCCATATGAACATCATACAACAGTGACGCCATATCTTCAAAGCGAAAACTACAACAGCCAACTATAGCTCATCACATCACACCCCAATTTGCCTAAACTCGACTATTATTCTCACATCCATTTTAGATTAAGATACTCAATATGTACTCAATAACCAAATGTCATAACTGGGCAGTAGTCAACTTTACTTTCCATTCCTGAAAGTTTTCCTCACAAGCTTCAGACCGTTGAAACTTCATTGTTTTCCGAGTCAACCTGGTCAAATAAAACCCTTATCTAATAGATCCCTTTAACTGCTCTTTCAACTCTGCTGGTGCCATTTTATATGGCAAAAAAAAGATAGGACGAGTATCTAGAATAATGTCTTACCGAAGTCTATTTCTCTCTCAGGAGGGGCTCCAAGTAGGTCATCAGGAAAAACTTCTGGAAACTCTTTTACTATAGAAACTGACTTAAAATGAGGTATCTCAACACTAGAGTCATCAACTCGAACTAAGAGATCGATACAATCCTTCGATACTAACTTTCTCGCCTTAAGGTACAAAATGAAACGACCCTTAGGCACAACTGAACTACTACCCCACTCTATGACTGGCTCACTCGGAAACTGAAACTTGACCACTCGAGTTCTACAATCAACTGAGGCATAACGGGCATGAAGTCAGTCCACACCAAGAATGACATTCAATTCTACCATGCCGAACTCAACTAAATCAGCCATGGTACTCTTGTGATTGACGAAAATGGGACAATCACAATAAACTCTCTCTGCTAGAATAGCCTCACCAACAGGCATAGAGACACTGAATAGCTCACTAAGTTGCTCAGAAATAACATTAAAGTTCATAGCAACACAAGGAGTTCCAAAAGCTAAACTCGCTCTAGGGTCTAGCAAAGCATAAAAGTAAAATCAAAGACTCAAATCATACCAGCATCTTGCTCATGGCGACTGGTGATTGCATTGAGGCGGTTTGCTCCTCCACCAGTACTAGAAGTAGCTCCTTTAGGTATCATCCTGTCTGGGGGAGCAACTGATGAAGCTTGCGCCCTATTGCTCAGATTTCCACTACCTTGCCTGTTCTTAGGGAACTCCTTCATAAAGTTACCCTCTTGTCCACACTTAAAACAACCTGTCTGGCCATCACGACACTTACCTGGGTGGGTTTTACCACACCTAGCACATGCAGGAGCCGTACTACCCCTTGGTACCATACTGCCTTGAGGATAGGCAAGTTTAGCCCTGAAACCATAGGAATTTCTATTGTACCCATCTTTGATCTAAGGTGCAAGTGTACTAGCAGATGGTGGAGCAGGTCCCTTCTGTTTCTATAGGAGGGATGACTGATTGGCATCATTCTTTTACTGCCTGAACTCATCCCCTACTATCTTAGCTCTCTTATCCTTAAACTCTTCTCTATCCTTCAGCTTATCCTCTTCAACTTGTTGTAAATGGATCATAAATCTTACTAGGTCAATATCCCCTATCAGCATAGCTGCCTTGCTTTCCTTGCTTGACTAATGAGATAACCCAGCAACATATAAACTCATTCTACTTCTCATGTCAGCAACCATCTACGGAGCATAGCGGGAAAGTTACGTGAACTTCAGACTGTACTCATGAACACTCATAGACTCCGAATTAAGGGTGAGAAACTATTTCATCCTTGCCTCACGCAACTCACGAGGAATGAAACGCCCCAAGAGAGCATTCTGAAACACAACCCAAAGCACTACTGGCACATCCTCAGCCCTATTCTTTTTCCATTGGTCAAACCATATTCTAGCAACACCCTTCATTTGGTATGCAGCTAGTTCCACCCTCTCTGACTTAGCAACATGCATCAGATCAAATACCCTTTTCAGCTCCTTAATGAAGTTCTCCGGATTCTCACTAATACTTGAACCTATGAAGCTTGGTTGGTTCATCCTTAAGAGTTCACGGATCCTTGAAGTATCAACCACTTCATGTAGATTAGCTCTCTGCCCAACATGAAAGGTCGCAACTTGACTTAACATCTGGATAGCTTCACAAAAATCAATATATTTGAGCTCTTCTAGGGTTTGCACTTCAAGGGAATTTGGTAACTCTTGTTCCTCAACAACTTCATAGCTGGACTAACTTTGACTGCTCTTCGTGGAGGCATAATCCTTTGAAAACACTCGCAAGCACGAATTAGAAGGAAACTTTTTAGAGACAAACTCTAACACACGAAATGAATGTGAAAGAAGTGAGATAGTTTCTAAATGTTGTAGCCTCCAAATTATAGATGTGGCGCGCTTCACACCGATAACTAGGACTCTACAGACACGGCTTCATAGACTCCTAAGGACCCTGGAACTCTGTGCTCTATTACCAAGTTTGTCACTCCCCGAGCCTACAGCCTGGACGTGGCCGGCACTCGAAGACCATTGCTGGCCCCCAAGCGAACCCTTGGCCTAGCTTACTTAACTCAGCGAAAACCTTAACTCAACAGAATAACTCCTTGCAATGAAAGGTCATAAAATAACCTAAATGATAAAATCTGGCCAAAAAGGCAACTTGAGTCTCAAAATAGAATATTAATATATATACATAGATGAGAGACTCAATACTAACTGACTGACTGACTATCTATGAAGCCTGTATAACACTGAGATGGATGTTGGGACAGACCCGCATCATCCTAATAAAACAAAACTAAGAAAAAAGAAATAACAGAGTCCTCCGGAATGCAAAGAGGTTCACCACTGACTCTGGAGTGCTCAACTGGATCAACAGCGTGCTGGATGCTGATCCTGGGTACCTGAGTATGCATTATAATAAGATGCAGGCCAAATAGCATCAGTACATGCAATGTACGAGTATGCGAGCTGGAAAGCTAAGCAACATAGGCTAGAAGGAAATCTGAAATACACTGAATAATTTACCTGGCTCAACTCAACTCAACCTGACTGACTCATTTCAGTGTAAGGCAATTTAAAACAAGTGCATTATAAAGACAAGTTGTTTAAAACCTGCTATAAACTCCGTGTGTATACAAAGATACAATAGGTCTGAGATGTATGTAGAAATACAAATGAACTGATGTATTTAAAAAAAATATAATAATTGTTGTGGGAGTTTCTCTAACCGACAACCATCACATAAGAGCTATAGTTATGATACAACGATCAACCTCACGCTGCCAGAGCATCCTATACCCTGCCAAAGGTATAGGAATTGAACTGCCTAATGGATCCACTAGTCTAATCTGAAAAGGATTCATCTAAAAAGTATGAACCTCTTCTACCCATGATGGCTACATGGTTCTATGGGGGCTGTGAGTTCTTTGAATGCTCCCCCAATTCGGTGCTCAATACTACTACCAAAAAATGTACCGGCTTTTATATTTTTAAAACATATTTGTTCGTGCTGATTTGAGATAATTAGTCAAAACTTAGCTGAAAAGCTATCTTGGAAATCTCAGTTTCCTCTCTTGCTTCACTTAGAAAGCGATTACTTTTTCTAGAAAACTAGCTCGAAGGCTCTTTGGAAATCTCAGTTCCAATCTTGTTTAAATGTGAAAACATTTCTTTATAACTTCTTTGGGAATACTTAGTTCCCTAATAACTTTTGAGAAATGAACTTGACTCTATACTCTTTACTTAACTTGAAGCTCTATACTCTTTACTTAACTTGAAACTCGAGCCTAAAAATGAAATTAAAACATTAAATAAAGACTCTTGAAAAACTTTAAAGACTTGCTTTGACATACCTCTTAACTTCTAAGCTTGACTCTAACTTCACTTGACTTTGATCCTAACTGTCCTTGAATTATATTATGGATTCAAGGGTAATGATCTCATCTTTATGGTTGAGTTCGGGGTGTCTAGATGTACCTTAGAGTGTTGAAAACAACTATAAAACATGGGTACATTACCAAGGAACATGTATGAAAAAATGGGGAAGGAATGGGAAGGATTGGCGTCCTTGGTGCTCTGAGAGGCGCATGGCGCCAGCCTTCAGACTTCAGAGGGGCCTGCTGAAAGCGATTACTTCAGTTTCCTCTCTTGCTTCATTTAGAAAGCCATTACTTTCTGGAAAACTAACTCGAAGGCTCTTTGGAGATCTCAGTTCCAATATTGTATAAATGTGAAAACATAGCTTTAAAACTTCTTTGGGAATACTTAGTTCCCTAATAACTTTTGTGAAATGAACTTGACTCTATACTCTTTACTTAACTTGAAACTCTATACTCTTTATTTAACTTGAAACTCGAGCCTAAAAATGAAGTTAGAACGTTCAATAAAGACTCTTGAAAAACTTTAAAGACTTGTTTTGACATACCTCTTAACTTCTAAGCTTGACTCTAACTTCACTTGACTTTGATCCTAACTATCCTCGAATTGTATTATGGATTCAAGGGTAACAATCTCATGTTCATGGATGAGTTCGGGATGTCTAGGTGTACCTTAGAGTGTTGAAAACATCTATAAAACATAGGTACATTACCAAGGAACATGTATGAAAAAGTGGGGAAGGAATGGGAAGGATTGGCGTCCTTGGCACTCTGAGAGGCTCGGGGCGCCAGCCTTCAGAGTTCAGAGGGGCCTGCTGGGTGCTCTGCAAGCTGTGCCACCCCAAGGGGGAAACTTCATAACCTTGTTGGGGTGCGCTAGCTGGCGCGACGCCCCAGCCTTTTCCCCCAAAAAATCCGACTTTTCTCCTTTGCTTTTCCAACTCTAAACCCTCTTAACTTCAAAGGTTCCAGCCCCAAACACTTAGAATCATAAAATCCCTTAGTATACAATATATTCAACTCGAAATCACAACCGGAAACATGCACCAGACCAACAATAAACTTCAACAACACAACCACAACTTCAACAAACACAACCACAAACTTCAACAAACACAACCAATCTTTTCTCAGAATTAAAACGAGTTTGGCGTGTGGGGGAATGAACCAACCCAACACTATGATCTCACATACCTTAATAGGGATCACCCCCGATGAAATCCACGATTATCTCTACGAACCTTGCTTTTTCTTCTCCTTTTGCTCTTCTTCTCCTCTTCTCTCTCAAAGCCCTAACCCTCACTTTTTAAAAGGGAAAACTGATTTAAAATCAGTATAAACCCTTAATATAACCAAAATAAATGGTTAGGGAAAAGACCAAAATACCCTTACAAATTCGGATGAACTTCCCTGTGCCAACAACCCAAGTTCCAAAAGGCATAACTCACTCATACGAAATCGAAATCGGGAAAACTCGGCGGCGTTGGAAAGATCACTCCAAGAGATTTACAAACATAATTGGAAATACAGCTAACTCATTCTGAGCTAGGAGTTATGACTGTATGAAGTTGATCAAAAACTCATTTTTTTTCAGTACTTAGCTAAATTTCCAGATTTTTAATTCTTTCCAAAAATGACTATTTCCAATTCTAAGCTTCTTCATAGCTATTTCAAATTGCCGGATGTTAAAATATCTGCCCCTTGGGAACATTCGTCCTCCAATGAGATTACTTTTACTAAGCTATATTGCCAATCCTCTTGACTATGCGATAGGGTCCTATATATCGGGGACTAAGTTTCCCCTTCTTACCAATCCTCATAACTCCCTTCACGGGTGAAACTTTCAAATATACCCAATCATCTACTTCGAACTCTAACGCCCTTCTCCTAACTTTAGTGTAGGATTTTTGATGACTCTGTGCCATTTTCAACCTTTCTTAAATCACTTTCACCTTCTCCATAGCTTGATGAACTAACTCTGGACCTATAAACCCTGCCTCACTAACTTCAAACCATCCAAAAAGAGATCTACATCTCCTCCCATAAATAGTTTCATAAGGAGCCATTTGGATGCTAGAATGGTAATTATTGTTGTAAGTAACTCCATGTAAGATAGGTAATCATCTCAATTATCCTTGAAATCAATCCCACAATCCACCTTGGTACCTCAAAACACCATCTCCCCCTTGTTTAAAAACCATCACTGCTTATGAACATTTTGCCTGTAATTCCAACAAGATACGGTCTGAGTCTTTCTCACTTTTTTCTTCAGGTACTAGTGATGGGTAATACCCATTCATCATCACTATTCCTCCTTGTGGAATCCATAAGACTAATTCCCAGGTGTGCAAGTCGGTGCACATCTCTTGCTAATTCTCTCCGTTCTTCCTCAACATCCCAAAGACAACATGCTTAAGGAATCAACAATAACATTTGCCTTACCAGGGTGATAAAGAAAAATTATGTCATAACCCTTGAGTAACTTTAACCACTCTCTCTCTGTCTGAGATTAAGCTCATTCTAAGTAAACACACCCATATGAATATCATACAACAATGACGCCATATCTTCAAAGCGAAAACTACAACAGCCAACTCTAGCTCATCACATCACACCCCGATTCGCCTAAACTCGACCATTATACTCAAATCTATTTTAGATTCAGATACTCAATATGTACTCAAGAACCAAATGTCATAACTGGGCAGTAGTCAACTTCTCTTTCCATTCCTGAAGTTTTCCTCACAAGCTTTAGACCGTTGAAACTTCGTTGTTTTCCGAGTCAACCTGGTCAAATAAAACCCTTATCTAACAGATCCCTTTAACTACTCTTTCAACTCTGCTGGTGCCATTCTATATGACAAAAAAATGATAGGACGAGTATCTGGAATGATGTCTTACCGAAGTCTATTTCTCTCTCAGGAGGGGCTCCAGGTAGGTCATCAGGAAAAACTTCTGAAACTCTCTTACTATAGAAACTGACTTAAAAGGAGGTATCTCAACACTAGAGTCATCAACTCGAACTAACTGATCGATACAATCCTTCGAAACTAACTTTCTCACCTTAAGGTACAAAATGAAACGACCCTTAGGCACAAGTGAACTACTACCCCACTCTATGACTGGCTCACTCAGAAACTGAAACTTGACCACTCGAGTTCTATAATCAACTAAGGCATAACGGGCATGAAGTTAGTCCACACCAAGAATGACATCCAATTCTACCATGCCGAACTCAACTAAATCAGCCATGGTACTCTTGTGATTGACGAAAATGGGACAATCATGATAAACTCTCTTTGCTAGAATAGCCTCACCAACAGGCGTAGAGACACTGAATAGCTCACTAAGTTGCTCAGAAATAACATCAAAGTTCATAGCAACATAATGAGTTACAAAAGCTAAACTCGCTCTAGGGTCTAGCAAAGCATAAACAGTAAAATCAAAGACTCAAATCATACCAGCATCTTGCTCATGGCGACTGGTGATTGCCTAGAGGCAGTTTGCTCCTCCGCCAGTACTAGAAGTAGCTCCTTTAGGTATCATCCTGTCTGGGGGAGCAACTGATGAAGCTTACGCCTTATTGCTCATATTTCCACTACTTTGCCTGTTCTTAGGGAACTCCTTCATGAAGTAACCCTCTTGTCCACACTTAAAACAACCTGTATGGCCATCACGACACTTACCTGGGTGGGTTTTACCACACCTAGCACATGCCGGAGCCTTACTACCTCTTGGTACCATACTGCCTTGAGCAAAGGCAAGTTTAGCCCAGAAACTATAGGAATTTCTATTGTACCCATCTTTGATCTCACGTACAAGTGCACTAGAAGATGGTGGAGCAGGTCCCTTCTGTTTCTATAGGAGGGATGACTGATTGGCATAATTCTTTTACTGCCTGAACTCATCTCCTACTATCTTAGCTCTCGTATCCTTAAACTCTTATCTATCCTTCAGCTTATCCTCTTCGACTTGTTGTAAATGGATCATAAATCTTGCTAGGTCAATATCTTCTATCAGCATAGCTGTCTTGCCTTCCTTGCTTGACTAATAAGATAACCCAACAACATATAAACTCATTTTACTTCTCATGTCCGCAACCATCTCCGAAGCATAGCGGGAAAGTTGGGTGAACTTCGGACTGTACTCATGAACACTCATAGACTCCGAATTAAGGGTTAGAAACTCTTTTATCCTTGCCTCACGCAACTCACGAGGAAGGAAATGCCCCATGAGAGCATTCTGAAACACAACCCAACTCACTACTGGCGCATCCTCAGCCCTATTCTTTTTCCATTGGTCAAACCATATTCTAGCAACACCCTTCATTTGGTATGCAGCTAGTTCCACCCTCTCTGACTTAGCAACATGCATCACATCAAATACCCTTTTCAGCTCCTTAATGAAGTTCTCCGAATTCTCACTAATACTTGAACCTATGAAGCTTGGTGGGTTCATACTTAAGAGTTCACGGATCCTTGAAGTATCAACCACTTCATGTAGATTAGCTCTCTGCCCAACATGAAAGGTCGCAACTTGACTCAACATCCGGATATCTTTACAAAAATCAATATATTTGATCTCTTCTTGGGTTTGCACTTCCAGGGAATTTGGTAACTCTTGTTCCTCAACACCTTCATAGCTGGACTAACTCTGACTGCTCTTCGTGGAGGCATAATCCTCTGAAAACACGCGCAAGCACGAATTAGAAGGAAACTTTTTAGAGATAAACTCTAACACACGAAATGAATGTGAAAGAACTGAGATAGTTCCTAAATGTTGCAGCCTCCAAATTATATATGTGGCGCGCTTCACACCGATAACTAGGACTCTACAGACATGGCTTCATTGACTCCTAAAGACCCTGAAACTCTGTCCTCTGATACCAAGTTTGTCACTCCCCGAGCCTACAGTCTGGATGTGGCCGGCACTCGAAGACCATTGCTGGCCCCCAAGCGAACCCTTGGCCTGGATTACTTAACTCCGCGAAAACCTTAACTCAACAGAATAACTCCATGCAATGAAAGGTCATAAAATAACCTAAATGATAAAATCTGGCCTAAAAGGCAACTCGAGTCTCAAAAGAGAATATTAATATATATACATAGATGAGCGACTCAGTACTAACTGACTGACTGACTGTCTATGAAGCCTCTATAACACTGAGATGGATATTGGTACAGATCCCGCATCATCCTAATAAAACAAAACTAAGAAAAAAGAAATAACATAGTCCTCCGGAATGCAAAGAGGTTCACCACTGACTCTGGAATGCTCAACTGGATCAACTGCGTGCTGGATGCTGATCCTGGGTACCTGAGTCTGCATTATAATAAGATGCAGGCCAAATAGAATCAGTACATGGAATGTACGAGTATGCGAGCTGGAAAGCTAAGCAACTTAGGCTAGAAGGAAATCTGAAATACACTGAATAACTTACCTGGCTCAACTCAACTCAACCTGACTGACTCATTTCAATATAAGGCTATTTAAAACAAGTGCATTATAAAGAAAAGTTCTTTAAAACCTGCTATAAACTCCGTGTGTATACAAAGATACAATAAGTCTGAGATGTATGTACAAATACAATGAACTGATGTATTTTAAAAAAATACAATAATTGTTGTGGGAGTTTCTCTAACCGACAATCATCACATAAGAGTTATAGTTATGATACAACGATCAACCTCACGCTGCCAGAGCATCCTATACCCGGCCAAAGGTATAGGACATGAACTGCCTAATGGATCCACTAGTCTAATCTGAAAAAGATTCATCCAAAAAGTATGAACCTCTTCTACCCATGATGGCTGCATGGTTCTATGGGGGCTGTGAGTTCTTTGAATGCTCCCCCAATTCAGTGCTCAATACTACTACCAAAAACTGTACCGGCTCTTATATTTTTAAATCATATTTGTTTGTGCTGATTTGAGATAATTAGTCAAAACTTAGCTCAAAAGCTATCTTAGAAATCTCAGTTTCCTCTCTTGCTTCATTTAGAAAGCGATTACTTTTTCTAGAAAACTAGCTCGAAGGCTCTTTGGAGATCTCAATTCCAATCTTGTTTAAATGTGAAAACATTTCTTTAAAACTTCTTTGGGAATACTTAGTTCCCTAATAACTTTTGAGAAATGAACTTGACTCTATACTCTTTACTTAACTTGAAGATCTATACTCTTTACTTAACATGAAACTCTATACTCTTTACTTAACTTGAAACTCAAGCCTAAAAATGAAATTAAAACATTAAATAAAGACTCTTGAAAAACTTTAAAGACTTGCTTTGACATACCTCATAACTTCTAAGCTTGACTCTAACTTCACATGACTTTGATCCTAACTGTTCTTGAATTGTATTATGGATTCAAGGGTAATGATCTCATGTTTATGGTTGAGTTTGGGATTTCTAGATGTACCTTAGAGTGCTGAAAACAACTATAAAACATAGGTACATTACCAAGGAACATGTATGAAAAAATGGGGAAGGAATGGGAAGGATTGGCGTCCTTGGCACTCTGAGAGGCGCATGGCCCCAGCCTTCAGACTTCAGAGGGGCCTGCTGGGTGCTCTGCAAGCCGTACCACCCCAAGGGGGAAACTTCATAACCCCTATTGGGGCGCGCTGGCTGGTGCGATGCCCCAACCTTTTCCCCCAAAAAATTCAACTTTTCTCCTTTGTTTTCCAACTCTAAACCCTCTTAACTTCAAAGGTTCCAACCCCAAACACTTAGAATCATAAAATTCCTTAATATACAATAGATTCAACTCGAAATCACAACCGAAAACAAGCACCAAACCAACAAGAAGCTTCAATAACACAACCACAACTTCAACAAACACAACCACAAACGTCATCAAACACAACCAACCTTTTCTCGAAAAACGAGTTTGGTGTGTGGGGGAATGAACCAACCCAACACTATTATCTCACATACCTTGATAGGGATCACCCCCGACGAAATCCACGACGATCTCTATGAACCTTGCTTCTTCTTCTCCTCTTCTCTCTCAAAGCCCTAACCCTCACTTTTTAAAAGGGAAAACTGATTTAAAATCAGTCTAGACCCTTAATATAACCAAAAGAAATGGTTAGGGAAAAGACCAAAATACCCTTACAAATTTGGATGAACTTTCCAGTGCCAACACCCCAACTTCCAAAGAGCATAACTCACTCATACAAACTCGGATTCAAGTAAAACTCAGCAACGTTGGAAAGATCACTACAAGAGCTTTCCAAACATAGCTGGTAATACACCTAACTCATCCTGAGGTAGGAGTTATGATTGTCTGAAGTTGACCAAAATCTCTTTTTTTTTCCGTACTTAGGTAAATTTTTCCAGATTTTTAATTCTTTCCAAAAATGACTATTTCCAATTCTAAGCTTCTTCATAGCTATTTCAAATTTCCGGATGTTACAAAGGCCTAAAGTTAAGTTAATTGTTTATATGGTTGATTATGTTCTTACGAGGTGAAATGACTTGTATGTTCGTTATGTTTGAATATTATGCCTCGTATACCTATGTTCATGAAGTTTTATCAAAATGGCATAAAAGTATGATTTTCAAATAAAATATCCATTTTAAGTATATTTTGCATGGCTATCATAGTTAGTACTTAATTGTGCTAACCCATTCTTCTTTATGTTTTACTACAAGTGTAGGTTCCGGAAAGTGAGTTACTTTGTCGAGATCAAGGACTTGGATTTGAGATTCTCCAAGACTAAGTGGTATGTCCTCATAGATTATGGACAAGTGTTTATAAGTTTCATTTTCTTTCATGTAAAAGACTATTGTTAGACTTTTTGATTCTAAAGGGTTGTGGCCCTACTTATGTTTCAGATGTTGTTTTTAGATGGCCATGTTGATACAATAGACTTCCGTTGTTTATCAAAGAGTTTTAAATGAGTATGTTGAATGTATGGTTTTTAATAAAGTTTTAATTCCGTGCTATTTTTATTATCGAATGCAATGAAATGCTATGAGGCTTGAATGAGACCCCTTCGAGGTCAAGTACGATGTGTCGCATCTAGGGGCTAGCCTTGGGTCGTGACAAACATGGTATGAGAGCATAAGATTTTGGAAATGGTTTTTAGGATCGATGTCTTATAAGCCACATCCAGTAGAGTTTTTTTTATCGGTGTGAGTCGCGATACATCTATGAGCGAGAGGCTATATGACGTTAGGTAGTTACACTTCTTTCATTATTCTTTAAGACGTGCCTTAGAGTTTAGCTCTATAAGTGTCCTTTTCTTAATACTTCTCCTGTGTTTATAGGATATGAATACAAGAAAGACTACTGCAAGGAGTGTGGAAGAGGAAATTGTGAACGAGGGAGTTCCTCCCCGAGATCCCCAAGGTCCTCAAGGTGACCAAAGTTCCTCAAGGTAATGAAGTTCCGGTTGAAGCTTCGGCTATGACCAATGAGGAAGTTAGGTCAGCTCTTTTGATGATAGCTCAAGCCGTAACTACTCAAGCTCAAGCCATGATGGCTTAAGCTACTAGGGGTGTTGAGGAAAATGTGAACTTCAATGTGAGTACTATGGCTTCTAGGTTGAGAGACTTTGTGGGGATGAATCCTCCGATATTTCTAGGGTCTAAGGTAGGAGAGGATCCCCAAGAGTTTTTGGATGAGGTGTATAAGATAGTCAATGTTGTGGGAGTGACTTCTATTGAAAAAATGAAACTTGTTGCCTATCAATTGAAGGATGTTTCCCAAATTTGGTTTGATTAATTAAAAATCAATAGGTCGGTAGGAGCAAGGCCTATAGATTGGGAATTGATCAAGGAAGCATTCCTTGGTAGGTACTTTCCTCATGAGTAGAGGGAGGTTAAGGTAGAGGAGTTTATCAACCTTAGGCAAGGTAACATGATTGTCCAAGAGTACTCCTTGAAGTTTACCTTATTGTCTAGGTATGGTCCATCCTTGGTGTCTAACTCAAGGGATGAGATGAGTCGTTTTGTGATGGGAATATCCGACCTAGTTGAGGAAGAGTGCCATACGGTGATGCTCCATGATGACATGAACATTTCTAGACTTATGGTGTATGCTCAATCTATTGAGGAGTCCAAACTTAAGAGGAAGAATAAGGAGTTGAAGAGGTCTAGGCCCGATGAGCAAGGTCAACCTAGGTTCATGAAGAGAGCTCCAAACCAAGATTCTTCAAGCACTCCTAGGGTTAACCAAGAGAGAGGTAGTGGACCTCCATTTGCTAAACCTACTTGCCACAATTGTGGGAAGAAGCATCATGGAAAGTGCTTAGCCAGTACTAGTGGGTGCTATGGTTGTGGAAAGAATGATCACCAAATGAGAATTGCCCTACTCTTACGGCCAAAGGAAGGGAGGCCAAACAAGCTTCTCTTGATGGGCCGGATCCTAATGCTCCAAAGAAGAATCGTTTCTATGTGCTTCAAGATAACAAAGACAAATGAGCTAATCCGAATGAAGGTACCGGTATGTGATGATTCCTAATGTTGTGTTAAGGTTCCTATGTTGTTTTTCATGTTAGCCTTAGTTAGGTTTTCTCCTAAGTGGGGGATAGTATGCTGAATAATAAGGTTGCTGAGAGTTTTGATATCCTTATATCTTTCCTTCTATTCTTATTCAAGCTACACACCAAGAGTTCATTGTAGCTTGTTTCATGTTTTGGAGTCATGTGTGAATATGTATTTCCATGGTCTCCTTATGTTATGCATGTTCTTAATGAGTTTATGTTTGAATGAGAAAATCAGTTTATATGAATTATGTTCCTCATGTTGATATGCATTTAGTATGAGATGTCTATATGCTCCATGAGGTTGAATTGTTGAACATGCCTAATATGTTTTATGAAGAAATTGCATAATATGCTTAATGATGTTGTAATGAGCATGATGTGAGTTGGAAAAGGAAATTCCTCCAATGTAATGAGAAATGTGAAGTTTTGATGCCTAATGAATTTGTAGATGTAGTTCCTACTATCTTATTGCATTAAAGCCTTTTGATGTGGAGTTGATGTCTCATCCTAGTTTTGTGCATTGTTTATAATGTTGCATGCATGATGAGCTGCTAGTATTGTGTCGTTAACCCCTTAATGTGTTTAGAGTGTCATTCGAGGATGAATGTTACTAAGTGGGGGATAATGTAGCGACCCGTAAAATGAATAAGTGAAACTAGAGCCTAACTAGTGAGTATGTGAGTTTGTCATGAGGTTTGAGGGTGTAAAATGTTGTCCCGAGCTACGGTTGATGGGTTTAAGGGTCAAACGGCAAGGTACGACTTCCCAAGGACCACCATAGGGGTCCTTGAGGAGGACCCTTAGCCTAACCCCAAGGTTACCCCAAATAGAGGAAAGTTACCAAAACTTGGTGACCTATGGAAGGGGACCACACCCCGTAGGTCCATCCACACCCCGTGGATAGCCTCCGTAGGTCAAATCCCCTAGGTTCAAGCCACAACCATGAACCACGCCTATGCAGGATAGTCCATGGACCCATTGATGAGTCCACAAATTGGACTCATATAGGGCTTATTTTAATAGAAATAGTGTCCTCAAATGCTTGTTTTATCTCAATACCTGATTAAAATGCTTAAGTTTCAGGTATTTGAAGTTTTACTGGAAGCATGCACACTTAGGCGCAAAACGGAGCAAAAAGGGGTTGAAAAGAATAAGAAATGAAAGTCTGCGGATCGCTGAGTCCAACTTGGCGAGTCACCGAACTGACATGCACCACACTTTGTTCCCGTAAGTGAAGCCTTGAAGGAAATGGATTGAAAGGCGAGGAAAGGAGCAGTCGGCAAGTCGCCAATTAGTTCAGCGAAGCAGTACTGTACCGCCCAATGATCCAGAATACGAGGATGCTGAAGGCAAGACACTGAAGGTGGTGAGCTGATTAAATGGTGAATCGCCGAGTTCATCGATGATCTCGACTAATGTCGTCGAACGATCCTCCGCATCACAATCTGTGAAAACTATAAATACTAGTTAGAGTTGTAGTCTTAGTGTGGAACAATTTTAGAGTAAAAAATATTATTAGTCTATAGTATTTTTCTATATTTTTCACTCAAGTTTGGGGAGGGTTTTGTGGAGACTTGAAGAAAGGAACTCATCTTCCCCAAGTTGGAAGTGGGTCTTCTTTATTCTTCTTCCGTAGCTTAATTCAAGGTTTAATTTCTTACACCCAGTTGATTTCTTTATCATGTTAGGTATAATTTCTTATTTCTTGATATGTGGCTAAAAACCCCCATTCTTGGGGTGTGATTTAGCAAATATGGGTTGATATTCTAGTTAGGTCTTGTTTGCTGATAGGTTAGATGTATTTTAATGGTGATTTCACCTAGTGGTTGTGGTTTAATCTAAAGGGTTTGTAATTGCAAATACAAAGCCACACATGTGTTTTTGTCTTGCCCGAGAGCGAGGTCGCGAAACCAAAACCACTAGACTGATGGCCTAAGGAGTGGGTCGACATGAGGTTCAGCCCGAGAGGGTGAGCCCTAGTCCCATATTCTAACACTCAGCTCGAGAGAGTGAGTGGGGTAAGGCGTAGGCTGGTCTTCATTTGGCAAATGGGTGTCCGAGAGGAACGGTTTTGAAATGGGGTAATTTGCCCGAGAGAGAACTTATTTCCATTTAAAGATTAGCCTAGACACTATTGTCTTGCAAATTTCCTATTGAAAGCATGTACCCAACGATTTATCTCAACTTGTATTGCGGTCACATCCTAAGAACCTTCCCCATACTTGATTTTCTTGTTTATTTTGTTATTTTATCACTCATTACAAAACTCCTTTTGATATTTGACACTTCTCTGTTACCCTCTTTAATTTAGTATGTTTTTGTTCGTCAATATCTTTAGCTACGACTAGTTAGAACGTAATTTTATTTTTCTATCAATTCTCAAAACCACTCCCTTGGGACACAACCCCAACCTTTAGTTGGGTTACTATACTATCGACGATCGTAGACGCTCATACCGTAGGATGGTGTTGTTGGTCACGATAAGCATCAAAATGGCACCGCTACCGGGGAGTGGTGGTATTTGAGAATTTTTAGTTTAATAGAATTGTTGTCCTTATTAGTAGTAGTTTACTTACCTAACTCTTAGTTTTGTTTTTCTTTGAGTTTTTGATTGTATGTAATCCCAAGGCGCATTGGGAAGAATTTATGTTTTCCTTAGTTTTAGCTTTACTAATCTAAGTTGTAGTTTTTCTTTGCTTGTTTGAACGTCACACCAATGAACAAACGATGGATGATCATTATGAATACCACACGAATCATCCCCTGCTGAAACTATTGAACCTCAGGGACAACCTCTTAACATTTAAATATGTAGGGGATGAAACAATTCAGGACATGTGGCTGAAGTTTCAAGCAGTGCTGCAACCATGCCCATCTCATGGGATGATGAATAAGGCACTACTGAGTGCTTCTATAGGGTTCTTGGACCCGAGAATTGAAGCATAGCCGATCAGACTTGCGAGGGAGGCATGTTATACCAGCCCTATGAAGTCATCAAAAAACTCCTTGATGGCATGGTAGCAACCAGCAAAAAAGCCAAAAAGAAGCAGGAGTGGGAGGCACTAATTACCCAGTTGGATAATCTATCCAACCGAGTCACAAAATTGGAAGTACAAACCATGGGTAAAGAAAAGCACCTCTCCCTCCGTGAGTGTAGTCATGGGAAGAAGTAGAGAGGTGTGTAAGGAGATGAAGCTCCTTCACTCATTCAAAAGAAAATGGAGGCACACGAGGAGATGTCGAATGAGATAAAGGAAAATATTGCAATGCTAAATGAAGCATCAGCCTCTCACTCCATGACCATCCAGCTGCAAGATGCTCAAATTGGCCATTTGATATCAGGCCATTACCCACCATTCACCGAAGACTCGCCTAATGACAACATGGGCGACTCTGAAGATGCAGAATAGTTGTTGATTTACGTCGTGCCACGACGTTAACTAAGGCGCTGTTTGGGAAGCAACCCAAAACCAATTACCTGCCTTTTTAAATTTTCTTAATAAAATAATAGTGTTTTGTTTGTACAAGTTAAAGTTGGGGAATGCTTGAAAAGATGTATGAAAATGAGCAATAGGTTGAGTTGGCGGGTCGCCGACAAGTTTGGTGAACTAAATTTCTTCCGCGGTTTGACCGAAGGCATCCTTAGATGAGCTTCTGTAAAGCTCAGCGGTCTAGATAAATTACTGGCACATCGCCAACCATGTTGGTGATCTCGACAGAGTCCGCCACTTGGATCCTTACATAAACTAAAGGTTCTGCTAACTTCGGCGAGGAAATTAGATAGTCGGCGTGTAGCCGAATGAATAGGCGAACTTGACTCTCATCGCTGAACGGGTGGGAACTGGACGATTTTTGCAGGCCACAGGTTTAAAAGTTATATTTCACTTACTTTCTCTCATTTCTTCATCCTACCAAACTCACACTTTCACCATAGTTTTATATTTCTTGCAGTTTTGGAACATTGTGGTTCATTGATTTGTGCATGGGTTTGGATTGCATTGCTGCCTGGCACTTCGTTAGCATCTATTCAGTATCTAAGGTTGGTAGTCCAAACCTCGCGTTTAAAACTATTATAATTGTACTCATTTGCATAATGGTAAAAGTGTTAAACCTCTGTTGTGTCTCTGAGTTACTGTAATTACATATATTTTCGATGATAATGTTGCACCTAGTGCATTATTCAAGGAATTCCCACTTAGCTATGCTTTGAGTTAGATTGTTACATGATGGGAATAGAAGTTTCTATGTGTTTTCGTTGAAATTGAGTTATGTGCACGTAAGCTATATTATCTGGTGTTGCTAGGTGAGATTCAAAAGGCAGGGTTGATAATGGACACATTGAGCTGATAGGCGAGGTGAACAAAGTCCGTCGAACTGCTTAGCGGTTCACCTACCAGCTCCATCTATCTCTTAATTGCACGTTTTATGTACTGATTGACCTATGACTTTCGGCGGTCAGTTTGATTAGCAAAACACACTCGGCGATGTGCCGAGAGAACATTTGTTCGCCTTTTGCCTGCGCCTTATATCATTTGTACATCAATTTCAATTATTAGCCTGGCAGCTTAGCTGAGAAATTCAACACCTAGAAACACCATTTTTGCTCTTATGTGAATCTATATTTAACTTATCCTCAAAGTTTTTGCAGAAAAGGCTAGACCAAAAATCACAGGGAGAGATGAACCACCAAGGCACATAAGAGCATGAGAATAAAGATGAAAAGAGAGCTGAGCTAGCCAGACAAAGGAAGCACACCAAGGAGGCTAGGGAAAAGAGACAAATTCCTTTTGACCTTAATGTGCGCCCATGCGATTGAAGTTTAGTTAATGCAATACATGCCTTCAGAGCAGCTCAGGAAATATATCAGATGATTGTAGCAAATCTTGCTGCAGAGGCTAAGGCAAAAGAAAACAATGGAGACCAAATCTTGCTCCAAGGATCATTATTTTACTTTAGGAAGATGCACCGGGCACTGATGCCCCAGTAGATAGAGAAACGGTGTAGACATGACCTTTCTTTTTGTGGAAGAACCTTGATAAACCCTAGAGCGTACTTGATCCGCTACCTATAATCCTCTTGAGTTTTGGTTTAGCGAATAGATAAATTAGGCCAAAAGCCTAAGTTGGAGGTGTGGTGAAAGGGAAAAGGAAAAGTCAAGAAGTGCAAGAAAAGTCCCCCTTAACCCATGGTATTGCATAAAAATGGAACCCCTTCAGTTAAAAAAAGAAAAAAAAAGAAGAAGAAAAGAAATGTGGAATAAAGTACGAAGAGAATCGGGTTTCAAGCAATCCATGGAGAAAAAAGTGTGACTTAGAAGCACTAGAAAACGAATTGATAAAGAAAAATAAGGGAATGCCTTGAGAATGCCACAACTCACGAGTAAAAAGTCACTGAACATAAATGACCATACCTTTGTACTCAGCCCCATTACAAGCCTTAGAAAGACCTTTTTGATCTTGAGTAAGCCAAATTGAAAGTCGATTGAAAGATAAGGGCAAACCTATGGCTGAAAACATGCATTGTGTTCCTCTTTTTGAGTGTGAGCATTGTATCTGATTCCTGATCTTAAATTGACTCATATATGTGTGTGACTATGGAATCATTCTTTAACGTGAGGGCATTTAGATACTTTTGTTGAGCTTGAACTTGCACAAGTAGCAAGTATTGCGAGCATGAGAATCTTTGGTAATGGTGTGTCACAATTTTAATCTTTGAGTACACACGTGATCCTTGAATAAGTAAATTGAGTCATTTTGTGTGCATTCATGATTTAGTCTTGTGTAGCCCTGTTTGAGGCACCCTATTTGAACTGTTGAAGTAGAGTTTGCTTGAGGACAAGCAAAAGTTTAAGTTGGGGATGTTGATGAGTCCACAAATTAGACTCATTTACGGATTTATGTTAATAGAAATAGTCTCCTTGAATGCTTGTTTTATCTCAATACCTGATTAAAATGCTTAAGTTTTAGGTATTTGAAGGTTTACTGGAAACATGGACATTAAGGCACAAAACGGAGCAAAAAGGGGTTGAAAAGAACAAGAAATGAAAGTCTATGCATCGCCGAGTCCAACTTGGCGAGTCGCCAAATTGACATGCACCGCCCTTTGTTCCAGTTTGCGAAGCCTTGAAGGAAGTGGATTGAAAGGCGAGGAAAGAAGCAGTCGGAGATTCGCCGATTAGTTCCGCGAAGCAGTACTGTATCATCCAATGATAAAGAACACGAGGATGCTGAAGGCAAGACACTGAAGGCGATGTTCTGATTAAAGGGCGGATCGCCAAGTTCATCGGCGATCTCGACTAATGTCACTGAACGATCCTCCGTAACACAATCTGTGAAAACTATAAATACTAGTTAGAGTTGTAGTTTTAGTGTGGAACAATTTTAGAGTAAAAATTATTATTAGTCTATAGTATTTTTCTGTATTTTTCTCTCAAGTTTGGAGAGGGTTTTGTGGAGACTTGAAGAAAGGAGTTCATCTTCCCCAAGTTGGAAGTGGGTCTTCTTTATTCTTCTTCCGTAGCTTAATTCAAGGTTTAATTTCTTATACCCAGTTCATTTCTTTATCATGTTAGGTTTAATTTCTTATTTCTTGATGTGTGGCTAAAAACCCCCTTCTTGGGGTGTGATTTAGCAAATATGGGTTGATATTCTTGTTGGGTCTTGCTTGCCGATAGGTTATATGTATTTTAATGGTGATTTCACCTAGTGGTTGTGCTTTAATCTAAAGGGTTTGTAGTTGTAAATACAAAGCCACCCATGTGTTGCAGCTTGCCTGAGAGGGAGGTCGCAAAACCAAAACCACTTGACTGATGGCCTAAAGAGTGGGTCGACATGAGGTTCAACCCGAGAGGGTGAGCCCTAGTCCCATATCCTAACGCTCAACTCGAGAGAGTGAGTGGGGTAAGGTGTAGGCTGGTCTTCATGCGGTAAATGGGTGTCCGAGATGAACACATTTGAAACGGGGTAAGTTGCCTGAGAGGGAACTTCTTTCCATTTAAAATTTAGCTTAGTCACTATTGTCTTGTAAATTCCTATTGAAAGCATGTACCCAATGATTTATCTCAACTTGTATTGCGGTCATATCCCAAGAACCTTCCCCATACTTAATTTTCTTGTTTATTTTGCTGTTTTATCACTCGTTACAAAACCCCTTTTGATATCTGACACTTCTGTGTCACCCCCTCTAATCTAGTATCTTTTTGTTCGTCAATATCTTTAGCTACGACTAGTTAGAACGTAATTTTATTTTTCTATGAATTCTCAAGACCACTCCCTTGGGACACGACCCCAACCTTTAGTTGGGTTACTACACTATCGATGATCGTAGACACCCATATCCTAGGATAGTGTCGTTGGTCACGATAAGCATCACCCATCCACGATTGTGGTCTATGGATTGCACCTGTAAGCTGGTTTGGTTCGGCCTAATGAGGGGTGGTTTGATAAATTCCTCCCCTGGTTAGTTTGGGTAATGGGTGGTTATTATTGGTTTATTAACATATTTTAATGGTTTTTAATGTATTAAAACACATTTTCAACTCATTATTTCTAAATCTCAAAATACAACCCACCTCTCTTCTCAAAAGTTCTCTCTCTAGAAACCTTCATTGGAGGTGAAAACTTCAAGCTTCCAAGGTCAAATCTTCAAGTTTTTCAAGGGATTTTCGTGGATTTTTCCATTAAAGGTATGGTAGTCTTCATCCTTGACTTAGTTTCTTTCAACGAGCTAATTTCAAAAGTGATTCCAAGTCTCCAATGTTTACCCGAAACCCTATTTTTGAACCTATGCATGGGTTCGATTCAAAACGATTTCTAAAGGCATTATTACATTGAATTGTGAATGAATTGTGGATTTAAAGGTTAATTAATATGATTTCTTTCTAGAACCCATGTTTTTCCCCAAATTCCTAAGTTGTGATTTGAGATTGGGATTTGATTGATTATGAAGTATGTGAATTGTTTGTGTGTATATGGATATAGGATGTTGAAATTATGTTATTACTCTTGCCTAATTGCATTGATCTAAGGTGTGTGGGTGAATGTGAGCCATGGCCTTGAAAGGCAAGGTATGAAGGCTAAGGTATGAATATGATGTGAAGGATATGTATGTGATCTCAATGATAGAACTATGATCATGTTTAGAATGTAATTATGTTATTGATTGAAAGCATATTCTCAATTAACACTCATGAATGATGATGAAGGAATGTGAAGTTCCTATGTATTGTATATATTGAATTGGTAGGCTTAGGCATCCTATTCTTGTATAAATGTTACTAAGGTGATTGTTATATCTTGAATTGGTAGGTTTAGGCATCCTTTCCTTGTATAATTAATGTATTTTGACTTAATGTCTTGAATTGGTAGACCTAAAGTTGGTAGTCTTTCATAAATGAATGAATGATGAAGTATTCTATGTTATGTCTTGAACCGGTAGACCTAGAATTAGTGGCTCTTGATGATGAGCCTAGAAACTAATGTGATGATAAACCTTGAATCGATAGTCCTAGTGTTGGTAGCCCTTTCATGTGTGAAATGATGTAGCTTGTATCGGTAGATCCAATGTAGGTGGCCCTTCTTGATGATTCAATGAGCTATCCATGTAATGCACCATGAATCGATAGGCTTATGTCATTCCTTTCATGTGTAATGATGTGTCTTAGGTCGATAGGCCAATGGCATTCCTCTTAAGCACAATACTGTAATGTAAATGAAACTACTCTATGGGAATGGAGGCTAAGCACCGAGTGGATATGGTAAGATGGAAACTCTCCCAATGTTAGCCTAGGGTTCCAATGAACATCTTACTATCCCATAACTATGTGCCCACATAGGATATTAGCTAGTGGATTTCCATCCAAGCTAAAATGTTACCGGTCTTACCTTAGGTAAGTAGATCACCTTTTTACAGTGTGGGGCCATATGACACCAAATTCCATGGTTAGCTCTCATGGTCTATGTCGGTTAATGCCTATTCCCATCATATGAGATGTGTATTGTGGTTTATTGATGAGTTCTATGAAGTGTGGGTGGTAGTATGGGATGTCATCCATGCATTGCATGAGTAGGCTTGGAGAGGGTCATAGTAAGTTCTCTAAGTCTTAATGGCTAATGTATGAATGTGTCCTAAATGAAGTTAATGAAGAATGTCGACTCTTATATTCTTAAAATGAGATGATGTATGCTATACTTGGATTGTATTATGAGTTACTTTCTTGTCATGACTTATTGTATATGAATGTGACTTGTCTATGGTGACTTCAAAGGAGTACTTATTGTGAGTAGTAGTATGGGATGCTACTTGCACATTGCACAAATATGAATTAGGGGTTGTCTTAGGTGATTGTCCTTATGTGATGATATGACTTATGAAAGGTTTATGTCTCTTATGTATGAGTATTGTGTAAAGATGGAAAGGTTGAATGGTAAGTTCACTTTTCCTGACCTTAATGTGGTACTTTAGTGTGGATAGTGGTATGGGACACTATCCATACATTGCACAAGGTATATCATGAGGGTTACTTGAGGTGAAGGTCTAAAGTAAAGGTAATGATTTATATGGTTGAATATGTTCTTATAAGGTGAAATGACTTGTATGTTGGTTATGTTTGAATATTATGCGTCTTATACTTATGTTCATGAAGTTTTATCAAAATGGCATAAAAGCATGACTTTCAAATAAAATGTCCGTTTTAAGCATGTTTTTGCATGGCTGTCATACTTAGTACTTAATTGTGCTAACCCATTCTTCTTCATGTTTTAATACAAGTGTAGGTTCCGGCAAGTGAGTTACTTCTCTCTAGATCAAGGACTTGGATTTAAGATTATCCAAGACTAAGTGGTATGTCCTCATAGATCGAGTCAAGTGTTTAGAAGTTTCATTTTCTTTCATGTAAAAGACAATTGTTAGACTATTTGATTGTAAAGGGCCATGTCCCTACTTATGTTTCAGATGTTGTTTTTAGATGGCCATGTTGAGACAATAGACTTCCGCTGTTTTTTAAAGAGTTTTAAATAAGTAAGTTGATTGTATGGTTTTTATTAAAGTTTTAATTTCGTACTATTTCTATTATCGAATGCAATGAAATACTATGAGGCTTGTATGAGACCCTTTCGGGGTCAATTATGCCATGTCGCATCTAGGGGCTAGCCTTGGGTCGTGACAAATGCGGAACAAAATAAAAGAGTACAAGATGAGAGGTAAAAGTCCCCCTCATATGCTGTGGAGAGATTGCATCTGGATTCTTGGGAGGAGTGGCATCATCCTAGGCATTAATGCCCAGCAAAGTGATCACAGAAGGCAACAAAGTAGGCTCAATTAGGGCATCAGTGAACGAAAATCAACATGAGGAATGATGGAGTCAGAAAAGACTCCACTGGTGCCAACTACGGAGGTTGTTTTAAGGTATCTCTCCACTGTAGCATGGACCATTGTCATCTGGAGATCTAGCAATTCCGTCATTCTCAACACAATCCACTGCTCATCCTTTTATCTCTTAATCTAATCCTCATATGTCTCCTCATCATCAAAATCCTTGACTCTCTCCTTCACCTCATCATCACCAACATCCTCAACAGTAGCACCAACAATAGTACTACCCGTGCTTGCTACTCAGCTAGACTCGGAACACTAGTAGGCATAGACCTAGGCCCATCGGGTATAAGGACCTCACCGTATAACATCAAAATGTCAGTTGACCTCAACTAGTCAAAATCAACCCTAAGGGTGGAAATATCGGTCCACATAGAAGATAGAAAATCTAAACTACCCTTACACTTTTATCGGACCTCTAACCTAACTATGAGGTTATCCAACCTCATATCATTTGATTTTATAGTAGCGTCACACTAATCCAACCTATCTCATAAGGGGCCAAAGCATCCTCAATCACCCCATCAATCATCTTAGGTATATGTTTCTCAAGCCTCGAAGCCCTCACTTCCAAAGAATGGGCAAGATTGCCCATTTGATAGATTATGGCTCGGGTCAAGGGTGTTCAGGAGATAGGAGTGGGGGAGAGTGCAACAACAATAGAAGCAAAGGTAGATGGCACATTACAGGGATGGGGTGTACCTAATTGCTCCATAGAAAGAGTAGATGGAATGTCGCAGCCTTAAGAGACACGGGATCAACCATGAGCATAATGTCTAGTGGTGGTGAATTTCTTTGAGCAACATAAATCCGTAACTAGTCAGTCTCAATCGGATGTCATTCGAGGAGGATAGGGTGATCTACACATTAGTCTTCCCCCGAAAGGGAACTCTTACATCTTCACACAATTGTGTGATCAAGACCGGAAATGGGAGGGAAGTTTTCTCTTGTCTGGCCCTCAAAAACATCTCATCAACAATCATCAACCCCACATTAAATTGCTCTCTATCAATAATTGTACCCACTAACATAGCCTTGGTGTGACAGAAGATGGATTCATTCTGAGAAGGCATAATGTTGCTACTTATAAGTTTAAAGAAATACCGAACCCCAACATTTATGTATTTCTTCTTGATTTACACTCTGCCATCCATCAACGGAGCAGAGGTATCAAAAATAATTGGTGCAAAACGATCATAGAGAGCATCAATATCATGATGAATTTGTATCGTAAACATGTCAGCCTAATTTTCCATTGTACCCAAAGCATTATTAACAACACTTGCGTTTCATTGTATCATTTTTCCATGAACCTTAACCTAATCCAGGGTTTTCCCAACTGTCCCCTTCCTCTTTATCAACAAAACTTCTTTGTAGGAAGAATAAAACTCATGTACTGATGAGTCCACAATTTGGAATCATTTAGGGCTTTATTTTGATAGAAATAGTGTCCTTGAATGCTTATTTTGTCTCAATATCTGATGAAAACTCTTAAGTTTCAGGTATTTGAAGTTTTAGTGGAAGCATGGATACTTAGGCGCATAAAGGAACAAAAAGGCTGTAAAGAATGAAAAAGTTGAAGCCTGAGCATCGCCAAACATCTTTGGAGAATCGCCGAAAGGACAGACTCCGCCCTTTGTTCCAGTATGCGAAGCCCCTGAAGGAAGAGGATCAAGAAGGAGATGAAAGGAGTAGTCGGCGCTTTACCGAATTGTTCCGCAAGGCAGTACTATACCGCCCAATGGTCCAGAATGTGAAGATACTAAAGGCAATCACTAAACGGTGATGAGACAGAAAAAGGGCGAGTCACCGAGTCATTCGACGTACTCGACTAACTTCGCCGAACTATGCGCCAACACAAATTTCTGATGGCTATAAATACTAAACTCCTTATTAATTTTAGAAGTTTCGAACCATTATTATATTGTTCACCATATAATAGTACTTTTTTAGATATTTTTCTCTCAAGATTGGAGAGGGTTTTGTGGGAGACTTGAAGAGATAAGGATTTCATCTTCTCTAAGTTGGAAATGGATCTTCTCCATTCTTCTTCCTTTGATTAAATCAAGGTTTAATTTCTTATACCCATTTCATTTTAGCATCATTTTAGGTGTATTTTGTTATATCTTGATGTGTGGCTAAAAACCCCCTTCTTGGGGTGTGATTTAGCAAATATGTGTTGTTGTTGGGTCTTGATTGCTAATAGGCTAGATGTATTTTAATGGTGATTTCACCTAGGGGTTATGGTTTAATTTAATGGTTTTGTAGTTGCAAATACAAAACCACCCATGTGTTTTCAGCTTGCCCGAGAGGGAGATCGCGAAACCAAGATCACTAGACTGATGGCCTAAGGAGTGGGTCGACATGAGGTTCAGTCCAAGAGGGTGAGCCCTAGTCCCATATCCGACCTAACACTCTGCTCGAGAGAGTGAGTGGGGTAAGGCGTAGGCTGGTCTTCATGCGGTAAATGGGTGTCCGAGAGGAACCCCTTTGAAACGGGGTAAGTTGCCCGAGAGGGAACTTATTTACATTTAAAGCTTAGCCTAATCACTATTATTTTACAAATTTCCTATCGAAAGTATGTACCCAACGATTTATGTCAGGTTGTATTGCGGTCACACTCCAAGAACTTCTCCTCATACTAGATTTTGTTGTTAGTTTTATCTATTTTTATTACTTGTGACAAAACCCCCATTTGATTATTGACACTTTCGTGTCACCCCCTTTAATTTACTATGTTTTTGTTCGTAAATATCTTTAGCTTCGACTAGTTAGAGATAAATTTTATTTTCCTATCAATTCTCAAAAACACTCTCTTGGGACACGACCCCAACCTTTAGTTGGGTTACTATACTATCAACGATCGTAGACACTCATACCGTAGTTTAGTGTCGTTGGTCACGATAAGCATCAAAATGGCACCGCTGCGGGGGAGTGGTGTAATTTGAGAATTTTTAGATTAGTAGAATTTTTTTTGTTCTTCTTAGTTGTAGCTTAATAACCTAATTTGTAGCTTTGTCTGGTTTGTTTGTGTGTTGAGACATGATAATGAGTATATATTATGGAGATGGTGGACCAATAGAGAACCTCCCAGTAGAAGTGATGAGATTCAGAGATCACATCTTGAACTTCAATCATCTAGGAGGAGAACCTTTTTAGGAGTCGTGGCTGAGGTTTAATATTAAGTAGTTCAAGGTGCTAGTTGTGAAATATAGTGTCCGCCACAATGTAGCCACTCCTTACCATCCGCAGATTAGTGGGCAAGTTGAAGAGTCCAACAAAGAGATCAAACATATTTTGGCAAAGATTGTGAATGCTAATAGAACGGATTGGTTAAGGAAGTTTGATGATGCTCTATGGGCCTATCGCAATGCATAGTAGACTCTGATCGGCATTTCTCCTTACCAACTTGTATATGGGAAGTCTTGCCATTTACTGGTAGAGCTAGAGCATAAAGCTTTGTGGGCGATGAAGAAGCTAAATTTGGATTGGGGCGCCGCATCTAATCAATGAATGAATGACTTAAATATGTTTGACGAATTTTGCCTAAAAGCTTATGAAAGTTCAGCCTTGTACAAAGAGAAGATGAAGAGGTATCATGATCAAAGAGTTGAAAAAGGAGAATTTGTTATGGGTGATCTTGTGCTCCTATTCAACTCTAGGTTGCGCTTTTTTCTGGGCAAACTCAAATCCAAATGGACCGGGCCATTTTTCCTCCCAAAAGTGCTCCCCCGTGGAGTGGTTGAACTTGAGAACAGTGAAGGAACAAGGTTCATGGTTAACGGGCAAATGATCTAGATCTTTCTAGGAAACACAGAAAGTGTGCAAGAAGTTGTTGAGGCCTATCATCTTGATGAAGTATGGGTATTCAAGACGCCTGCGTCATGCCGTGACGTTAAATCAAGCATTGCTTGGGAGGCAACCCAAGATGTACAATCTAGCCAACTATAGCTTTTTGATTTCCATCTAGTAGTTTTCTTTGTTTAGTTGATTCTCTGTGTCAATTTAGATAACTGTTTTAGTTTTGGACTAGTGTTGGCTAGAATTAGCATAGGGTCCGTCTATAAAAAGTGTCCAGAAAATGTAAAAAAATGGCGTAAGGGTTGCTACAGCTGCAGGGACGCGAAAAAAAATCTGCAGAAATAGATCTGGTGCAGAGGTCTACGGACCCTATCGTGGTTCCAAAATCCTGTGATTGTTGCCAAAGAGAAGGAGGGATTTCAAAGAGGCAAGAGCTTACTACGTATCCCATAATGGTGATAGAGTTGTTTTATGTATGTGGAATTGATTTTATGGGTCCATTTGTAAGTTCACATGGGATGAAATATATTCTTGTTGCGGTTGATTATTTATCAAACTGGGTGGGAACAGTGGCTATCCCAAACAATGAAGGTTAAAGTGTTACCGCAATTTTGAAAAAGAATATTGTCGACAGATTTGGTACACTGAGTGTGATTATCAGTGATAAAGGTTCCCACTTTTTTAATAAGTTGTTCAAGGCGCTAATTGAGAAATATGGTGTCCGCCACAATCTAGCCACTCCTTACCATCCGCAGACTAGTGGGCAAGTTGATGTGTCCAACATACAGATCAAATAAATTTTGGCAAAGTCTGTGAATGCTAAAAGAACGGATTGGTCAAGGAAACTTGATGATGCTGTATAAGCCTATCGCACTGCATACAAGACTCCCAAGGGTATGTCTCCTTACCAAATTAAATATGGGTAGTATTAATAGTTACCGGTAGAGCTAGATCATAAAGCTTTGTGGGCAATGAAGAAGCTAAATTTGGATTGGGGCGCCGCATCTAATCAAATAATGAATGACTTGAATATGCTTGAAGAATTTCGCCTAAAATCTTATGAAAGTTCAGCCATGTACAACGAGAAGATGAAGAGATATCATGATCAAAGAATTGAAAAGTGGGAATTTGTTGTGCATGATCTTATGTTTTTATTCAACACTAGGTTGCGCTTGTTTCCGGGCAAACTAAAATCCAAATGGACCAGGCCATTTTTGTTCACAAAAGTGCTCCCCCATGGAGCTGTTGAACTTTATAGCAGTGAAGGAACAAGGTTCATGGTTAATGGGCAAAGGATCAAGATCTATCTGCGAAACGTAGAAAGTGTGCAAGAAGTTGTTGAGGCCTATCATCTTGATGAAGTCTGAGTAAACAAGACGCCTGCTTGGGAGTCAACCCAAGATGTAAAATCTAGCCAACTATAGGTTTTTAATTTCCAACTAGTAGTTTTCTTTGTTTAGTTGATTCTCTATGCTAATTTTGATATGTGTTTTAGTTTGATACTAGTGTTGGCCAGAATTAGCATAGGGTCAGTGTCTAAAAAGTTTCTAGAAAATGTAAAAATAAGGACCTAAGGGCTGCTATAGGTACAATGATGCAAAGAATAATCTGCAAAAACAGGTCTGGTGCAGATGTCTACGGAACCCATCCACGACCCGTAAATTAACCTACGAACTATCCATGTCAAACATATATCCCAGGTAAGTTCCTAATTTTTTCCAACTGTAAGAGTGTGCTACGGTCTCCATCTACGGACCGTAGATCGATCCACAGAACGTAGAAGGGGTCTCGTGAGTCCAAAGTCTTGTGATTGTTGCCAAAGAGAAGGAGGATTTCAAAGAGGCAACGACTTCCTATGAATTCTATATTGTTGATAAAATTGTTTGATGTATGGGGAATTGATTTTATGGGTCTATTTGTTAGTTCATATGGGATGAACTATATTCTTCTTGCAGTTCATTATGTATCGAAATGGGTGGAAGCAGTTGCGCTCCCCAACAATGAAGGTAAAAGTGTCACCTCATTTTGGACAAAGAATATCATCTCCACGTTTAGTACACTGGGGGCAATTATCAGTGATTGAGGTTCCCCCTTTTGTAATAAGTTATTCAAGGCGCTACTTGAGAAATATGGTGTCCGCCAAAATGTAGCCACTCCTTACCATCCGCAGACCAGTGGGCAAGTTAAAGTGACCAACAGAGAGATCAAACAAATTTTGGCAAAAACTGTGAATGTTACTAGAACAAATTAGTCAAGGAAGCTTGATGATGCTCTATGGGGCTATCAGACTGCATACAAGACTCCCATCGGTATGTCTCCTTACCAATTTGTATATGAGATGCCTTGCCATTTACCGGTAGAGCTAGAGCATAAAGGTTTGTGGGTGATGAAGTATCTAAATTTGGATTGGGGCATCACATCTAATCAAAGAATGAATGACTTGAATATGCTTGATGAATTTCGCCTAAAAGCTTATGAAAGTTCAACCTTGTACAAAGAGAAGATGAAGAGGTATCATGATCAAATAATTGAAAAAGTAAGAATTTGTTGTGGGTCATCTTGTGCTCCTGTTCAACTCTAGGTTGCTCTTGTTTCAGGCAAACTCAAATCCAAATGGACCGGGCCATTTTTGCTCACAAAAGTGCTCCGGAGTGGTTGAGCTTGAGAACAGTGAAGGAACAAGGTTCATGGTTAACGGGTAAATCATCAAGATCTATCTAGGAAACGCAGAAACTATGCGAGAAGTTGTTGAGTCCTATCATCTTGGTGAAGTCTGAGTAATCAAGACGATTGCATTATTCCGCGACATTAAATCAATCGCTGCTTGGAAGGCAACCCATGATGTACAATCTAGCCAAGTATAGGTTTTTGTTTTCCATCTAGTAGTTATCTTTGTTTAGTTAATTCTCTGTGTTAATTTAGATAAGTGTTTCAGTTTGGTATTAGTGTTGGCTGGAATTAGGATAGGGTCCATGTCTAAAAAGTGTCCAAAAAATGTAAAAATAATGGCTTAAGGGCTGCTATAAATGTAAGGACGCGAAGAAAGATCTGCAGAAACAGGTCTAGTACAGAGGTCTACGGACCCCATCAATAACCCGTAAGTTAACCTAAAAAACGTCCATGTCAAACATAGATCCCAGGTAAGTTCCTAAATTTATCCAACTGTAAGTGTGATCTACGGTCGCCATCAATGGACCTTAGATCGACCCACGGACCGTAGACGGGGTCTCGTGGGACCAAAGTCTTCTGATCATTGCCAAAGAGAAGGAGTGATTTCGAAGAGGCAAGAGCTTTCTAAGAATCCCATTTTGGAGATAGAGTTGTTTGATCTATGGGGAATTGATTTTATGGGTTCATTTGTGAGTTGACATGGGATGAAGTATATTCTTGTTGCGGTTGATTATGTATCGAAGTGGATGGAAGCAGTTGCGCTACCCAACATTGAAGGTAAAAGTGTCACCGTAATTTTGAAAAAGAATATCGTCTCCAAATTTGGTACACAGAGGGCGATTATCAATTATGGAGGTTCCCACTTTTAATAATTTGTACAAGGCCCTACTTGAGAAATATGGTGTCCGCCACAAAGTATCCACTCCTTACCATCGGCAGACTAGTGGGCAAGTTGATGTGTCCAACAGAGAGATCAAATGGATTTTGGCTAAGACTATGAATGCTAATAGAACGGATTGGTCAAGGACACTTGATGATGCTCTTTGGGCCTATCGCACTGGATACAATAATCCCATCGGTATGTCTCCTTACTAACTTGTATATGGAAATTCTTGCCATTTACTGGTAGAGCTAGAGCATAAAGCTTTGTGGGCGATGAAGTAGCTAAATTTGGATTGGGGCGCCGCATCTAATCAATGAATGAATGACTTGAATATGCTTGATAAATTTCGCGTAAAAGCTTATGAAAGTTCAGCCTTGTACAAAGAGAAGATGAAGAGGTATCATGATCAAATAATTGAAAAGTGAGAATTTGTTATGGGTGATCTTGTGCTCCTATTCAACTCTAGGTTGCCTTGTTTCAGGGCAAACTCAAATCCAAATGCACCGGGCCATTTTTGCTCACAAAAGTGCTCCCCTAGGAGCAGTTTAGCTTGAGAACAATGAAGGAACAAGGTTCATGGTTAACGGGCAAATGATCTAGATCTATTTGGGAAACACAGAAACTGTGCAAGAAGTTGTTGAGGCCTATCATCTTGATGAGGTATGGGTAATCAAGACGCCTGCGTAACGCCGTGACGTTAAATCAAGCGCTTCTTGGGAGGTAAACCAAAATGTACAAGCTAGCCAACTATAGTTTTTTGTTTTCCATTAGGTAGTTTTCTTTGTTTAGTTGATTCTCTGTGTTAATTTAGATAGGTGTTTTAGTTTGGTACTAGTGTTGGCTAGAATTAGGATAGGGTCCGTGTGTAAAAAGTGTCTAGAAAATGTAAAAAAAAATGGCGTAAGTGTTGCTACAGGTGCAGGGACGCGAAGAAAAATCTGCACAAAGAGGTATTGTGCAGAGGTCGACGGACCCCATCGACGACCCATAAGTTAACCTATGGACTGTCCATGTCAAACGTAGATACTAGGTAAGTTCCTGAATTTTTCCAACGGTAAGAGTGATCTACGGTCCCTATCTACGGATCGTAGATCGACCCATGGACCATAGACGGGGTCTTGTGGGTGCATAGTCTTGTAATCGGCTCCAAAAAGAAGGAGGGATTTCAAAGAGGCAAGAGCTTACTATGAATCCTATATTGTTGATAGAGTTGTTTGATGTAGGGGGAATTGATTTTATGGGTCCATTGGTGAGTTCACATGGGATGAAGTATATTCTTATTGTGGTTCATTATGTATCGAAGTAGGTGGAAGCAGTTGCGCTCCCTAACAATGAAGGTTAAAGTGACACCGTATTTTTTAAAGAGAATATCTACTCCAAATTTGGTACAGTGAGGGCGATTATCAGTAATGGAGGTTCCCACTTTTGTAATAAGTTGTTCAAGGCGGCACTTAAGAAATATGGTATCCGCCACAAAGTAGCCACTCATTTCCATCCGCAGACTAGTTGGCAAGTTGAAGTGTCCAACAGAGAGATCAAACAGATTTTGGCGAAGACTGTGAATGCTAATAAAACAATTATGTCAAGGAAGCTTAATGATGCTGTATGGGCCTATCAGACTACATACAAGATTCCCATCGGTATGTCTCCTTACCAACTTGTATATAGGAAGTCTTGCCATTTATCGGTAGAGCTAGAGCATACAGCTTTGTGGGCAATGAAGAAGGTAAATTTGGATTGGGGCGTCGTATATAATCAAAGAATGAATGACTCAACTATGCTTGATGAATTTCGCCTAAAAGCTTATGAAAGTTCAACCTTGTACAAAAAGAAGATGAAGAGGTATCATGATCAAATAATTGAAAAGTGAGAATTTGATTGTGGGTGATCTTGTGCCCCTATTCAACTTTAGGTTGCACTTGTTTCTGGGCAAACTCAAATCCAAATGCACCGGGCCATTTTTTCTCACAATAGTGCTCCGTCATAGAGCGGTTGAGCTGGAGAACAGTGAAGGAACAAGGTTCATGTTTAACCAATAAAGGATCAAGATCTATCTAGGAAACACAGAAACTGTGCGAGAAGTTGTTGAGGCCTATCATCTTGATGAAATCTGAGTAATCAAGACGCCTGCATTATGCCACAACATTAAATCGACCGTTGCATGAGAGGCAACCCATGATGTACAATCTAGCTAACTATAGGTTTTTGTTTTCCATCTAATAGTTTTCTTTGTTTAGTTGATTTTTTTGTGTTTAGTTTATATAAGTGTTTTATTTTGGTACTAGTGTTGGCTAGAATTAGGATACGGTCCGTGTCTAAAAAGTTTCCAAAAAATGTAAAAATAATGCCCTAATGGTTGCTACAGGTGAAGGGACGTGAAGAAAAATCTGCAGAAACAGGTCTAGTGCAGAGGTCTACGGACCCCATCGACGACCCATAAGTTAACCTACAAAACGTCCTTGTCAAACGTAGATCCCAGGTAAGTTCCTAAATTTATCCAAGTGTAAGTGTGATCAACGGTCACCATCTACGGACCATAGATCGACTCACGGACCGTAGACGGGCTCTCGTGCGACCAAAGTCTTGTGATCGTTGCCAAATAGAAGGAGTGATTTCGAAAAGCCAAAAGCTTCATATGAATCCCATATTGGTGATAGAGTTGTTTGAAGTATGGGGAATTTATTTTATGGGTCCATTTGTGAGTTCACATGGGATGAACTATATTCTTTTTGCGGTCGATTATGTATCGAAGTGGGTGGAAGCAGTTGCGATCCCCAACAATGAAGGTAAAAGTGTCACCGCAATTTTGAAAAAGAATATATTCTCCAAATTTGGTACACAGAGGGCGATTATCAGTGATGGAGGTTCCCAGTTTTTTAATAAGTTGTTCAAGGCGCTACTTGAGAAATATGGTGTCTGCCACAAAGTAGCCACTCCTTACCATCCGCACACTAGTGGGAAAGTTGATGTGTCGAACAGAGAGATCAAACTGATTTTGGCAAAAACTGTGAATGCTAATAGAATGGATTGGACAAGGAAACTTGATGATGCACTTTGGGCCTATCGCGCTGCATACAAGACTCCCATCGGTATGTCTACTTATGAACTTGTATATGGAAAGTCTTGCCATTTACCGGTATTGCTAGAGCATAAAGCTTTGTGGGCGATGAAGAAGCTAAATTTGGTTTGGGGCGCCGCATCTAATCAAAGAATGAATGACTTGAATATGCTTGATGAATTTTGCCTAAAAGCTTATGAAAAATTCACCTTTGTACAAAGAAAAGATAAAGAGGTGTCATGATCAAATAATTGAAAAGTGAGAATTTGTTGTTGGTGATCTTGTTCTCCTATTCAACTCTAGGTTGCGCTTGTTTCCAGGCAAAGTCAAATCCAAATGGACCGGGTAATTTTTTCTCACAAAAGTGCTCCCCCATATAGCGGTTGAGCTTGAGAACAGTAATGGAACAAGGTTCATAGTTAATGGGTAAAGGATCAAGATCTATCTAGGAAACACAGAAAGTGTGAAAGAAGTTGTTGAGGCCTATCATCTGGTTGAAGTCTGAGTAAACAAGACGCCTGCATCGTGCCGCGATGTTAAATCAAGCGCTGCTTGGGAGTCAACCCAATATGTACAATCTAGCCAACTATAGGATTTTAATTTCCAACTAGTAGTTTTCTTTGTTTAGTTGATTCTCTGTGTTAATTTGGATATGTGTTTTAGTTTGGTACTAGTGTTGGCTAGAATTAGCATAGGGTCCGTGTCTAAAGAGTTTCTAGAAAATGTAAAAAAAGGGTCTAAAGGTTGCTACAGGTACAGGGACGCAAAGAATAATCTGTAGTAACAGGTCTGGTGTAGAGGTCTACGGTCCCCATCAAGGACTCGTAAGTTAACATACGGACTATCCATGTCAAACGTAGATCCCAAGTAAGTTCCTAAATTTTTCCAACTGTAAGAGTGATCTAAGGTCTCCATCAACGTACCGTAGATCGACACACAGACCGTAGACGGGCTCTCGTGGTTCCAATGTCTTGTGATCGTTGCCAAAGAGAAAGAGGGATTTCAAATAAGCAAGAGCTGCCTATGAATTTTACATTGTTGATAAAATTGTTTGATGTCTGGGGAATTGATTTTATGGGTCCATTTGTGAGTTCACATGGGATGAAGTATATTCTTGATGCGGTTCATCATGTCTCGAAGCGGGTGGAAGCAGTTGCGCTCCCCAACAATGAAGGTGAAAGTGTCACCTCATTTTGGACAAAGAATATCATCTCCAGGTTTAGTACACTAAGGGCGATTATCAGGGATTCAGGTTCCCACTTTTGTAATAAGTTATACAAGGTAATACTTGAGAAATATGTTGTCCGCCACAATGTAGCAAATACTTACCATCCACAGACTAGTGGATAAGTTGAACTGTCCAACAGAGATATCAATCAAAATTTTGGCAAAGACTGTGAATGTTAATAGAACGGATTAGTCAAGGAAGCTTGATGATGCTCTATGGGCCTATCAGACTGCATAAAAGACTCCCATCGTTATGTCTGCTTACCAATTTGTATATGAGAATTCTTGCCATTTATCGGTAGAGCTAGAGCATAAAGCTTTGTGGGCGATGAAGAAGCACAATTTGGATTGGGGGGTCGCATCTAATCAAAGAATGAATGACTTGACTATTCTTGATGAATTTCGCCTAAAAGCTTATGAAAGTTCAGCCTTGTTCAAAGAGAAGATGAAGAGGTATCATGATCAAATAATTGAAAAAGTAAGAATTTGATGTGGGTGATCTTGTGCTCCTGTTCAACTCTAGGTTGCTCTTGTTTACGGGCAAACTCAAATCCAAATGGACCGGGCCATTTTTGCTCACAAAAGTGCTCCCCCATGGAGCGGCTGATCTTGAAAACAGTGAAGGAACAAGGTTCATGGTTAACGGGTAAAGGATCAAGATCTATCTAGGAAACACAGAAACTGTGCGAGAAGTTATTGAGGCATATCATGTTGATGAAGTCTGAGTAATCAAGACGCCTGCATTGTGCCGCGACATTAAATCAACCGCTGCTTGGGAGGCAACCCATGATGTACAATCTAGCCAACTATAGGTTTTTGTTTTCCATCTAGTAGTTCTCTTTGTTTAGTTGATTCTCTCTGTTAATTCAGATAAGTGTTTTAGTTTGGTATTAGTTCTGGCTAGAATTAGGATAGGGTCCGTGCCATGTCTAAAAAGTGTCCTGAAAATGTAAAAATAATGGCCTAAGGGCTGCTACAGGTGCAAAGGTGCGAAGAAAAATCTACAGAAACAGGTCTGGTGCAGAGGTCTACGTTACCCATCGAAGACCCGTAAGTTAACCTACAAAGCGTCCATGTCAAACGTAGATCCCAGGTAAGTTCCTAAATTTATCCAAGTGTAAGTGTGATCTACGGTCGCCATCTATGGACCGTAGATCGACGCACGGCCCGTAGACGGGGTCTCGTGGGACCAAAGTCTTGTGATCATTGCCAAAGAAAAGGAATGATTTCGAAGAGGCAAGAGCTTCCTATGAATCCCATATTGGACATAGAGTTGTTTGATGTATGGGGATTTGATTTTATGGGTCCATTTGTGAGTTCACATGGGATGAAGTATATTCTTGTTGCGGTCGATTATGTATCGACAATTGCGCTCCCCAACAATGAAGGTAAAAGTGTCACCGCAATTTTGAAAAAGAATATCGTCTCCAGATTTGGTACACGGAGGGCGATTATCAGTGATGGGAGTTACCACTTTTTTAATAAGTTGTACAAGGCGCTACTTGAAAAATATGGTGTCCGCCACAAAGTAGCCACTCCTTACCTTCCGTGGACTAGTGGGCAAGTTGATGTGTCCAACAGAGAGATCATACAATTTTTGGCAAAGACTGTGAATGCTAATAGAACGGATTGGTCAAGGAAACTTGATGATGCTCTTTGGACCTATCGCACTTCAAACAAGACTCCCATCGGTATGTCTCCTTACGAACTTGTATATGGAATGTCATGCCATTTACCGGTAGAGCTAGAGCAAAAAGCTTTGTGGGCAATGAAGAAGGTAAATTTGGATTGGGACGCCGCATCTAATCAAAGAATGAATGACTTGAATATGCTTGATGAATTTCACCTAAAAGCTTATGAAAGTTCAGCCTTGTACAAAGAGAAGATAAAGAGGTATCATGATCAAATAATTGAAAAGTGAGAATTTGTTGTGGGTGATCTTCTGCTCCTATTCAACTCTAGGTTGCGCTTGTTTCAGGGCAAACTCAAATCCAAATGGGCTGGGCCATTTTTGCTCACAAAAAGTGCTCCCAAGGATCGGTTGAGCTTGAGAACGGTGAAGGAACAAGGTTCATGGCTAATGGGCAAAGGATCAAGATCTATCTGGGAAACGTAGAAAGTGTGCAAGAAGTTGCTGAGGCCTATCATCTTGATGAAGTCTAAGTAATCAATCCGCATACGTCGTGTCATGACGTTAATTCAAGCGCTACTTGGGAGGAAACCCAATAAGTACAATCTAGCCAACTATAGGTTTTTGGTATCCATCTAGTACTTTTCTTTGTTTAGTTTATTTTCTTTGTTAATTTAGATAGGTGTTTTAGTTTGGTACAAGTGTTGGCTGGAATTAGCATAGGGTCCGTGTCTAAAGAGTGTACAGAAAATGAAAAAATAATGGCCTAAGGGTTGCTACAGGTGCAGGGACGCGAAGAATAATCTGCAGAAACAGGTCTAGTGAATAGGTCTATAGACGCCATCGACGACCCGTAAGTTAACCTATGGACTGTCCATGTCAAACGTAGATCCTAGGTAACTTCCTAATTTTTTCCAACTGTAAGACTAATCTACAGTCCCTATCTACGGATAGTAGATCGACCTATAGACCATAGACGGGGTCTTGTGGGTCCAAAGTCTTGTGATCGTTGCCAAAGAGAAGGATGGATTTCAAAGAGGCAAGAGCTTACTATGAATCCTATATTGGTGATAGAGTTGTTTGATGTATGGGGAATTGATTTTATGGGTCCATTTGTGAGTTCACATGGGATGAAGTATATTCTTATTGCGGTTCATTATGTATCGAAGTGGGTGGAAGCAGTTGTGCTCCCCAACAATGAAGGTAAAAATGACACCTCATTTTTTAAAGAGAATATCTACTCAAGATTTGGTACTGTGAGGGCGATTATCAGTGATGGAGGTTCCCACTTATGTAATAAGTTGTTCAAGGTGCTACATAAGAAATATGGTGTCTATCACAACGTAGCCACTCATTTCCATCCGTAGACTAGTGGGCAAGTTGAAGTGTCCAACAGAGAGATCAAACAGATCTTGGCGAAGACTGTGATTGCTAATAGAACAAATTTGTGAAGGAAACTTAATGATGCTATATGGGCCTATCTGACTGCATACAAGATTCCTGTCGGTATGTCTCCTTACCAACCTGTTTATGGGAAGTCTTGCCATTTATCGGTAGAGCTAGAGCATAAAGTTTTGTGGGTGATGAAGAAGCTAAATTTGGATTGGTGCGCCGCATCTAATCAAAGAATGAATGACATGAATATGCTTGATGAATTTCACCTAAAAGCTTATGAAAGTTCAACCTTGTACAAAGAGAAGATGAAGATGTATCATGATCAAATAATTGAAAAGTGAGAATTTGTTGTGGGTGATCTTGTGCTCCTATTCAACTTTAGGTTACGGTTGTTTCTGGGCAAACTCAAATCCAATTGGACCGGGCCATTTTCGCTCACAAAAGTTCTCCCCCATGGAGCGGTTGAGCTTGAGAACAGTGAAGGAAAAGGGTTCATGGTTAACGGGTAAAGGATCAAGATCTATATAGGAAACTCAAAGTGTGCAAGAAGTTGTTGAGGCCTATCATCTTGATGAAGTTTGAGTAAACAAGATTCCTGCGTTGTACCGCGACATTAAATTAAGTGTTGCATGGGAGGCAACCCAAGATGTACAATCTAGCCAACAATAGATTTTTGTTTTCCATCTAGTAGTTTTCTTTGTTTAGTTGATTCTCTATGTTAATTTAGATAAGTGTTTTCGTTTGGTACTAGTGTTGGCTAAAATTAGCATTGGGTCCATGTCGAAAAAGTGTCAAGAAAATGTAATAATGGCCTAAGGGTTGATAAAGGTGCAAGGACGTGAAGCAAAATCTGCAGAAACAGGTCTGGTGTATAGGTTTACGAACCCTATCGATTGCTAGTAAGTTACCCTACGGACCGTCAATGTCAAACGTAGATCCCAGGTAAGTTTCTAAATTTTTCAAAGTGTAAGAGTGATCTACGACCTCCATCTACGGACCGTAGATCGACCCACGGACCGTAGACGGGGTCTCGTGGGTCCAAAGTCTTGCGATCGTTGCCAAATAGAAGGAGGGATTTCAAAGAGGCAAGAGCTTCCTATGAATTCTATATTGTTGATAAAATTATTTGATGTATGGGGAATTGATTTTATGGGTCTGTTTGTGAGTTCACATGGGATGAAGTATATTCTTGTTGCGGTTCATTATGTATCGAAGTGGGGGGAAGCAGTTGCACTCCCCAACAATAAAGGTAAAAGTGTCAACTCATTTTGGACAAAGAATATCATCACCAAGTCTAGTACACTGAGGGCGATTATCAGTGATGGAGGTTCCCAGTTTTGTAATAAGTTGTTCAGGGCGCTAATTGAGAAATATGGTGTCCGCCACAATCTAGCCACTCCTTACCATCCGCAGACTAGTGGGCAAGTTGATGTGTCCAACATACAGATCAAATAAATTTTGGCAAAGTCTGTGAATGCTAAAAGAACGGATTGGTCAAGGAAACTTGATGATGTTGTATGAGACTATCGCACTGCGTACAAGACTCCCATCGGTATGTCTCCTTACAAACTTGTATATCGAAAGTTTTGCCATTTACCGGTAGAGCTAGAGCATAAAGCTTTGTGGGAGATGAAGAAGCTAAATTTGGATTGGGGCGCCGCATCTAATCAAAGAATGAATGACATGAATATGCTTATTGAATTTCGCCTAAAAGCTTATGAAAGTTCAACCTTGTACAAAGAGAAGATGAAGAGGTGTCATGATCAAATAATTTAAAAGTGAGAATTTGTTGTGGGTAATATTATGCTCCTATTCAACTCTTGGTTGCGCTTGTTTCCGGGCAAAGTCAAATCCAAATAAACCGGGCCATTTTTTTTCACTAAAGTGCTCCCCCATGGAGCGGTTGAGCCTGAGAACAGTGAAGGAACAAGGCTCATGGTTAATGGGCAAAGGATCAATATCTATCAGGGAAATGCAAAAAGTGTGCAAGAAGTTGTTGAGGCCTATCATCTTGATGAAGTCTAAGTAATCAAGATGCATGCGTCATGTCGTGACGTTAAATCAAGCGTTGCTTCGAAGGAAACTCAATATCTGCAATTTAGCCAACTATAGGATTTTGTTTTCCATCTACTAGTTTTCTTTGTTTAGTTCATTCTCTATGTTAATTTAGATAGGTGTTTTAGTTTGGTACTAGTATTGGCTAGAATTAGCATAGGGTCCGTCTCTGAAAGTGTCTAGAAAATGTAAAAATAATGGCCTAAAGGTTGCTATAGGTGTAGTGACGCGAAGAAAAATCTACAGAAACAGATCTGGTACAGAGGTCTACGGACCCCATCGATGACCTGTAAATTAACCTACTGACTGTCCATGTCAAACGTAGATCCCAGGTAATTTCCTAATTTTTTCCCAACTGTAAGAGTGATCTACGGTCCCCATTTATGGACTGTAGATCGAACCACGGAGCTTTGACGGGGTCTTGTGATCATTGCCAAAGAGAAGGAGGGATTTCAAAGAGGCAAGAATCTATTATGGATCCTATATTGGTGATAGAGTTGTTTGATGTATTGGGAATTGATTTTATGGTTCCATTTGTGAGTTCACATGGGATGAACTATATTCTTATAGAGGTTCATTATGTAGCGAAGTGGGTGGAAGTAGTTGCGCTCCCTAACAATGAAAGTAAAAGTGAAACCACATTTTTGAAAAAGAATATCTTCTCCATATTTGGTACACTGAGGGCGATTATCAGTGATGGAGGTTCCTACTTTTGTAATAATTTGTTCAAGGCACTACTTGAGAAATATGGTGTCCGCCACAAAGTAGCCACTCCTTACCATCCGTAGACAAGTGGGCAAGTTGAATTGTCCAACATAGAGATCAAACATATTTTGGCGAAGACTGTGAATGCTAATAGAACAAATTTTTGAAGGAAGCTTAATGATGCTATATGGGCCTATCTGACTGCATACAAGAATCCCATCGGTATGTCTCCTTACCAACCTGTTTAGGGAAGTCTTGCCATTTATCGGGAGAGCTAGAGCATAGAGCTTTGTGGGTGATGAAGAAGCTAAATTTGGATTGGTGCGCCACATCTAATCAAAGAATGAATGACATGAATATGCTTGATGAATTTTACCTAAAAGCTTATGAAAGTTCACTCTTGTACAAAGAGAAAATGAAAAGGTATCATGATCAAATAATTGAAAAGTAAGAATTTGTTGTGGGTGATCTTGTGCTCCTATTCAACTCTACGTTGTGCTTGTTTCCGGGCAAAGTCAAATCCAAATGGACCGGGCCATTTTTTTCTCACAAAAGTGCTTACCCATGGAGCGGTTGTGCTTGAGAACAGTAAAAGAACAAGGTTCATGGTTAACGGGTGAAGGATCAAGATCTATCTAGGTAACGCAGAAAGTGTGAAACAAGTTGGTGAGGCCTATCATCTTGATGAAGTCTGAGTAAACAAGACACCTGCATCGTGCCGCGACGTTAAATCAAGTGTTGCTTAGGAGTCAACCCAAGATGTACAATCTAGAAAACTATAGGATTTTAATTTCCAACTAGTAGTTTCCTTTGATTAGTTGATTCTCTGTGTTAATTTGGATATGTGTTTTAGTTTGGTACTAGTGTAGGCTAGAATTAGCATACGGTCCGTGTCTAAAAAGTTTGCAGAAAATGTAAAAATAATGGCCTAAAGGCTGCTACAGATACAGGGACGCAAAGAATAATCTGCAGAAACAGGTCTGGTGCACAGGTCTATGGACCCCATCGACGACCCGTAAGTTAACCTACGGACTATCCATGTCAAACGTAGACCCTAGGTAAGTTCCTAAATTTTTCCAACTGTAAGAGTGATCTATGGTCCCCATCTATGGACCGTAGATTGACCTACGGACCATTGACGGGGTCTTGTGGGTCCAAAGTCTTGTGATCATTGCCAAAGAGAAGGAGGGATTTCAAAGAGGCAAGAGCTTACTATGAATCATGTATTGTTGATTGAGTTGTTTGATGTATGGGGAATTTATTTTATGGGTCCATTTGTGAGTTCACATGGGAAGAAGTATATTCTTTTTGCGGTTCATTATGTAGCGAAGTGGGTGGAAGTAGGTGCACTCCCTAACAATGAAGGTAAAAGTGAAACCACAATTTTGAAAAAGAATATCCTCTCCATATTTGGTACACTAAGGGCGATTATCAGTGATGGAGGTTCCTACTTTTGTAATAAGTTGTTCAAGGCGCTACTTGAGAAATATGGTGTCCGTCACAATGTAGCCACTCCTTACCATCCACAGACTAGTGGGCAAGTTGAAGTGTCCAACAGAGAGATCAACCTGATTTTGGCAAAGACTGTGAATGTTAATAGAATGGACTAGTAAAGGAAGCTTGATGATGCTCTATGGGCCTATCGGACGGCATACAAGACTCCCATCGGTATGTCTCCTTACCAATTTGTATATGAGAAGTCCTGCCATTTATCGGTAGAGCTAGAGCATAAAGCTTTGTGGGCGATGAAAAAGCTAAACTTTGATTGGGCACCGCATTTAATCAAAGAATGAATGACTTGAATATACGTGATGAATTTCACCTAAAAGCTTATGAAAGTTTACCCTTGTACAAAGAGAAGATGCAGAGGTATCATGATCAAATAATTGAAAAGTAAGAATTTGTTGTGGGTGATCTTGTGCTCCTGTTCAACTCTAGGTTGCTCTTGTTTCCGGGCAAACTCAAATCCAAATGGACAGGGCCATTTTTGCTCGCAAAAGTGCTCCCTCATGGAGCTGCTGAGCTTGAAAACAGTGAAGGAACAAGGTTCATGGTTAACGGGTAAAGGATCAAGATCTATTTAGGAAACACAGAAACTGTGCGAGAAGTTGTTGAGGCCTATCATGTTGATGAAGTTTGAGTAATCAAGACGTCTGCATTGTGTCACGACATTAAATCAACTGTTGCTTGGGAGGCAACCCATGATGTACTATCTAGCCAACTATAGGTTTTTGTTTTCCATATAGTACTTTTCTTTGTTTAGTTGATTCTCTGTGTTAATTTAGATCATTGTTTTAGTTTAGTATTAGTTTTGGCTAGAATTAGGATAGGATCCGTGTCTAAAAAGTGTCCAGAAAATGTAAAAATAATGGCCTACGGGCTGCTACAGGTGCAGGAATGCGAAGAAAAATCTACAGAAACAAGTCTGGTGCAGAGGTCTACAGACCCCATCGACGACCCGTAAGTTAACCTACAAAACGTTCATGTCAAATGTAGATCCCAGGTAAGTTCCTAAATTTATCCAACTGTAAGTGTGATCTACGGTTGCCATCTACGGACCGTAGATCGACGCATGGACCGTAGACGGGGTCTCGTGGGACCAAAGTCTTGTGATCGTTTCCAAAGAGAAGGAGTGATTTCGAAGAGGCAGGAGCTTCCTACGAATCCCATATTGGAGATAGAGTTGTTTGATGTATGGGGAATTGATTTTAAGGGTCCATTTGTGAGATCACATGGGATGCAGTATATTCTTATTTCGGTCGATTATGTATCGAAGTGGGTGGAAGCAGTTGCGCTCCCAAACAATGAAGGTAAAACTGTCACCGCAACTTTGAAAAATAATATCGTCTCTAGATTTGTTATGGGTGATCTTGTGCTCCTATTCAACTCTTGGTAGCGCTTGTTTCAGGGCAAACTAAAATCCAAATGGACTGGGCCATTTTTGCTCACAAAAGTGCTCCCCAAGGATCGGTTGATCTTTAGAACAGTGAAGTAACAAGGTTCATGGTTAAAAGGCTAATGATCTAGATCTATTTGGGAAACACAGAAACTGTGCAAGAAGTTGTTGAGGCCTATCATCTTGATGAGGTATGGGTAATCAAGACACCTGAGTCACGCCGTGATGTTAAATCAAGCGCTGCTTGGGAGGCAACCCAAGATGTACAATCTAGCAAACTATAGCTTTTTGTGTTCCATCTAGTAGTTTTCTTTGTTTAGTAGATTCTTTGTGTTAATTTAGATAGGTGTTTTAGTTTGGTAATAGTGTTGGCTGGAATTAGCATAGGGTCCGTGTCTAAAAAGTGTCCAGATTATATAAAAATAATGGCCTAAGGGTTGCTACAAGTGTTGGGACGCGAAGAATAATCTGCAGAAAAAAGTCTAGTGAATAGGTCTAAGGACCCCATCAACAACCCGTAAGTTAACTTATGGACAGTCCATGTCAAACGTAGATCCTAGGTAAGTTCCTAATTTTTTCCAACTGTAAGAGTAATCTACGGTCCCTATCTACGGATCCTAGATCGACCCATGGTCCAAAGATGAGGTCTTGTGGGTCCAAAGTCTTGTGATTGTTGCCAAAGAGAAGGAGGGATTTCAAAGAGGTAAGAGCTTACAAGAATCCTATATTGGTGATAGAGTTGTTTGATGTATGGGGAATTGATTTTATAGGTCCATTTGTTAGTTCACATGGGATGAAGTATATTCTTATTGCGGTTCATTATCTATCGAAGTGGGTGGAAGAAGTTGCGCTCCCCAACAATGAAGGTAAAAGTGACACTGCATTTTTTAAAGAGAATATCTACTCCATATTTGGTACAGTGAGGGCTATTATCAATGATTGAGGTTCCCACTTTTGTAATAAGTTATTCAAGGCGCTACTTAAGACTGTGAATGCTAATAAAACGGATTGGTCAAGGAAGCTTGATGATGCTCTATGGGCCTATCGGACATGCATACAAGATTCCCATCGATATGTCTTCTTACCATCTTGTATATGGGAAGTCTTGCCATTTACCGGTAGAGTTAGAGCATAAAGCTTTGTGGCCGATGAAGAAACTAAATTTGGATGGGGAGCCGCATCTAATCATAGAATGAATGACTTGAATATGCTTGATGAATTTTGCCTGAAAGCTTATGAAAGTTCACCCTTGTACAAAGAGAAGATGAAGAGGTATCATAATCAAATAATTGAAAAGTGAGAATTTGTTGTGGGTTATCTTGTGCTCCTATTAAACTCTACGTTGCGCTTGTTTCCGGGCAAAGTCAAATCCAAATGGACCAAGCCATTTTTTCTCACAAAAGTGCTCCACCATGGAGCGGTTGAGCTTGAGAACAGTAAAGGAACAAGGTTCATGGGTGAAGGATCAAGATCTATCTAGGAAATGCAGAAAGTATGAAAGAAGTTGTTGAGGCCTATCATCTTAATGAAGTTTGAATAAACAAGACACATGCATCGTGCCGCGACGTTAAATAAAGTGCTGCTTGGGAGTCAACCCAAGATGTACAATCTAGCCAACTATTGGATTTTAATTTACAACTAGTAGTTCTCTTTGTTTAGTTGATTCTCTGTGTTAATTTGGATATGTGTTTTAGTTTGGTACTAGTGTAGGCTAGAATTAGCATACGGTCCGTGTCTAAAAAGTTTGCAGAAAATGTAAAAATAATGGCCTAAGGGTTCCTACAGGTACAGGGACGAAAAGAATAATCTGCAGAAACAGGTCTGGTGCAAAGGTCTACGGACCCCATCAACGACCCGTAAGTTAACCTACGGACTATCCAAGTCAAATGTAGATCCCAGGTAAGTTCCTAAATTTTTCCAACTGTAAGAGTGATCTACGGCCTCCATATACGGACCGTAGATCGACCCACGGACCGTAGATGGGGTCTCATAGGTCCAAAGTCTTATGATCGTTGCCAAAGAGAAGGAGGGATTTCAAAGAGACAATAGTTTCCTATGAATTCTACACTATTGATAAAATTGTTTGATATATGGGGAATTGATTTTATGGGNCAAGTCAAACGTAGATCCCAGGTAAGTTCCTAAATTTTTCCAACTGTAAGAGTGATCTACGGCCTCCATATACGGACCGTAGATCGACCCACGGACCGTAGATGGGGTCTCATAGGTCCAAAGTCTTATGATCGTTGCCAAAGAGAAGGAGGGATTTCAAAGAGACAATAGTTTCCTATGAATTCTACACTGTTGATAAAATTGTTTGATATATGGGGAATTGATTTTATGGGTCCATTTGTGAGTTCACATGGGATGAAGTATATTCTTGGTGCGGTTCATTATGTATCGAGATGGGTGGAAGCAGTTGCGCTCTCCAACAATGAAGGTAAAAGTGTCACCTCATTTTGGACAAACAACATCTCCAGATATATTACACTGAGGGCGATTATCAGTTATGGAGGTTCCCACTTTTGTAATAAGTTATTCATGGCGCTACTTGAGAAATATGGTGTCCACCACAATGTAGCAACTCCTTACCATTTGCAGACTAGTGGGCAAGCTGACGTGTCCTACAAAGAGATCAAACAAATTTTGGCAAAGACTATGAATGTTAATAAAATGGATTAGTCAAGGAAGATTGATGATGCTCTATGGGCCTATCGGACTGTATACAAGACTCCCATCAGTATGTCTCCTTACAAACTTGTATATCGAAAGTCTTGCCATTTACCGGTAGAGCTAGAACATAAAGCTTTGTGGGTGATGAAGAAGCTAAATTTGCATTGGGGCGCCGCATCTAATCAAAGAATGAATGACTTGAATATGCTTGATGAATTTTGCCTAAAAGCTTATGAAAGCTCACCCTTGTACAAAGAGAAGATGAAGAGGTATCATAATCAAATAATTGAAAAGTGAGAATTTGTTGTAGGTTATCTTGTGCTCCTATTCAACTCTATGTTGCGCTTGTTTTCGGGCAAGTCAAATCCAAATGGACCTGGCCATTTTTTCTCACAAAAGTGCTCCCCCATGGAGGGGTTGAGCTTTAGAACAATAAAGGAACAAGGTACATGGTTAAGGGGTGAAGGATCAAGATCTATCAAGGAAACGCAGAAAGTGTTAAAGAATTGTTGAGGCATATCATCTTGATGATGTCTGAGTTAACAAGACACCTACATCGTGCCGCGACATTAAAGCAAGTGTTGTTTGGGAGTCAACCCATGATGTACAATCTAGCCAACTATAGGATTTTAATTTCCAACTAGTAGTTTTCTTTGTTTAGTTTATTCTCTGTGTTAATTTGGATATGTGTTTTAGTTTGGTACTAGTGTAGGCTAGAATTAGCATACAGTCCATGTTTAAAAAGTTTGCAGAAAATGTAAAAATAATAGCCTAAGGGCTGCTACAGGTACAGGGACGAAAAGAATAATCTGCAGAAACAGGTCTTGTGCAAAGGTCTACGGACCCCATCAACGACCCGTAAGTTAACCTACGGACTATCCNTTAAACATGAACCTTGTTCCTTTACTGTTCTCGAGCTCAACCGCTCCATGGGGTAGCACTTTTGTGAGAAAAAATGGCCCGGTCCATTTGTATTTGAGTTTGCTCGGAAACAAGCGCAACCTAGAGTCGTATAGGAGCACAAGATCATCCACAACAAATTCTCACTTTTCATTTATTTGATCATATTACCTCTTCATCATCTCTTTGTACAAGGCTGAACTTTCATAAGCTTTCAGGCAAAATTCATCAAACATACTCAAGTCATTCATTCTTTTATTAGATGTGGCGCCCCAATATAAATTTAGTTTCTTCATCGCCCATAAATCTTTATGATATAGCTCTACTGGTAAATGGAAAGACTTCCCATATACAAGTTGGTAATGAGTCATACCGATAGGAGTCTTGTATGCAATTCAATAGGCCCATAGAGCATCATCAAGATTCATTGACCAATCCGTTCTATTAGCATTCACTCTCTTCGCCAAAATCTGTTTGATCTCTCTGTTGGACACTTCAACTTGCCCACTAGTCTGCTGATGGTAAGGAGTGGCGGACACCATATTTCTCAAGTAGCGCATTGAACAACTTATTACAAAAGTGGGAACCTCCCTCACTGATAATCGCCCTCGGTGTACCAAATCTGGAGAAGATATTCTTTTTCAAAAATGCGGTGACTCTTTTACTTTCATTTATTGGGGAGCGCAACTTCTTCCACCCACTTCGATACATAATCAACCGCTATAAGAATATACTTCATCCGATGTGAACTCACAAATGGACCCATAAAATCAATTATCCATACATCAAACTGCTCTATCACCAATATGTGATTCATAGTAAGCTCTTGCCTCTTTGAAATCCCTCCTTATCTTTGGCAACGATCACAAGATTTCAGACTCCCAAGACCCCATCTATGGTCCGTGGATCAGTCTACAGTCTATAGATGGTGACCGTAAATCACACTTACACTTGGAAATATTTAGGAACTTACCTGAAATCTACGTTTGACATTGATGGTCCGTAGGATAACTTACGGGCCGTCGATGGGGTCCGTAGACCTCTGCACCAGACCTGTTTTTGCATATTTTACTTCGCGTCCCTGCACCTGTAGCAACCCTTAGGCTATTATTTTTACATTTTCTGGACACTTTTTAGACACGAACCCTATGCTAATTCTAGCCAACACGAGTGCCAAACTAAAACACGTATATATTAACACAGAGAATCAACTTAAAAAAGAAAACTACTAGATGGAAAACAAAAACCTATAGTTGACTAGATTACACATCTTGGGTTGCCTCCTAAGCAGCGCTTGGTTAAACGTCGCGGCACGACGCGGGCATCTTGATTACTCATACTTCATCAAGATGATAGGCCTCAACAACTTCTTGTACACTTTCTGCATTTCCCAAATAGATCTTAATCCTTTACCCGTTAACCATGAACCTTGTTTCTTCACTATTCTCAAGTTCAACCGCACCATGGGGGAGCACTTTTGTGAGAAAAAATGGCCCGATCCATTTGTATTTTAGTTTTCCCGGAAACAAGTGCAACCTAGAGTTGAATAGGGGCGCAAGATCAGCCACAACAAATTCTCACTTATCAATTATTTGATCATGATACCTCTTCATCTTCTCTTTGTACAAGGCTGAACTTTCATAAGCTTTTAGGCGAAATTCATCAAGCATATTCAAGTCATTCATTTTTTGATTAAATGCGGCGCCCCAATCCAAATTTAGCTTCTTCATTGCCGACAAAGCTTTATGTTCCAGCTCTACCGGTAAATGGCAAGACTTCCCATATACAAGTTGGTAAGGAGACATACCGATGGGAGTCTTGTATGCAGTCCGATAGGCCCATAGAGCATCATCCAGCTACATTGACCAATCCGTTCGATTAGCATTCATAGTCTTCGCCAAAATTTGTTTGATCTCTCTATTGGATACTTCATCTTGCCCACTAGTCTACAGATGGTAAGAAGTGGCTAATATGTGGCGGTCACCATATTTCTCAAGTAGCGCCGTGAACAACTTATTACAAAAGTGGGAACCTCCATCACTAATAATAGCCCTCAGTGTACCAAAGTTGGAGAAGAAATTAGTTTCCAAAAATGCGGTGACACTTTTACCTTTATTGTTGGGGAGCGCAACTGCTCCCACCCACTTCGTTACATAATCAACCGCAACTAGAATATACTTCATCCTATGTGAACTCACAAATGGACCCATAAATTCAATTCCCCATACATCAAACAACTTTATCACCAATATAGGATTCATAGGAAGCTCTTGCCTCTTTGAAATCCCAATTTCTCTTTGGCAACGATCACAAGACTTCAGACCCACGAGACCCCATCTACAGTCCGTGGATCGACCTACGGTTCGTAAATGGGGACTGTAGATCACTCTTACATTTCAAAAAATTTAGGAACTTAGCTAGGATCTACGTTTGACATTGACGGTCCGTAGGTTAACTTACTGGACATCGATCGGGTTCGTAGACCTCTACACCAGACCTGTTTCTGCAGATTTTGCTTTGCGTCCCTGCACCTTTAGCAACCCTTAGGCCATTATTACATTTTCTGGACACTTTTTAGACACGGAAGCTATGCTAATTCTAGCCAACACTAGTACCAAACTAAAACACCTATCTAAATTACCGCAGAGAATCAACTAAACAAAGAAAACTACTAGATGTAAAACAAAAACCTATAGTTGGCTAGATTGTACATCTTGGGTTGCCTCCCAAGCAACGCTTGATTCTACATCGTGGCACGACGCAGGCGCCTTGTTTACTCAAACTTCATCAAGATGACAGGCCTCAACAACTTTTTGCACACTTTGTGCGTTTCCTAGTTATATTTTGGTCCTTTAGCCATTAACCATGAACATTGTTCCTTCACTATTCTCAAGCTCAACCGCTCCATGGGGGAGCACTTTTGTGGGCAAAAATGGCCCGGTTCATTTGGATTTGACTTTGCCCAGAAACAAGTGCAACCTAGAGTTGAATAGGAGCACAAGATAACCCACAACAAGTTCTAACATTTCAATTATGTGATCGTGATACCTCTTCATCTTCTCTTTGTACAAGGCTGATCTTTCATCAAACATATTCAAGTCATTCATTCTTTGATTAGATGCGGAGTCCCAATCCAAATTTAGCTTCTTCATCGTCCACAAAGCTTTATGCTCTAGCTCTACTGGTAAATGGCTAGACTTCCCATATAAAAGTTCGTAAGGAGACATACCGATGGGAGTATTGTATGCAGTGCGATAGGCCCATAGATCATCATGAAGTTTCCTTGACCAATCCATTCTATTAGCATTCACATTCTTTTCCAAAATATGTTTGATCTCTCTGTTGGACACTTCAACTTGCCCACTAGTCTTCGGATGCTAAGAAGTGGCTACATTGTGGTAGACACCACAGTTTTCAAGTAGGGCCTTGAACAACTGATTAAAAAAGTGTGAACCTATATCACTGATAATCTCCCTCAGTGTACCAAATCTGGAGACGATATTCTTTTTCAAAACTGCGGTGACACTTTTACCTTTATTGTTGTGTAGCACAACTGTTTCCACCAACTTCCCTACATAATCAACCGCTACAAGAATATGTTTCATCCCATGTGAACTCACAAATGGACCCATAAAATCAATTCCCTATACATCAAACAAATCTATCACCAATATGCGATTCAAAGTAAGATCTTGCCTCTTTGAAATCCCTCTTTCTCTTTGGCAACGATCACTAGACTTTGGTCCCACGAGACCCCATCTACGATGCGTGGGTCGATCTACGGTCCATAGATGGGGACCATAGATCACACTTACACTTGGAAAAGTTTAGGAACTTACCTGGGATCTACGTTTGACACGGACGGTCGGTTGGTTAACTAACGGGTCGTCGATGGGGTCCGTAGACCTCTGCACTAAACCTGTTTCCGCAGATTTTTCTTCGCATCCCTGCACCTGTAGCAACCCTTAGGCCATTATTTTTACATATTCTGGACATTTTTTAAACAGGGACCCCATGCTAATTCTAGCCAACACTAGTACCAAACAAAAACACTTATCTAAATTAATACAGAGAATCAACTAAACAAAGAAAACTACTAGATGGAAAACAAAAACCAATAGTTGGCTAGATTGTACATCTTGGGATGCCTCCCGAGCAGCGCTTGATTTAACGTCGAGGCACGATGCAGGCGTCTTGATTACTTAGACTTCATCAAGATGATAGGCCTCAACAACTTCTTGATCTTTAACCCGTTAACTATGAACCTTGTTCCTTCACTGTTCTCAAGCTCAATTGCTCCATGGGGGAGCACTAATGTGACCGAAAATGGCCCGGTCCATTTGGATTTAAGTTTACCCGGAAACAAAGGTAACCTATTGTTGACTAGGAGCACAAGATCACCCACAACAAATTCTCATTTATTAATTATTTGATCATGATACCTCTTCATCTTCTTAAGAGAAATTGATCAAACATATTCAAGTCATTCATTCTTTCATTAGATGCGGCGCCCCAATCCAAATTTAATTTATCCATCGCCCACAAAGCTTTATGCCCTAGCTCTACCGGTAAATGGAAAGTCTTCCCATATACAAGTTGGTAATGAGACATAACTATAGGAGTCTTGTATGCAATTCGATTGGCCCATAGAGCATCATCAAGCTTCATTGACCAATCTGTTCTAATACCATTCACAATCTTCGCCAAAATCTGTTTGATATCTCTGTTGGACACTTCAACTTGACCACTAGTCTACGGATAGTAAGAAGTGGTGGACACCATATTTCTCAAGTAGCGCCTTGAACAACTTATTACAAAAGCGAGAACCTCCATCACTCATAATCACCCTCAGTGTACCAAATCTAGAGAAGATATTATTTTTCAACAATACGGTGACTCTTTTACCATCATTGTTGGGAATGCAACTGCTTCCACCCACTTCGATACATAATCAACCGCTACAAGAATATACTTCATCCGATGTGAACTCACAAATGGACCCATAAAATCAATTCCCCATACATCAAACAAATCTATCACCAATATGGGATTCATAGTAAGCTCTTGCCTCTTTGAAATTCCCACTTATCTTTGGCAACGATCACAAGACTTTGGACTCCCGAGACCCCGTCTATTGTCCGTGGATAGATCTACGGTCCGTAGATGGCGACCGTAGATCACACTTGCACTTGGAAAAATTTAGGAACTTACCTGGGATCTACGTTTGACATTGACGGTCCGTAGGTTAACTTACGGGCAGTCGATGGGGCGGTAGACCGCTGCACCAGACATGTTTCTGCGGATTTTACTTCGCGTCTCTGCACCTGTAGCAACAATTAGGCCATTATTTTTTACATTTTCTGGACAGTTTTTAGACACGGACCCTATGTTAATTCTAGCCAACACTAGTACCAAACTAAAATACCTATATAAATTAACACAGAGAATCAACTAAACAAAGAAAACTACTAGATGGAAAACAAAAACCTGTAGTGGGTTAGATTGTACATCTTGGATTGCCTCCAAAGAAGCGGTTGATTTAACGTCGTGGCACGACGTAGGAGTCTTGAATACTAAGAATTCATCAAGATGATAGGCCTCACCAACTTTTTGATCCTTTACCTGTTAACCATGAACCTTGTTCCTTCACTGTTCTCAAGCTCAACCGCTTCATGGGGGAGCACTTTTGTGAGCAATAATGGCCCAGTCCATTTATATTTGATTTTGCCCGGAAACAAGTTCAACCTCGAGTTGAATAGGAGCACAAGATCACCCACAACAAATTCTCACTTTTCAATTATTTGATCTTGATACATCTTCATCTTCTCTTTGTACAAGGTTGAACTTTCATAAGCTTTTAGGCAAAATTCATCAAACATATTCAAGTCATTCATTCTTTGATTAGATGCGGCGGCCCCAATCCAAATTTAGCTTCTTCATCGCCCACAAATCTTTATGCTCTAGCTCTACCAGTAAATGGCAAGACTTCCCATATACACGTTGGTAAGGAGACATACTGATCAAAGTCTTGTATGCAATCCGATAGGCCCATAGAGCATAATCAAGCTTCCTTGACCAATTTGTTCTATTAGGATTCATTGTCTTTGCCAAAATCTGTTTTATCTCTCTGGAGGACACTTCAAAACGCGTATATCACTTTACACAGAGAATCAACTTAACAAAGAAAATTACTAGATGGAAAACAAAAACCTATATCGGCTAGATTGTACATCTTGGGTTGCTTCCCAAGCAGCGATTGATTTAACGTCGCGGCACGACGCAGACAACTTGATTACTCAAACTTCATCAAGATGATAGGCCTCAACAACTTTCTGCACACTTTCTGCGTTTCCCAGATAGATCTTGATACTTTACCCGTTAACTATGAACCTTGTTCCTTCACTATTCTCAAGCTCAACCGCTCCATTGGGGAGCACTTATGTGAGCGAAAATGGCCTGGTCCATTTGGATTTAAATTTGCCCGGAAACAAGCGCAACCTACAGTTGAATAGGAGCACATGATCAGCCAAAACAAATTCTCACTTCTCAATTATTTGATCATGATACCTCTTCATCTTCTCAGGAGAAATTCATCAAACGTATTCAAGTCATTCATTCCTTCATTATATGCGGTGCCCCAATCCAAATTTAGTTTCTTCATCGCCCATAAAGTTTTATGCTCTAGCTCTACCGGTAAATGGAAAGTCTTCACATATACAAGTTGGTAATGAGACATACCTATAGAAGTCTTGTATGCAATTCGATTAGCCCATAAAGCATCATCAAGCTTCATTGACCAATCCGTTCTATTATCATTCACAATCTTCGCCAAAATCTGTTTGATGTCTCTGTTGGACACTTCAACTTGCCCACTAGTCTGTGGATGGTAAGGAGTGGCTACTTTCTAGCAGACACCATATTTCTCAAGTAGCGCCTTGAACAACCTATTACAAAACTAGGAACCTCCATCACTGATAATCGCCCTCAGTGTACTAAATCTGGAGAAGATATTCTTTTTCAAAAATGCGATGTCACTTTTACCTTCATTGTTGGGGAGCGCAACTGCTTCCACCAACTTCGATACCTAATGAACCGCCACAAGAATATACTTCATCCCATGTGAACTCACAAATGGACCCATAAAATCTATTCCCCATATATCAAACAACGTTATCACCAATATATGATTCATAGTAAGCTCTTGCCTCTTTGAAATCCCTCCTTCTCTTTGGCAACGATCACAAGACTTTCGACCCACAATACCCCATCTACGGTCTGTGGATCAATCTACGGTCCGTAGATGGGGACCGTAGATCACTCTTACAGTTGGAAAAATTTAGGAACTTACCTGGAATCTACGTTTAACATCGATAGTCCGTAGGTTAGCTTACGAGTGATCGATGGGGTCAGTAGACCTCCGCACCAGACCTATTTCTGCAGATTATTCTTTACGTCCCTGTACCTATAGCAGCCCTTAGGCCATTATTTTTACATTTTTTGGAAACTTTTTAAACACGGACCTTATGCTAATTCTAGCCAACACTAGTACCAAACTAAAACACATATCCAAATTAACATAGAGAATCAACTAAACAAAGAAAACAACTAGATGGAAATTAAAATCCTATAATTGGCTAGATTGTACATCTTGGGTTAACTCCCAAATAACGCTTGATTTAACGTCGCGGCACGACACATGCGTCTTGTTTACTCAGACTTCATCAAGATGATAGGCCTCAACAACTTCTTTCACACTTTCTGTGTTTCCTAGATAGATCTTGATCCTTTACCCGTTAACCATGAACTTTGCTCCTTTACTGTTCTCAAGCTCAACCCCTCCATGGGGGAGCACTTTTGTGAGAAAAAATGGCCCGGTCCATTTGAATGTGAATTTGCCTGGAAACAAGCGCAACCTAGAATTGAATAGGAGCACAAGATAACCCACAACAAATTGTCACTTTTCAATTATTTGATTATGATACCTCTTCATCTTCTCTTTGTACAAGGGTGAACTTTCATAAGCTTTTAGGCAAAATTCATTAAGCATATTCAAGTTATTCATTCTTTGATTAGATGCGGCGCCCCAATGCAAATTTAGCTTCTTCATCACCCACAAAGCTTTATGCTCAAGCTCTACCGGTAAATGGCAAGACTTTTGATATACAAGTTCATACTGATGGGACTCTTGTATGCAATCCGATAGGCCCATAAAGCATCATCAATCTTCCTTGACTAATCCATTCTATTAACATTCACAGTCTTTGCCAAAATTTGTTTGATCTCTTTGTAGGACACTTCAACTTGCCTACTAGTCTGCAAATGGTACGGAGTTGCTACATTGTGGTGGACACCATATTTCTCAAGTAGCGCCATGAATAACTTATTATAAAAGTGGGAACCTCCATAACTGATAATCGCCCTCAGTGTAATATATCTAGAGATGATATTGTTTGTCCAAAATGAGGTGACACTTTTACCTTCACTGTTGGGGAGCGCAACTTCTTCCACCCACTTCGATACATAATGAACCGCAGCAAGAATATTGTTCATCCCATATGAACTCACAAATGGACCCATAAAATCAATTCCCCATACATCAAACAACTCTATCATCAATATAGGATTCATAGTAAGCTCTTGCCTCTTTGAAATCCCTCCTTCTCTTTGGCAACGATCACAAGACTTTGGACCCACAAGACCCCGTCAATGGTCCGTGGGTCGATCTACGGTCAATAGATGATGACCGTAGATCACTCTTACAGTTGCAAAAATTTAGGAAGTTACCTTGGATCTACGTTTGTCATGGACAGTCAGTAGGTTAACTTACGGGTAGTCGATGGGGTCCGTAGACCTCTGCAACAGACCTGTTTCTGCAGATTTTTCTTTGCGTCCCTGCACCTGTAGCAACGCTTAGGCCATTATTTTTACATTTTCTGGACACTTTTTAGACACGGACCATATGCTAATTTTAGCCAACACTAGTACCAAACTAAACACATATCTAAATTAACACAGAGAATCAACTAAACAAAGAAAACTACTAGATGGAAAACAAAAACCTATAGTTGGTTAGATTGTACATATTGTGTTTCCTCCCAAGCAGCGCTTGATTTAATTCACGGCACGACGCATGCATCTTGATTACCTAGACTTCCTCAAGATTATAGGCCTCAACAACTTCTTGCACACTTTCTACGTTTCCCAGATAGATCTTGATCGTTTGCCTGTTAACCATGAACCTAGTTCCTTCACTGTTCTAAAGGCTAACCGCTCTGTGGGGGAGCACTTTTTTAAAAAAAAATGGACTGGTCCATTTGGATTTGAGTTTGCCCGGAAACAAGCGCAACCTAGAGTTGAACATGAGCACAAGATCACCGACAACAAATTCTCACTTTTCAGTTCTTTGATCATGATACCTTTTCATCTTCTCTTTGTACAAGGCTGAACTTTCATAAGCTTTTAGGAGAAATTCATCAATCATATTCAAGTCATTTATTCTTTGATTAGATGCAGTGCCGCAATCTAAATTTAGCTTCTTCATCACCCACAAAGCTTAATGCGCTAGCTCTATCGGAAAATGGCATGACTTTCCATTTACAAGTTAATAAGGAGACATACCGATACAAGTCTTGTATGCAGTGCGATAGGCCCATATCGCATCATCAAGCTTCTTTCGCCAATCCGTTCTTTTAGCATTCACAGTCTTTGCCAAAATCTGTTTGATCTCTCTGTTGGACATTTCAACTTGCCCACTAGTTTGCGGATGGTAAGGAGCGGCTATATTGTAGTAGACACCATATTTCTCAAGTAGTGCCTTGAACAACTTATTAAAAAAGTGTGAACCTAAATCACTGATAATCACCCTCAATATACCGAATCTGGAGAATATATTATGTTTCAAAAATGGGGTGACACTTTTACCTTCATTGTGGGGGAGAGCAACTGCTTCCACCCACTGTGATACATAATAAACCGCAACAAGAATATACTTTGTCCAATGTGAACTCACAAATGGACCGATAAAAGCAATTCTCCATACATCAAACAACTCTATCACCAGTATAGCATTCATAGTAAGCTCTTGCCTCTTGTAATCATTCCTTCTCTTTGACAACGATCACAAGACTTTAGACCCAAGCAGCGCTTGATTTAACGTCGCGACATGATGCAGGCGTCTTGAATACTCAGACATTATCAAGATGATAGGCCTAAACAACTTCTTGCACACCTTCTGCATTTCCCAGATAGATCTTGATCCTTAATCCATTAACCATGAACCTTGTTCCTTCACTGTTCTCGAGCTCAACCGCTCTATAGGAGAGCACTTTTGTGAGCAAAAATGGCTCGGTCCATTTGGATTTGAGTTTGCCCGGAAACAAGGGCAACCTAGAGCTGAATAGGAGCACAAGATCACCTACAACAAATTTGTACTTTTCAATTATTTGATCATGATACCTCTTCATCTTCTCTTTGTACAAGTCTGAACTTTCATAAGCTTTTAGGCGAAATTCGTCAAGCATATTCAAGTCATTCATTCTTTGATTAAATGTGGCGCCCCAATCTAAATTTAGCTTCTTCATCGCCGACAAAGCTTTATGTTCTAGCTCAACCGATAAATGGCAAGGCTTCCCATATAGAAGTTTGTAAGGAGACATATCGATGGGAGTCTTGTATGCAGTCTGATAGGCCCATAGAGCATCATCCAGCTACCTTGACCAATCCGTTCTATTAGCATTCACTGTCTTCGTCAAAATCTGTTTGATCTCTCTGTTGGACACTTCAACTTCCCCACTAGTCTGCAGATGGTAAGGAGTGGTTAATTTGTGGCGGACACCATATTTCTCAAGTAGCGCCTTGAACAACTTATTACAAAAGTGTGAACCTCCATCACTGATAATCGCCCTCAGTGTACCAAATTTAGAGAAGAAATTCTTTTCCAAAAATACGGTGACACTTTTACCTCCATTGTTAGGGAGCGCAACTGCTCCCACCCACTTCGTTACATAATCAACCGCAACTAGAATATACTTCATCCCATATGAACTCTCAAATGGACCCATAAAATCAACTCCCCATACATCAAACAACTCTACCACCAATATAGGTTTCATACGAATCTCTTGCCACTTTGAAATCCCTCATTCTCTTTGGCAACGAAGAGAAGACTTTAGACCCACGACATCCCATCTACGGTTCGTGGGTCGATCTACGATCCGTAGATGAGAACGTTGATCACACTTAAACATGGAAAAGTTTAGTAACATACCAGGGATGTACGTTCGAAATGGACAATCCGTAGGTTAACTGACGGATCATCAATGGGGTCCATAGACCTCTGCACCAGATCTGTTTCTGCAGATTTTTCTAAGCGTCCCTTCACTTGTAGCAACCCTTAGGCCATTATTTTTACATATTCTGGACACTTTTTAGACACGGACCCTACGTTAATTCTGCCCAACACTAGTACCAAACTAAAACACCTATATAAATTAACAAAGAGAATCAACTAAACAAAGAAAACTACTAGATGGAAAACAAAAACCTATAGTTGGCTAGATTGTACATCTTGGTTTCCTCCCAAGCAGCGCTTGATTTAATGTCGCAGCACGACGCAGGCGTCTTGATTACTCAGACTTCATCAAGATGATAGGCCTCAACAACTTCTTTATCCTTTACCCATTAACCATGAACCTAGTTCCTTCACTATTCTCAAGCTCAACCGCTCCATGAGGGAGCACTTTTGTGAGCCAAAATGGCCCGTTCCATTTGGATTTGAGTTTGCCCGTAAAAAAGCGCACCCTAGAGTTGAATAGGATCACAAGATCACCCATAACAAATTCTCACTTTTCAATTATTTGATTATGATACCTCTTTATCTTCCCATTGTACAAGGCTGAACTTTCATAGGCTTTCAGGCAAAATTCATCAAGCATATTCAAGTCATTCATTCTTAGATTAGATGCGGCGCCCCAATCCAAATTTAGCTTCTTCATCGCCCACAAAGCTTTATGCTCTAGCTTTACCGGTAAATGGCAAGACTTCCCATACACAAGTGGGTAAGGAGACATACCGATGGGAGTCTTGTATGCAGTCCGATAGACCCACAGAGCATCATCAATCTTCCTTGACCAATCTGTTCTATTGTCATTCACAGTCTTCCCCAAAATTTGTTTGATCTCTCAGTTGGACACTTCTACTTGCCCACTAGTCTACGGATGGTGAGGAGTGGCTACTTTGTGGCAGACACCATATTTCAAAAGTAGCGCCTTGAACAACTAATTACAAAAGTGGGAACCTCCATCACTGATAATCGCCCTCAGTGAACCAAATCTGGAGAAGATATTCTTATTCAAAAATGCGGTGTCACTTTTACCTTCATTGTTGGGGAGCGCAATTGCTTCCACACACTTCGATACATAATGAACCGCAACAAGATTATACTTCATCCCATGTGAACTCAGAAATGGACCCATAAAATCAATTCCCAATATATCAAACAACTCTATCACCAATATAGGATTCATAGTAAGCTCTTTCCTCTTTGAAATCTGTCAGTCTCTTAGGCAACGATCACAAGACTTTGGACCCACAAGACCCCGTCTACGGTTCGTGGGTCGATCTACAGTCCGTAGATGGGGACCATAAATCACTCTTTTAGTTGAAAAAAATTAGGAACTTACCTGGGATCTACATTTGACATGAACGGTCTGTAGGTTAACTTACGGGTCGTCGATGGGGTCCGTAGACCTCTGCACCAGACCTGTTTCTGCAGATTTTTCTTCACGTCCCTGCACTTGTAACAACGCATAGGCCATTATTTTTACATTATCTGGACACTTTTTAGACACATACCCTATGTTAATTCTAGCCAACACTAGTACAAAATTAAACACATATCTAAATTTAAACAGAGAATCAACTAAACAAAGAAAACTACAAGATGGAAAACAAAAACCTATAGTTCGCTAGATTGTACATATTGCGCTTCCTCCCAAGCTGTGCTTGATTTAACGTCACAGCACAACGCATGCATCTTGATTTCTTTAGACTTTATCAACATGATAGGCCTCAGTAACTTCTTGCACACTTTCTGCGTTTCCCAGATAGATCTTGATCCTTTGCCCGTTAACTATGAACCTTGTTCCTTCACTGTTCAAAAGCTCAACCGCTTCGTGGGGGAGCACTTTTGTAAAAAAAATGGCCCGGTCCATTTGGATTTGAGTTTGCCCAGAAACAAGCGCAACCTAGAGTTGAAAAGGAGCACAAGATCACCCACAACAAATTCTCACTTTTCAATTCTTTGATCATGATACCTTTTCATCTTCTCTTTGTACAAGGCTGAACTTTCATAAGTTTTTAGGAGAAATTCATCAAGCATATTCAAGTCATTTATTCTTTGACTAGATGCAGCGCCGCAATCCAAATTTAACTTCTTCATCACCCACAAAGCTATAGGCTCTAGCTCTACCGGAAAATGGCAAGACTTTCCATATACAGGTTCGTAAGGAGACATACCGATGTAAATCTTGTATGTCGTGCGATAGGCCCATATCACATCATCAAGCTTCTTTCGCCAATTCGTTCTTTTAGCATTCACAGTTTTCGCCAAAATCTGTTTGATCTCTCTGTTGAACACTTCAACTTGCCCAATAGTTTGTGGCTGGTAAGGAGCGGCTATGTTGTGGCGGACACCATATTTCTCAAGTAGCACCTTGAACAACTTATTACACAAGTGTGAACCTCAATCACTGATAATCGCTTTCAATGTACCAAATCTGGAGAGGATATTCTTTTTCAAAAATGTGGTTACACTTTTACTTCATTGTTGGGGAGCACAATTGCTTCCACCCACTGCGATGCATAATAAACCGCAACAAGAATATACTTTATCCCTTGTAGACACACAAATGGACCGAGAAAAGCAATTCCCCATACATCAAACAACTCTATCACCAATATGGGATTCATAGTAAGAGTTTGCCTCTTTGAAATCCTTCCTTCTCTTTGGCAACGATCACAAAACTTTGGACCCAAAAGACTCGTGTACGGTGCGTGGGTTGATCTACGGTACATAGATGGGGACTGTAGATAACACTTATACTTGGAAAAATTTAGGAAACTACCAGACCTGTAAGTTAACTTACGGGCCATCGATGGGGTCCGTAGACCTCTGCACCAGACCTATTTCTGCAGATTTTTCTTCGCGTCCCTGCACCTGTAGCAACCCTTAGGCCATTATTTTTACATATTCTGGACACTTTTTAGGCCCGGAGCCTTTCCTAATTCTAGCCAACACTAGTACCAAACTAAAACACATATCTAAATAAACACAGAGAATCAACTAAACAAAGAAAAATACTAGATGTAAAACAAAAACCTATAGTTCGCTAGATTATACATCTTGGGTTGCCTCCCAAGCAGCACTTGATTTAGCGTCGCGGCACGATGCAGGTGTCTTGAATACTCAGACTTCATCAAGATGATAGGCCTCAACAACTTTTTGCACACTTTCTGCATTTCCCAGATAGATCTTGATCGTTTACCCGTTAACCATGAACCTTGTTCCTTTACTGTTCTCAAGCTCAACCGCTCTATGGGAGAGCACTTTTGTGAGCAAAAATGGCTCGGTCCATTTGGATTTGAGTTTGCTCGGAAACCAGGGCAACCTAGAGTTGAATAGGAACGCAAAATCACCCACAACAAATTCTCACTTTTCAATTATTTAATCATGATACCTCTTCATCTTCTCTTTATACAAGGCTGAACTTTCATAAGCTTTTAGGAGAAATTCATCAAGCATATTCAAGTCATTTATTCTTTGATTAGATGCAGCGCCGCAATCCAAATTTAGCTTCTTCATCACCCACAAAGCTATATGCTCTAGCTCTACCGAAAAATGGCAAGACTTTCCATATACAAGTTTGTAAGGAGACATACCGATGGAAGTCTTGTATGCAGTGCGATAGACCGATATCGCATCATCAAGCTTCTTTCGCCAATCCTTTCTTTTAGCATTCACAGTCTTCAGCAAAATCTGTTTGATCTCTCTGTTGGACACTTCAACTTGCCCACTAGTTTGCGGATGGTAAGGAACGGCTATATTGTGGCAAACACCATATTTCTCAAGTAGAGCCTTGAACAACTTACTACACAAGTGTGAACCTCAATCACTAATAATCGCTCTCAATGTACCAAATCTGGAGAAGATATTCTTTTTCAAAAATGTGGTGACACTTTTACCTTCATTGTTGGGGAACGCACTGCTTCCACCCACAGCGATTCAGAATAAACCGCAACAAAAATATACTTTATCACATGTTAACTCACAAATGGATCCATAAAATCAATTCCCCATACATCAAACAACTCTATCACCAATATCGCATTCATAGGAATCTCTTGCCTCTTTGAAATCCCTCCTGCTCTTTGGCAACGATCAGAAGACTTTAGCCCCACGAGACCCCATCTACGGTCCGTGGGTCGATCTACGGTCCATAGATGGGAACCGTAGATCACACTTAAACTTGGAAAAGTTTAGAAACTTCCCTGGATCTACGTTTGACATGGACGGTCCGTAGGTTAACTGACGGGTCATCGATGGGGTCCGTAGAACTCAGCACCAGACCTGTTTCGACAGATTTTTCTTCGCGTCCCTGCACCCGTAGCAACCCTTAGGCCATTATTTTTACATAATCTGGACACTTTTTAGACACGGACCCCATGTTAATTCTAGCCAACACTAGTACCAAACTAAAACACCTATCTAAATTAACACAGAGAATCAACTAAACGATGAAAACAACTAGATGGAAAGCAAAAACCTATAGTTCGCTAGATTGTACATCTTAGGTTGCCTCCCAAGCAGCGCTTGATTTAACGTTGCGGCACTATGCAGGCGTTTTGATTACTCAGACTTCATCAAGAGGATAGCCTCAACAACTTCTTGATCCTTTAATCATGAGCCTTGTTCCTTCACTGTTCTCAAGCTCAACTGCTCCATAGGGGAGCACTTTTGTCCATTCCATTTGGATTTGAGTTTGCCCGGAAACAAGCTCAACCTAGAGTTGAATAGGAGCACAAGATCACCCACAACGAATTTTCACTTTTCAATTATTTGATCAAGATACCTCTTCATCTTCTCTTTGTACAAGGTTGAACTTTCAAAAGCTTTCAGGCAAAATTGTTCAAACATATTCAAGTTATTCATTCTTTCATTAGATGTGGCGCCCCAATCCAAATTTAGTTTCTTCATCGCCCACAAAACTTCATGCTCTAGCTCTACCGGTAAATGGATAGACTTCTCATATACAAGTTGGTAATGAGACTTACCGATAGGAGTCTAGTATGAAATTCGATAGGCCCATAGAGCATCATCAAGCTTCACTGACCAATCTGTTGAATAAGCATTCACTAGCTTCGCCAAAATCTGTTTGATCTCTGTGTTGGACACTTCAACTTGCCCACTAATCTGCGGAAGGTAAGGAGTGGCGGACACCATATTTCTCAAGTAGCGTCTTGAACAACTTATTACAAAAGTGGGAACCTCCATCACTGATAATCGCCCTCAGTGTACCAAATTTGGAGAAGATATTCTTTTTTAAAAATGCGGTCACATTTACCTTCATTGTTGGGGAGCACAACTGCTTCCACCAACTTCGATACATAATCAACTGCTACAAGAATATACGTCATCCCATGTGAACTCACAAATGGACCCATAAAATCAATTCCCATACATCAAACAACTCTATCACAAATATGGGATTCATAGCAAGCTCTTGCCTCTTTGAAATCCCTCCTTCTCTTTGGCAACGATCACAAAATTTTGGACTCCCGAGACCCCGTCTACGATCCGTGGATCGATCTACGGTCCGTAGATGGTGCCCGTGGATCACACTTACACTTGGAAAAATTTAGGAACTTACCTGGGATCTACATTTGACATTGACGGTCCGTAGGTTAACTTACGGGCAGTCGATGGGGCGATAGACCGCTGCACCAGACATGTTTCTGCGGATTTTACTTCGCGTCTCTGCACCTGTAGCAACAATTAGGCCATTATTTTTTACATTTTTTGGACAGTTTTTAGACACGGACCGACCCTATGCTAATTCTAGCAAACACTAGTACCAAACTAAAACACCTATATAAATTAACATAGAGAATCAACTAAACAAAGAAAACTACTAGATGGAAAACAAAAACCTATAGGTTGCTAGATTGTACATCTTGGGTTGCCTCCCAAGCAGCGCTTGATTTAACGTTGCGGCACAACGTATGCGTCTTGATTACTCAGACTTCATCAAGATGATAGGCCTCAACAACTTCTTGATCCTTTACCCGTTAACCATGAACCTTGTTCCTTCATTGTTCTCAGGCTCAACCGTTCAATGGGGGAACACTTTTGTGAGCAAAAATGACCTGGTCCATTTAGATTTGTGTTTGCCCAGAAACAAGCGCAACCTAGAGTTGAATAGGAGCACAAGATCACCCACAACAAACTCTCACTTTTCAATTATTTGATCATGATACCTCTTCATCTTCTCTTTGTACATGGCTGAACTTTCATAAGCTTTCAGGCAAAATTATTCAAACATATTCAAGTTATTCATTCTTTCACAAGATGTGGCGCCCCAATCCAAATTTAGTTTCTTCATCACCCACAAAGCTTCGTGCTCTAGCTTTACCGGTAAATGGATAGACTTCCCATATACAAGTTGGTAATGAGGCATACCGATAGGAATATTGTATGCAATTCGATAGTCCCATAGAGCATCATCAATCTTCATTGACCAATCCGTTCTGTAAGCATTCACTATCTTCATCAAAATTTGTTTGATCTCTCTGTTGGACACTTCAACTTGCCCACTAGTCTACGAAAGGTAAGGAGTGGCGGACACCATATTTCTTAAGTAGCTCCTTGAATAACTTATTACAAAAGTGGGAAACTCCATCACTTATAATCGCCCTCAGTGTACCAAATCTGGAGAAGATATTATTTTTCAATTATGCGGTGACACTTTTACCTTCATTGTTGTGGAGCGCAACTGCTTCCACCCACTTCGATACATAATGAACGGCAACAAGAATATACTTCATCCTATGTGAACTCAGAAATGGACCCATAAAATCAATTCCCAATATATCAAACAACTCTGTCACCAATATAGGATTCATAGTAAGCTCTTGCCTCTTTGAAATCCGTCAGTCTCTTAGGCAACGATCACAAGACTTTGGACCCACAAGACCCCGTCTACGGTCCGTGGGTCGATCTACAGTCCGTAGATGGGGACCGTAGATCACTCTTACAGTTGGAAAAAATTTGGAACTTACCTGGGATCTACGTTTGACATGGACGGTCCGTAGGTTAACTTACGGGTCATGGGGTCCGTAGACCTCTACACCAGACCTGTTTCTACAGATTTTTCTTCGCGTCCCTGCACCTGTAACAACGCTTAGGACATTATTTTTTCATTTTCTGGACACTTTTTAGACACAGACCCTATGTTAATTCAAGCCAACACTAGTACAAAATTAAACGCGTATATAACTCTACACAGAGAATCAACTTAACAAAGAAAACTACTATATGGAAAACAAAAACCTATAGTCGGCTAGATTGTACATCTTGGGTTGCCTCCCAAGCAGCTCTTGATTTAACGTCGCGGCACGAAGTAGGCATCTTGATTACTAAGACTTCATCAAGATGATAGGCCTCAACAACTTCTTGATCCTTTCCCATTAACCATGAACCTTGTTCCTTCACTGATCTCAAGCTCAACCGCTTCATGAGGCAATTTTGTGAGCAAAAATGGCCCGGTCCATTTAGATTTGATGTTGCTCGAAAACAAGTGCAACCTAGAGTTGCATAGGAGCACAAGATCACCCACAACAAATTCTCACTTTTCAATTATTTGATCATGATACATCTTCATCTTCTCTTTATACAAGGCTAAACTTTCATAAGCTTCTAGGCGAAATTCATCAAGCATATTCAAGTCATTAACTCTTTGATTAGATGCGGCGGCCCAAATCCAAATTTGGCTTCTTCATCGCCCACAAAGCTTTATGCTCTAGCCCTACCGGTAAATGGCAAGACTTCCCATATACACGTTGGTAAGGAGATATACCGATGAAAGTCTTGTATGCAGTCCAATAGGCCCATAGAGCATAATCAAGCTTCCTTGACCAATCCGTTCTGTTAGCATTCATAGTCTTCACCAAAATCTGTTTCATCTCTCTAGAGGACACTTCAACTTGCCCACTAGTCTGTGGATGGTAAGGAGTGGCTACTTTGTGGCAGACACAATATTTCTCAAGTAGCTTCTTGAATAACTTATTACAAAAGTGGGAAACTACATCACTAATAATCGCCCTCAGTGTACAAAAATTTTGAGAAGATATTCTTATTCAAAAATGCGGTGACACTTTTACCTTCATTGTTGGTGAGCGCAACTGCTTCCACCCACTTCGGTACATAATGAACCGGAACAAGAATATACTTCATCCCATGTGAACTCACAAATGGACCCAGAAAATCAATTCCCTATATATCAAACACTCTATCACCAATATAGGACTCATAGTAAGCTCTTGCCTCTTTGAAATCCCTCCATCTCTTAGGCAACGATCACAAGACTTTGGACCCACAAGACCCCGTCTACGGTCTGTGGGTCGATCTACGGTCCGTAGATGGGGACCATAGATCACTCTTACAGTTGGAAAAAATTAGTAACTTACCTGGGATCTACGTTTGACATGGACGGTCCATAGGTAAACTTACGGATCGTCGATGGGGTCCGTAGACCTCTGCACCAGACCTGTTTCTGCAGATTTTTCTTCGCGTCCCTGCACCTGTAACAACGCTTAGGCCATTATTTTTACATTTTCTGGACACTTTTTAGACACGGACCCTATGCTAATTCTAGCCAACACTAGTACAAAACTAAAATGATTACTTCAAGAAGTATCGCTTATGATTTCAAATAATTTAAAGATGAAGTTAGCTTTCATTGACCATGATGTTATGACTTGTGTTTTCTAACTCTGTTATATCATGTTTTATCTTGGTTGATTGCTTGTAATGAAATGAAATGTCCCTTTTTGCATGATTTAAATGTTTTATGTATGGCTATCATACTTGGTACATTATTTTTGTACTAACGCATACTCTTGCCTTCATTTCCCCAAATGTAGGGTCGAGCAGTCAGGGTACTCAGTTTTATGGCTAGTGGTTGAGTTTGAGATTTTTGAGCTTTGGTGAGTCCTCATGCTTCGAGGACAGAGTTTTATTGTTTCACTTTTTTTCATGTATTTTCTCTTTTGGACATGATGTATGGGCTAGGCCCAATTTCATTCTATTGTATTAGATGGCTATGATGAGATAAATGTATTAGACTTGCGCTATACTTTTATAAAATATTTTGGACTTGGACTATTGTTTTAGTCTTGTTGTTCTATTTCTTATGTTATGAGAGGTAAGTGGCTTGTATGGAATCCTTCGGGATTCTATACGCCATGTTACTTCTAGGAGGTACCCCTGGGTCGTGACACATGCAATATATCAAAATCACTTCAAAACAAGGTTTATGTATGAAGATAAGGGACACACTAACATTTTTAGATATTCTGATGCAGATTGGGTTGGATCCTCTTCTGATAGGTGGTCCACTTTAGGTTATTGTGTTCAAATTGGAGGCAATTTCATATCTTGGAAAAGTAAAAAAACAAGTTGTCATAATTAGATCAAGAGCATAAGCAAAGTATCGAGCTATGACATTAGCTACGTGTGAGCTTATATGGTTAAAACAACTTCTCCAAGAATTGAAGGTGGGAGGAGTTGAACCAATGGCATTGATTTGTGATAACCAAGTTGCACTACATATTGCTTCTAATGTCGTGTTTCATGAAAGAACAAAGCACATTGAAATAGATTATTTCTTCATTCGAGGGAAGATTGAGTCCGTATACATCGCCACGAGTTTTTTCAACTCAAAAGATCAACTGACAAATATTTTCAAAAACTCATTCTGATGATCCATAATTGTTTATATTTATGGCAAACTAGGAGCATATGACTTATACGCTCCATCTTAAGGGGGAGTGTTAATTATGGTATAATTAGATAGTTTAGATATGAAAATATTTTGTAATGCCTTTAGTTAAGCATTTAGGAGATTGTGATATTCTCTAATCCCTTTAATTACGCATTTAGGAGATTGTGCATAGTATTTATTAATTTCTTTCTTTATTTACATTATTTAGAACAACTATTTAATCTCATCAACTTGAGGGAATAACCAATAATGCTTCTGAGTTTCGGCCACATCCACAATATAGAGTCGGGTTGTGGCAATTACAAAGAAAAAAAGAAAAAATAAATAAAAGTAAAAATTGTCTATAAAAAGTGAATTTCACTTATTTTCAAGTAAGGTCTAATATGATCGCTCCTTGATTGCTGAGAAACATATGAATTGTAACACTCCAAAAATTTCTAATTTAAGACCCAAACTATTTTTCATTTACATATAAGGTCGCATTGGGTGGTTATTCAATTGCCCATATGGGTAAAGTTAAATTTTTTAGTGTGAGAATGATTTTGGATATCAATTAAGGTTACTAGAATCTCCTAGCACAAAGTTGAGTTGAAAGTTTCCTTAGAAATTAAGCTTTGATGTAAAATTCTACTTGGGTCAACTTCAAACAACCATATCTCTAAGAATATAACGAGTTGTGTGGTCCATAACCAATCAAAATAGAGTTATTTGAACCTTATTTCCAATGCCACCAATTTCGCAACAATCCGAGGTTTGAGTAAAATGTTATGACTATTTCAGTAACCTGATATAGTGCAGTGACGAATTAGCCGACGAAAAAGCATTAAAAGGGGTACTTTTTGTCTTTTTACCTCTATGAAAATCCTAAACGAATTTCTTGACTAATTAAAGACCCAAAACAATCAGATTTTCATCTCTTAATACATCATTCTCTTTTCTCTCAAACACTAAGACAAAACCCTAAGGAAAAATCAAAGTAGAGGACTTCATTCAAGATTCTTTCAATCTTTTTCAAGATTCTTCTTCAATGTAAGTCCTTCTCCAAGAATTTCATTCTTTCCAACTCAAATTACTCCATACAATTATAAATTACTAATGAAAATCATAATTCTTGGCCATAGAGATTTCAAGAAAGTAATTCAAGAATCTTAAGAAAGGTTTTCTTGATTGTTTTCCTTCAAGCTAGGGTTTCAAGGCTTCTAACCAAGTTCTATTTCAAGATTCTTCAAGAATCTTCAAGAACCTTGTTCTTCCAGGTATGTAAGGCTATCATAGTGTTGGACTAGTTCATCCTCACGCCCTACATCTACTTTCAAATCAACAAAAGAGAAATCTTGGATTCTACCCCTAGATTTGATTATTCTTGAGATGAGTTGATTGAGTTCTCGAGTTCCTGATTCTATTTGAAATTCTATTCCTAATTTTTGAATTGTTATATGTTATGCATTAAGATTCTTGAGCTGATTCGATCATGTCTATATTTCAAAATGAACCCTATGAATTGAGTATTTTTTAGATGAGTAGTATAGTTGAGTTCTAAGTACCAAGTTTCCATATTGCTATTAAGACCCCTGAGTTGAGTCGTTCATGTCCATAATTCTGTATGAACCCTATGAATTGAGTTTTAAATTTTGAGAAACTTTTTAAATCCAACGTTTGAGTTTCGAACTGAGTTCTTGAGAAAGTAAAGATGAGTTTTGAGAAAGAATTTCTAAAACGTGATTAGTATGACAATCGAGTATGCCATCAATGTTTAAGCAGTATGGTATCTAGTTATGCCATCAATGTTTATGCAGTATGACTTCTCGAGTCATCAATGATCATATCACAATATGAATTTGATATATTTTTTAGAAAGAGTTTTCAAATATGAATTGAGTAAGAGTATAAGGGAACTAAGTATTCCCAAAGGTATCCGTTTTTACATTGATGAAAGAGAATCTTTGATTTCTAAATGAGTTATGAGTTCAAAGATATTTCAAGAGCAGTTACCTCTTTTAAAAGGATAGTTTGAGCAATTATCTCAAACTAGAGGAAAAGTATGTTTTTGGTTAAACATTAATCATGAGTATATATTATTGGGAGTAGTATTGAGCACCGATATGAGGATGAGTTCAGACAACTCATATTCCTCATAAACCATGTATGCCAACATGGGTACAGGATAATACTTTTTAGATTAATCCTAAGTGACTTCGGGCAGAGCTTAATGGATCCACTTAGTTGAGATGTTCTATACCCCAGCAAAGTATAGGATAGTTCTAGCAACGTAAGCGAGACGTATCATCACGTCGCTCATAGTGATGGTTTTCGGTTAGAGAATCTCCAAAATAGAGTTAAAAGTGTATTTTTATTATATCACTTATTATGTTGAGTTTCATAGGTGAGTAAGTGTTTTTGTAAAGTTTTTAACGATTTCATTCTTTTAATCCTTTATATTCAGTTGAGTTTATGTTTTATCTATTGCAGTCATTTCATTCAGTTGTTTGTTATTCAGCTAGATTACATACTCGTACATTTAATGTACTGATGTCATTATACCTACATCTCTTAGTGATGCAGTTACAGGTTCTTAGGATCCTCAACAAGAGTCTGTTGAGATCATTTCGTCAGGTTTTGAGTAAGACCTTTTTTTCTACTAGAGGACTCCAGTTTTTATGAGTTGTTAGTAGTAGTCCCCTTGAGGAGTCTTGGGTCTTGTCCCGACACTTATATTTGTATAGTAGAGGCTTCATAGATAGATAGTTTTGGAGAGTCTTTTAGTTTCAAATATTTTATTTTAAGACTTGTGTTTAATACTCAGTATATTCAGCAAAGTTTTACGATTCAAGAAATGTTTTTTAAATGTTTCTTTCAATTTGATGCTTATGTATGCTCAAGTTATTCTTTCGCTTGAAGTCAGCCAGGATGAGGGTTCGCTTGAGGGCCAGCAATGGTTCTCGAGTGCCGGCCACATCTAGGGTGTAGGCTCGGGTAGTGACAAACTTGGTATCAGAGTACAGAGTTCAAGTGTCCTAGGGTGTCTATGAAGTCGTGTCGATAGGATCTTGTTTATGGTTGTGAGGGCCCGACTTCTATAAATGAGGGACTACAGACATTTAAGAAAAGTTTTCCTTCTTTCATACTCTAAATCGTGCAGTAGAACTATGTCATAAAAAACTTATTCATACTCGTGTGTTTCTCATATCCATTCGACTACCCCTCATACTCAAGGTAGTTGAAAAGAAAATCCAGTTCCATATCAATGAGTTACTCTCAGCAAGAGTCTTGAGAAAGTCATGAGAATACAAAGGGGCTTGAGAGAAGCTCGTGTGTGAGCTTAAGTGTTGAGATTTAAAAGAATGCACTCTTATTCATATGAATCGTGTGTTCGAGCTAAAAGGGAGATGTACTCCTAGACTCTCTTCTTTAAACCTTGTTTCAGTTGAGACCCTTATAAGGAAGTGTGTTTTAGAGTTTAGGTAGTGTTTTCACCTGAAAAGGTAGTATGGATTATGATATTATAAATAGTAGTAGTAAAAGTGCTCAGAGTTAGAAGAATGCATGCAGAGGTTCAGTAATTTAAGAAAGGGAGATAATGATAAGGCAAGTTATGTTATTGTAGTCATGCACCCAATAAGTTATTAATGAGGAGTTTTCCTTTTTGAGTAGACTAAGGAATAATAATCTTGTATAGAGTTTAGGATATAAGGTAGAGGAATAGTTGTGAGTTAGGATGAGGTAGAGTATACTTTAACTAGAAATGAGTTTATGATGATGTGTCATTGTGTTAGTAACGACCAAGTGTAGGTGTTGAATAGAAGAGCAGGAGTATTCTTGAGGTGATAGCTCTAAGCTAGGCTTATGATCTTTAAGGGAGAGCTCATAATATTCAAAGAGTTATAGAAATAATTAGGCAATGAAGTATAATGAATGAGTAAATAGTACTTAAGTCGTGAAATTGAATGTTACGAAAATTCATAAGTATGTAGACATAGAATAAAGATTCACCACTTGTCATAAGGTTTTAGTGGGTGAGTGTTTCTTAATTTGTATCTCGTAGTTGTAAGTTAGTATAGTAAGCGAGAAATCATATTAATATTTGGGTTTAGTAATAAACATTAAGCTTGAATTTGAGATGAGCGTCGTGACCAAAAGGAAGGAAACATGAGAGTGATGATGTTAGGTAGTTTTGACATAGAGTAGGTGGGGAGTTAAGAGGTTAGTTACAATGAAAGTGAGTGGTACAAGTATGGAATTCTAACTTTGAGGTAAGAGTAGTGAAGTGTGGCTAAGTCATTAGAGTAACAAGAGCATTAAGAGGTGTACCTGAGGTTGTATGTAACCATATTAGGTTCTAATTAAGTTTATTGTTTTCCATGTATTGCCTAGATAACATAATAGAGTTGTCAATGTGGAGTAGGCTGATGTAAGCATTAATTATCACCCTTAAGAGTTTGGTAGAAAGGATTTTATATAGTCAATGAAGAGCCTATTAAATATTGTGGCCTTATAAGCTAATGAGAAGAGATTAAGAGAAACATCTTACAAAGAGGTCTTACAAGGAGTCTTATTACCTACTTATGAAGAGTTCAGTATCCATGAGATAAGCCTTTTCCGAGTATTAGAGTAAAGGGAATGTAGATTAGTTTAGATATAATGGAATTGATATATAGCCTTCAAGTGTCAGCTTTAGACCTAATGGGGAGATGATGAGATGAGAAACCAAGTCAAGTGGGGAGAATCATATAGTGATGTCTTCAGAAAGAGTTAAAGTGATGTATCAATCCATTCCTAATCTTGTGTATTCCTCAAGTCCAGTTATTACAAACATCTAGTTGATATTCATAATATTAGAATTGTGTCTAGCTCATACATTTCAGAGAAATTCACACTAATGCTCAGTTCACAGAATAAGGGGAAAAAACCTTGGCCCATTGATCTCAATCTTACTCCATAAAGTTATGAATATCAGCTTCGTGATATAAACTTACTCATATAAGCACTCATATCCCATAGTATTCTCAATTTTGCGAATCTGTGATTTACTCTCAATGGCTAGCAACATAATGTTATGTCATGCATATTCTTATAACAGATTTCTTGAATGAATCATGCTTATGATATTTTGCCCTAAAGCTCTTTTAGTGATCCTTTTTAGCTTTGAGAGTGTTGTTGATGATTGTAGTTGTGTGATGATAGAGAACACGACTGTAATTTCTTATTGTGATAGTAATGGTGTGTTTATTCCACCTAAGGTTATAAATGTGGAGGAAGAAGGAGATAAGGTTTTATGATGAGTAATAAGCCAATTCCTGGAGTGATGCATGAAAGTTGAGTTTGGTAGAAGTGACGAGAGAATGATGAATTCTTATATAAGGAGTGGTTAGTAGGAGTCATGGAGTGGTTATAGTATTAGTCTTGAATGTGGTGTTGGTATCGTGTGGATGAAGTCATAATGCATTAGGTGGTTCTTAATTAAGACTCGAGGTTGGTTGGATGTAGTGGTAAGGAGTAGTGTTCTTGAGATAAGATTTCCTAAAGAGGTATAGAACCTGAATCTTGCGATTTAGATCAGAATAATCACCTTGTGATAAGTACTTTGTGATTTTGAGTTAGGCTTGAATATAGTAAGAGTAAACTCTTTCCATTCTCAATACAGTCGTCATTCGAGGACGAATGATTCCAATGGAGAGATATTGTAACACCCCAAAAAATTCTAAGTTAAGACCCAAACTATTCTTCATATACATATAAGGTCGTATCGGGTGATTCTTAAATTGCCCATATGTTTAAAGTTAAATTAGTTTTTGTGAGAATGATTTTGGACATCAATTAAGGTCGCTAGAATCTCCTAGAACAAAGTTGAGTTGAAAGTTTCCTAACCAATTAAGTTTTGATGTAAGATTCTACATGGGTCAACTTCAAACGACCATATCTCTTAGAATATAACGAGTTACGTCGCCCATAACATATCAAATTAAAGGTATTTGAAACTTCTTTCCAACGCCACCAATTTCGCAACAATCTGAGGTTTAAGTAAAAAATTATGACCATTTTAGTAACCTGATACAGTGTAGTGACAAATTAGCCGACGGAAAAACATTAAAAAGGGTCCTTTTTGTTTTTTTACCTCTAAGAAAACCCTAAACGAATTTTTTGACTAATTACAGACCCAAAACAATCAGATTTTCATCTCTCAATACATCATTCTCTTCTCTTTCAAACCCTAAGACAAAACCCTAAGGAAAAATCAAAGTAGAAGACTCCATTCAAGATTCTTTCAATCTCTTTCAAGATTCTTCTACAATGTAAGTCCTTCTCCAAGAATTTCATTCGTTACTCAAATTCTCCATACAATTATGAATCACTAAAGAAAATCATAATTCTTGGCCATAGAGATTTCAAGAAAGTATCAATCCATTTGATTGTATTTGCTTTGTCTGTACGGAGTTGTTGTTGGCTATTGTTTGGTCCAACAATGTATTTGTACGGAGAGCATTTCCTTATAACACTTGGGATCCTTTAATTTTTTTGCTCAAAGTAATGGTAGTTTTCATCATGTTGGTATGTATATGCTTGGTGGACTATCAGTGAGATGCACTCCTAAGTGTATATGAAACTATATATTATATTGTTATTTCACAATTGTAAAGCATAAATTTATTTCAACATGGTCACGAAAATATGATTGCTGAATTTGTAAATTTTTTTTATGAAGTGAGATTTCATTAAGGCATCCAGTATATGCAAAGGTACAAAAGGGAGATTTGAATCTGGGATTTTAATTTCAATTTATATGTTAAGTAGTAATTGCATTTTTTTTAAAAAAAAAAAACATAAATCAAAGTTGACTTTAAATTTTTTGCTCAAAGTAATGGTAGTTTTCATCATGATGGCATGAATATGCTTTTGTGGACTATCAGTGAGATGCACTCCTAAGTGTATCCGAAACTATATATTATATTGGATTGAGTATGTTGTCTCACAAGTTAACCTATGGAAACTTCTTATTTCTTGCAAAGTCGTTTTTTGCTTAATCTCATCTATCAAGTATCAACACTTCTATATAAATTGACAATACTAACTACATCACTGAATCTTAATGTATATTAAGTTCATTGACGTTTTTTTTTAATGAAGATGGACTACTACTTACAACTTGTGGAATACCAAATTATGTGACTCCAAAGGTGCTCATTAGTTTGTCCTATAAGTTATTTTATTTCATATCCTCACATCAATAACTTTCATTTTTGTAATAGAATCATATTTCACTAAATGCAATAGAATCACATTTCACTAAATTGTCTTAGATATATTTGTACTTTTGAATAATTATTAATTTATAATACTAATGGGACTATATATTTGTACATGGAATTTTCCAATCACTTTGAAGATGATGAAGAAAATAAGATCTTCTATGATGAGCTTGAACTTAAGCAAGGGGAGATGGAAGTGGTTGTTCAAAGTCTGTTTGGAGAGTTCTACTACTACAAAAGTTAAGCTCACACATCTTCTGGAGTACAACTACATACTCTTTTATTATTTGCTCCAATATTTCTTGAATTTTGATTGAGACTGTAACAAGATTTGCTTTTGTAGTAATGTTAGTTACTTGATAATGTATTAATTTTGGACTATGTAGCATAGAATAAATGATCAGTACTTAAAGAATATTGACGAGTGTGCTTTACAAGTAGATTTTTTTAGTGCACTTTCAATAACTATGCAACAAAATATTTTATTGGAGAAACATGTAAGTGGTGGATACACAAGTTCACTTATAGTGTAATTTTTTTATCGAAATGGTTTGGGTGAATATTCTTCTGTCTCAATGTACATACTTAGTTGAATTGAGATATGCATAAATTGATTCGAACATCAAGATAATTTGTCTTTAATATAACATTTGCATTATATAATAAAGTTTGCATATTACATTTTGTGCTTCATATGCAACGAACAAACATATTCTATTTTTTTATTACTACATCTAAATTTAATTATTTTATTGTATATAAGCAACAATAACAGTAATATCATCAATTTTTCCTCCTTTATGTCGTCCCTGAGATGCTCTAGCATATGGTGTATCTGCAAATCTATCAAATGAATCATACAAAGCAATGTTCCCAATTTGACTAGCCAACTCCTCTGCCTTCAACTTCTGGTCTATTGCTCTTTCAACAATTTCCTCTATCTCACTTTCAAATATATTATCAAGCATCCCATCCGTCCCAACCATTAAAATATCATCTCTCTCAACGTTTAATTCCATCTCTTGAGCAACACTAGGATTATCTGAATTGCAGTTTCCCAATTGATACGGACATCCAAATCCTCGTTGTTGTATCGGCGACTTGTATGTAATTTTTCCTTTCCTGATTAGTAAAAATCCACTATCACCAACATTAGCAGCAACTATAGTATTTTCCACAGAGTTAAGAGTTATAATACAAGCTGTAGACGATCCTTTTGAATTTGTGTTTTTGTATGCTTCTTCAAGAACCCTTTTAGGGTTCACATGATCACCTTTCATTGTTTCATCATATGTAGCGATAAATGAGTTCTTCATAAGCTCTCTCGCATAGATTCCAGCGTCAATCCCCTTTAGTGCCCAGCCACCAACACCATCAGCAACACCAATAGTTTGGTACAATTCATGCATGCAGTGTGCATCTTCACCTAAAGGCTTGTTTGGATTGTCTTTAGGTAAGTATAAAGATCCAACCACCATTTTTAGGCATGGTAATTTGTTACTACTAAATTCATCATCATGACTAAATTTGAGTTTCTTGTTACTATGATTTTCCGGATTATCATAATTAATTTCATGAGAAGAGATTTGAAAAGTTTATCGAATTTTATTTTGGAAGAATATTGATCATGACCTAATGAAGAAATACATGCAGCCATTGTTGTGTTGATTGAAAAACTTTGGGAAGTAAAAATTATGTAATGGAAGTAGGGTTATAACAAATATATATATATATATATATATATACATACATACATACATACATTACGTTGCAATTCTATGTAGAATAGGTTATGGAAAAACAAATTTTGGTAACTTTTTAATATGGAAAATTTAGAAAATAACGTGTAGTAATTAATTTAATCCTACTTAGAAGTTAGCACAGGTTTGGGAAACAAAGTTATATTTTTGAAAATTATCTAAGTGAGATGCTATGGAAAAACAACTTTTGGTGACTTTTTAATATGGAATATTTAGAAACTAGCATATAGTAATTAAATCCTACTTAGAATAGGTTTTGGGAACAAAGTTTTTGGAAATTGTCTAAACAACTTGAAGAAGGTAATCCTCCTGCGTAAGGGAGTGAAAAGAAAGTGAGATTTTATCTTGACATAAATTTGCAAATAAGAACATTGGTGTGCTCTCTAATTATCACTCCGTTTGTTATATTGCCATGAAAACTCTTATTATCATATATATAACTAGGAAAAAGGTTAAAATTGTCGTTGAACTACACAAAATAGATCATTTATACCTTTTGTTACATTTTGTCATAAAAAATGCTTCCGCCGTTATCTAAGAGACTACAAATATCCTCAAGAGTTCACAACCCATTTTTTAGTGATGTGGAATGCTACATAGGAATAATCCTCCACCTAAGCTGGAATAACTAGGATTTTAGCGTCAGCAAAAGTCACCACAAAAGCCCAAAATATTGTCACTAAAGATTTTCACTGATTTTTAACGTTAAATTATGATTTTGTGTTTTTTCCTCATTGTTTTTAAAAAATCACAAATGATATCGATCAAGGTGAAGTTTGAAGACAGTATATATTTTATTTTTATGACATATGTAAATGCATAAAATTTACAATAATGCATTATGTAGTGGGAGATTTGAGTCGGAAAGTAATTTTGATGATTTTCGTAATAATATTGATAGTATATGTTATTTATTTTAGAAAATTACGTTGCAACCTAAAATTAATTATCATTTTTTTTTGTTGAAAAAAATAGATTTTACTAGCGAATGATTATTGCAGCCTTAGTCGCCACTAAAAATAGATTTATGGCTGATGTGAGCGTTGTTCTCTCCCAAACATGGTAATCTGAATTCAGTTACTAATGCTTTGAGGACTCATCTTCTTCACACTGAAATCTAATTCAAAAACTTGTGTGAGCTTATTCATTTATTCTTACACGCTTTCCTTTACAGTTGCTCAATTGAAGAACCCAACATGTTTTATTAACATTTATTATTACACACTTTCATTATTCTATATAATAGAAACTAGATACATGACCCCGTGCTGGCACGGGCTTACCCAATATATGTAATCTTTTTTTATTTTAATTTATGTGATACTCCGTTCGTCTTATATTAATTGATTACTTTTTATTTTTCACGGTACTTAAGAAATTATAAATAAGAAAATAACTTTATTAATTCAACCCTTAAAAAAAGTTCTGAGAATTTTACAAACAAATGTGACACTTTCAAAAGGAACTAATGGCAAGGTAATATAGGAAAAATTTAAATAATATTTTGTTGATTTAGTAAGGTGAAACTAATATGAGACAACTATTTTTAGAATAATAGTCAATTAATTTGGGACGTAGGGAGTATCATGGAACTTGAAAAGTTAGCCAAATTTTTATATGATTTTAAAAAGATTTTAAGTTATTAGTATTTTCTTATTAAATTTAAAAAATAATACATATTAGTCTCTTTGTTTCAAATTACGTGGCATATATAAAATTTCAAAAATTAACCATTTTGATATGTCTTTTATATATATTAAATTATTAAATATTATAATTTATAATATTTTTTTAACGTAATTTTCATACCATATATGTTATTTCTCGTGTCCCAATTTATGTAGCATTGATAGATTTTTTTAAAGTCAAGTAATTTTTTATATGTATTATTTTTTAAAAATTGTTGATTATTGTGATTTATAAATTGATACCAATAGAATTTCGGAAGTCAATTAATTTTTTTTTGTATAACTTTTAATATTTAAGTTGTTAATCATTGTGATTTATAGTTATTTATACATTTTCATATATATAACAAGCTTTAAAAAAAGACATAGTATTTCAATATTTGATTAAAAAAGATTAAAGTAATTATCATTGTAAAAAATGATTTTGCCATAAAAAAAAAACAAAATGAAAGAAGTTATGAAGTAGAAATAAAGGAAAGGAAATGAAGTTGGTATTCAAAAATAAAAAGTAGGACCTATATGTTATTTATATGCCTATACGTTATTTATAGGGAAAAATGTTTGAAAAATACTCTAACTTTGACCGAAATTGCTATACGATATCAAATTTTATGGAGAACCTTTTACCGAAAATTTTTATGATGGTTGAGGCACATCATGTCATAGTTATATGACGAATTATTTTAATAGATAAAATTTTATTTTGTGGATCCATATCTTTATAACTTTTTCATTTCTCTTCTCACTCCTCCCCCACCTTCTATTTAACCCCCCTCTATGTAGAGTACTTTGTAAAATTTTAAATATATTGTATTACACAATAAAAATAATAATATCCTAAAATTAGTAAGTAATTTATTATCTTTTTGCGCATTATTTCTCCAATTCTTCAATAGAAAAATAGTAATGTCCAAAAATTAGTAATTTATTTTCTTTCTTGTTTTGATAATTCATAATGTTCATTTGTTAAAAATCAAATAGAGATAAATATATTAATATTAATTTATATTATAAGTCAAATAATTACGTATTTAAAAAGAAGTTAAATTAAGATTTGTGCTCTTAACCCCATACAAAATCAATTGTATTATTTTTAGGACAAAAATAAATAGTTATTTAAAATTACTTGTAAATTAACAAAATTAAAATATAATTTTTTTTCATTTTACTTTCTCTATTAATTTATTTTTTTTCTTGAAATTCAAGCTATAAAATATTTTTTATTATATAAACATGATAAGAATTGCAACTAATAATATTTTATGTATTGCAACTTAGTGAGAAGGTTATATTTTTTAACAAATACTATAAGTTGATATTCTTATCATGTTAAATATTAATTAAATTTCGCATAGCTTGAATTTCAAGAATAAAAATATATCATATAAATTGAGAAAGTGTATGTATGTAGGAATTTATGGATGATTTTCAATTTTGAATTACACGAAAATAGAAACAAAACTTATGTAATTATTTGTCAAGATTACGGATGGTTTTTCTGTTATATTTTCTTGTTGGATAATATTGGATACATTTAGTGATTACGAAATTAGAAAATTATGAAATTATTGAGAAGAGAAAAAAATTGATTTTATACTCCTTTCATTTTCCGTATTAGTTATTTACTTTTTTATACGTTCTTTAAGAAATTATTAATAAAAATGATCATTTACTAATTTACTCTTTAAGATATATTTTTTACCATTTTACAAATTTTGTTTATAATTTCAAAAAGAATAATGGCTAGGGTAATGAAAATAAAAAAAATGATAGTTTAATTTTCTTAATAGATAAATAATTAATTATTTTTAGTTAATTAATATAGGATAGAAAAATAATACCAAATGTTAGGAGTATGATGAATTAAACTAAATTTTATACTTTTAAAATTATTTAAAGATAAGAAAAATAGCAAAATTAGAAATAATGGTTTAAAAAAAAGAAGTTGAAAAGTTAAAAGTAATGGGAAAAAGTTAAAAAGTAAAAGAGAGAATTTTGGTCCATTTTTCTGAAAATGAGACCAATAATCCACTTGTCAAATTATGAAAGGAGGCTCATACAACTTTCGTATGCCACCTCATACTATCCCTCAACCACCATAATTTTTTTCCCTTTTATCCCTACACTATTTAATAGTGTATTTTAAAGATATATATATGTTCATGTGGACACGTTACTATTTATAATAATGATGCAATATTTATGATGTCCACGTGGACACATATATACCTTTAAAATACACTATTAAATAGTGTATGGGGTAAAAGGTCCTTTCCAAAGTTTGATATTGTTACAGCAATTTCGATCAAAGTTCAAATATACTTCAGACATTTTTCCCTTATTTATATGTATATGCATTAATAGATAGAGGGAAAATGGAGAAAAAGAATGGCCCACATGCACGGAAACGGGCAATTTTTTGCGGCTGAAAAATAAAATGCAGAAGGACTTTTACTTCCCAAATTTAAAAAGTACAATTACAAAATAGCTAAATACAGCATCATTTAAGTATGAACATTTAAAGAATATTAAAAATTGTTATTACCCTTGGCTAGGGAAGCAAGCATGTCGACGAAGAGCTACTTCCCTAACCTCTATATATAGTAGTAAAGTAACTAGACACGGGCCCAACATTTTACATTTTCCGTGTTGGGTACTCGGTAAAGTCATTTGGAAAGGAATGTAGTAAAAAAAGTATATGCAGAAGAACATAATACTATAGTAGTAAAAAAAGTATATGTAGAAGAACATAATGCTACGTCTACTTTATAAATGTGCAGATATTGTCAATATCAAATATCAATCATGTATTGTTATCAACCCTCAATCAAGGAGAGTACCTTCAAAATTAACATAATTGATTGAAAATATAACATAATTTTAAATATTTGCAGATATAATTTTGCAGTATAAATTAAATAATACATCATTAAAAAAATATTAATGTCGATGTGAAAAGAACTTTCCATTGGACTGAAGAGTGCAGGGGCGGATCTAAGGGTACGGGTGGGGTGCCACGGCACTCAATAATTTCGAAAAAATCTTTGTAGATATATGTATATATGTATTAGAAATTAATATATATTACTTTGTCACCCATTGAACAAAGTGATGAATGGTTCAAGTGGCGAAGGACAGGATATGATGTACTCACAATGCGAGTTCGAATCTCGCTGCTAGCATTATTATTTTGTGCGCGCAGTGAAGCTGTTTTTTTTCTGTTCTTTTTTGTTTTTTTTTAATGGGAAAAGGCTCAAATATGCCGTCGAACTTTCAGAAAAAACTCATTTATGTCATCCGTTAAAAGTTTGGCTCATCTATGCCATTACCGTTTAAGAAAAGGCTCATTCATGCCATTATTTTTTAACGGTGGTTTTGCAAAACCATTTTTTACACGTGGCCAATTATAATTCAGCCACGTCATTATTTTTTTAATAATAAAAAATCAAAATTCTGAACAAACATTTTTTGCCAATCCATTTTTTACACATGGTCAATTATAATTCGGCCACGTCATTATTTTTTTATAATAAAAAATCAAAATTCTGAAAAAAAAATAATGACGTGACCGAATTATAATTGGCCACGTGTAAAAAATGGTTTTGCAAAACCACCGTTAAAAAATAATGGCATGAATGAGCCTTTTCTTAAACGGTAATGGCATAGATGAGCCAAACTTTTAACGGATGGCATAAATGAGTTTTTTCTGAAAGTTCGATGGCATATTTGAGCCTTTTCCCTTTTTTTATTAATGTGTGAAGCGCTTTAGTTTTTTTTCTTCCATTCATTCTTATTTATTTACTATACTATTAATTCAAATTGACTCCTTTTCACCGTAGTTAATTCTTAATTTTTTAACTTTCACTAATTATTGATAAATATTATTAAGAATGTATTTAAATAGTAGTTTTTAAAAAATATAAGTTTTAAAAATGTTGAATATTATTACTAGAGTTCTTTCAATTTAAAGGTTCTTTCGATCTTCACCAAAATTCTTGCTAAGTAAGATGACTAGGTTGAAACTACAATTTTATTCTCTCTACTATATATCTGCAACAACACAAAGTCAATGGAATATGAATATATTCAGTTAACACTATAAGATGGTTTATACAAGCTCAAATTTTAATGTGAAAAAAATTCTTTTTTCCTCAAAGTCTAAGTGAATAAGGCCTTTAATTCCTAAAAAAAAAAAAAAAATTGTTTAGTTATCTCTAATCACAAAATATCTAAAAGAAATTATTACTAACATGCATGTTTGATCGATTTGTTTATAAAAATCGAAAAGGATAATAACCCAAATTGTAACCCAAAATTAAAACAACCGATCCGCTTATTTAACTTGAACGATGTGATACCCAGGATCTCCAAATCCTAGATCCGCCTCTGAAAGAGTGGATATTTCTCGATCTGCTTAATTTGTCTTTAACAGTCTTCATGGCCAACAATCGACATACTTTGAACCTAGGTTATAAGAAGGGAAAAAATTTCCTTAAATAAACACCTTTATAGAACTTTATTTTTGACAAGACATATTAGAGTTGAATAAGCTTGATTGTTCTACATTTTGGCTGTGATAGTGTCACCAAGAGATGAGGAAATTAATCATTGCCTACACTCTTCAAGACATGGCCAACATGGAAGAGGTTTACATATAGTACTTCCTCAGTCCCAATTTATGTGACATTTTTTATTTTTCGAGAGTCAACCAGTTTAAGTTTGATCGAAAATTTGCGCATGAAATCTTCAATTTTTTGAAATGAAATTTATATATTTGTAAACTACGTAAAAAGTACTATAAGTCACAATAATTGATAATTCAAAATGTTTAAAAGATGTATGAAAAATTTATGATCAAAGATAGAATTGTTTGAATCTTGAAATCTGAAAAGTGTCACATAAAATAGGACAGAGAGACTAATATTTTAACTCCTTTACCAACAATGGCTATGAACTTAGAATCACACAACTTACCTCATAGAGAATCAGTGCTACTTTTTTTTGTCTTCTTATTTTGATAGATAGATAGATAAGAAGTACAGATTAGACATAAATAAAATATTCTAAAAATTCAGATGTTTACCTTTTTGCGAATAAAGTTTTCCCTCCGCTGTATATATAATAAGAACTAGTAATAAAGAAGAGGATTGTTTGTTGTCAATGCGATCCACAAAGCAAGCTAAATGTGCTCTGCACTCAAAATCACAGAATATGTATTTAATCCAATGCTTCAGCTTCAAACTTTCCAACTAAAGAAGAGATGGAAACATGAATTAAATCTATTACTCAAAAGATTATAACTTAGTCCAAAGCATACAAGTGAAATCAGATTAATTAGTAGATCAATAAGAAAAGAATAGTAGTCTAAAAGCTCCCTCATAAAATTAAGCTTACTGCACTAACAGAGGATACCAATAAAAAATTAACTAATAAATATATAAAATCATTTCAAAAGAAATGTGCAAGTACATAAATATTAGAAATTTCAGCATTATGCAAATAATTTAAATTTAAGAAAGCTTTTTATATGGAAACAAAACTCACAAAGCTAACCTGTAAATTATCAGCATAATATAATAAATATGTTCTCAGAAATGATATATATAATGTGAACACTGTAATCATTTAAAATTTATTAAATATAAATTTATAAAATGATTCGAATTATATTAAATTCATAAATATATTAGTCCAAATAAATTATTGATTAATATAATTGGGTTAATTATTCAAGTCCAATAAATATGGATTTAATTAAAGTCAAAATTAATTGATTTCGGCTACAGTAGATTGAGCCCAATTTGCTAAGTCCAATGTCATATTTTCCTAGAGGCCCATTTTTTGGTGCCACGTGGGCAAATGAAGTGGCATGCCAAGTCAAACAAGAAGCCAATAGGATCATGACATGTGTCAAAGATGACAAGCCCGCTCCATAAAGCCCATATGTCATGTCACTTAAATCTGATTGGCCGAAGGGAATCCTGTTCCAATCACAACTCCTCTATTCTAAAACTATAAATAGGGGTCTTCATAATTCAAAAAGAAGACAGAAAATTCTAAACAAGAAGCTAGAGAAAATCCGTGGTACAAACGCCATAAAATTCTCTATAAAGCTACAAGTTTAAGAATTCAAGCATTTAAGTTCAAGAACGATCAAGATCAAGACTATCAGGTTCAAGAACAAGCTCGAAGCCCTTGAATTCAAGCAAAAGTCAAGATCAAGATAAAGTTCAAAGTTCAAATTCATCAAAGATTCAAGATCAAGCTTTAAAGCCCTTGAATCATATTTGAAAAGGCGAATTCAGAGGAATCATAGAGATTGTAACACTTGCACTTTGAAATAATAAATACGATTGTTGCTATAATTTTCCGTTCTTGATTATTGTTTTCTCGACGCGAATTTTATTGTCTACAAATTCTGGCACGCCCAGTGGGACGATCTCTACCTCTCATCTCAACTTTTCAAGCATCAAACAACATCGAGATGACTTCAATGAAGAACAACTCTCGATCAATTGCCTCTAAGGCCACTAGCTCCAAGTTCTCTACTGAAGTTGAAGGCATTCTTGATGTTACCTTTGGAAGTTTCGGAGTTGTTACGAGAAACAAAGCTACTACGCTAGGACAACAAACATTACAAGTGTCGTCCGCATCAACTCCTGTTTTTGGGTCTTCAACTCCAAAAAGAGAGAGTTCCTCCACAAATGCTTTGGAAGGAGGAAACAGTATTGCTGAAAAGATCAAGAAGACATTGGCTCTACTTGAGCAATCTGGTTCCAAGAATTCTACCACAAGGGAGAACTATGATTCAACTAACGAATCACCTCCACGTGCATCGCGTAATGTGAGTCCGCTGAAGATCAACTTACACAACAATCCATGCTACTCTCCTACATCTCCAATGATCATGCAAACAATAGTGGCTGCTGCTTCTTCCTCTGAGGAACAACTCGCAAATCTGACGAAGTTGGTTGAAGGATTGACAAAACATGTACAACACCAAGAGTCTAGAATTGATAAGTTGATGGATCGAATGGAAGGACTTCTAGATGGAGAAGCAAGTCATGCACCTGGAAAATGTGTTGAAGTTCAAGAGATCGGAGATCCTGCAAACAGATTGTTAATGAGATGCCAGTTTCTTCTGAAGGGATGATCCCACTCGATCGCTTGAAGGAGTTCATTGAAGGCACTATCAAAGATAAGTATGAAGTCTCCACCAAGTCTTCTCATATGTATGCCAAGCCATACACTGCAAGAATTGATAACTTAAAAATGCCTGCTGGTTATCAACCTCCCAAATTTCAACAATTTGAGGGTAGAGGAAATCCGAAGCAACATGTTGCACACTTTGTGGAGACATGTAATAATGCTGGAACATATGGAGACTATCTTGTCAAGCAGTTTGTTCGGTCTCTAAAAGGAAATGCCTGTAATTGGTACACAGATCTTGAGCCCAATTCTATTGATAGTTGGGAGCAACTAGAGCACGAGTTTCTCAATCGATTCTATAGCACGAGGTGTACTGTGAGCATGCTAGAACTCACAAATACTCGCCAAAGGAAGGATGAACCGGTTATAGATTTCATAAATCGATGGAGAAATGCGAGCCTAAATTGCAAGGACAGGCTTAGTGAAGCTTCTGCAATTGAAATGTGTATTCAAGGAATGCACTGGGAGCTTCTTTACATCTTACAAGGAATAAAACCAAAATCCTTCGAAGATCTAGCTACTCGCTCTCATGATATGGAGTTAAGCATATCCTCTGCTTGGAAAACATATGACTTATATCCGAGACCCTCGCAAAGGAAGCGACAAGCAGGAACCCAAGAGATGGAGTAAATTTGTGCCTAGAAATGACAATAAAGAATCCATGAATGTTAATGCGTCGCCTGCGAAGATCACTACGAATGAGGGCATGAAGCAAAATGTGAGAACGGCTTTCCAAGCACGTTCAAATCAAAAGTCGACACTAAGGGAGATGCAAGGAAAAAAATATCCTTTCTTGGATTCTGACGTTTCTGAGATTTTTGATGAGTTGCTCGAGTTAAAGCTCATTGACTTGCCAGAGATGAAGCGACCCGATAGAGCTGGAAAAGTTGATGACCCAAATTATTGCAAGTATCATAGACTTGTGAGCCATCCTCTCGAAAAATGTTTTGTCTTCAAGGATAGAGTGATGCGATTGGTTAACGAAAAGAAAATTGTCCTTGATGATGAGAAGGCTAGTTCTAACCAGATCTCTATCACGTTCAGCTCGCTCGATCCGATCCAAATATATATCTCTGAAAAATATGAAGAAGAGTTATTGGAGCAAGATAAATCTCAAGATGATATAGATAGTGATGAAGGCTGGATTTTTGTGACTAGGTGAAGACGCAACAAGTCAATCTTACGAAAAGAATCCTCCAAGCAACCAATTAGAAGGAAAATGGTGAAGAAGTTGGAGAAGCAGAAATCAATCCAACATCCAAAGAGGGCAAAGGTAGAAGTGCATCACTACCAAAAAACCCCGACGTCCTGTGACTCTAGAGGAATTATTACCAAGTTTGTTTGACATAAAGTCTACTCAAGACAATGTCTTGGCATCATGTTTCAATGCTGATAAAGCAGAAACAACGAAGGTGCCTTCTACTGACAGAGAGGGAACAACGAGTGAATCCTCACCAAAAGTGTCTCCTAGTGATGATGAAAAGGCAACAAGGGAAATCTCGTCAATGATGACTCCCTCACCTTCTGAAAAACCTAGTGAACCTTCTTCCCATGAAGTACATGCATGTGATACAAAAATCACATTTACAGATAATGATCTCCTGTTTGGTGAAACACTACACAATCGTCCTTTGTATATGGTGGGTCACGTGCTAGAGAAGAAGATAAATAGAATCTTAATAGATGAAGGATCTGGAGTCAACATTTTGCCTATCCACACATTGAAGGAGCTTGGCATCACGACTGGAGAACTTAGTGAAAGTCGTCTATTGATACAAGGATTTAATCAAGTGGGGCAGAGGTCCATAGGCTCTATTAAATTAGAGATCCACATGGAAAATTTGCGATCAAGCGCATGGATGCATGTGATCGACGCAAAGACGTCATACAATATATTACTTGGCAGGCCTTGGGTACATGAGAATAAAATTGTCTCATCTTCTTACTATCAATGTTTGAAATATCTTGTAGGCGGAATTGAAAGGAAGATAGTTGCAGATGATAACTCTTTCACCGAAGTTGAGACACACTTTGCCGATGCAAAATTCCTATTTGAAAAGTTATGTTGTTAAAGGGTCCAAGTCTAATGATGTAAAACCAATCATGTCCGATAAGGTCATAAGCAAAAGAATCGATGTAGCTGTTGAAAAGGTAAAAATTGACACTAAAGAACCTTGTCTCAATCTTAATGAAGGGAAGATCATGTCTTCGAAGAAAAAGCTGACTTCTGGGCTTCGCTATGTTCCAAAAGTGAAGAAAGAAGAAGATCAATCATCTAACCTTCAAGAAAATGCATTGAGAGGGTTAACTTTTCCTATAAGACGGATCGATGCAATAAACTTGCTTCCGAAGCTGCAAGGAAAGTCAATCGCTCAAAATTAAGTGCGAGATATGACACTCCCCACAATTCGCACAAGAGAAGGTTTTGATCCCAATGCTTACAAGTTATTTGTGAAGGCTGGGTACAACCCTAATGAGCCATCAATGTTAGGGAAACTTCCATCAGAAGATACATTTAGGCAAGCACGTGAAGGCCTAGGTTATAGCCAACCGCCGCCAATTTGCATTTCCATAAGAAGGGCAAGCAATAACCATATAACTTTTGAAGATGATGTCGCTACTCCCAACAAAAAGCCTTCCGTCTTTGATCGACTTGGAGAATCGCCTGCAAGAACCTCTGTGTTTGAGAGGTTAGGTCCATTGAAGAAAAACAAGAATATGAGAAGTTATTTAAAAGTTACAACGCCCGCTTCACATTTGATTTGTAAGGATTTCAAAAGTTTGATTCCTTCTAGAATGAGGCAGCGGGTGGAACTTGTGGTTTCATGTAAAGAAGAACTCAAGGCAAAGGCTCACACTGTGGTTTACACCAAGGAGCGCGAGGAAGATGAAGAAAGTGTAGGCTCCTCAAATCATGTTACAATCCAAAATGAGTATGATTCTTTGCCTCAAATGAAGATTGATGAAGAGTTAGAAGATGTTGTCTGGTGTTGTCATATATCTGTCAAT